>NC_133381.1:19948863-20297859 GCF_049309525.1 Garra rufa
TTTCCATTTACATCCTGAATTTCTGTATATCTCATTCATGTTCTATTTTAGATGGACATGGCAGTAAAACAGTGCTCTTTAACCTGCTTCCTTTCTCACACTAATGCTAAGGGAAGTTCACAGCACAGCTCTGCTGCAGTTCAACATGCTCAAATGACATGTTCAAGGCCCAGAAAGGTAGCAAGGACATTGTTAAAACAGTCCATGTGACATCAGTGGTTCAACTGAAATTTTGTGGCGCTACGAGAAAACCTCTACATCAGAATGCGGGCTCCTGCATCAGCAGCACCCCACGCGTGATTGTGCTGTGAAGACTAACACAGAAGAGAAGAAATTGAAGAAAAGACATTATTTTTGTTTTCTTTTGTAGCTTCATGACGTTACGGCTGAACCACTGATGTCACATGGACTATTTTAACAATGTCCTTACTACCTTTCTGGACCTTGAATGTGGCAGTTGCATTGCTGTCTATGCAGGGTCAGAAAGCTCTCGGATTTCATCAAAAATATCTTCAGTTGTGTTCCTAAGATGAATGAATGAAGGTCTTACAGGTTTGGAAAGACATAAGAGTGAGTAATTAATGACAGAATTTTCACTTATGGTTGAATTATCCCTTTAATGTACTTACAATTAATGACTAACGACATGAGGGTGAGTAATTAATGACAGAAATTTTATTTTTGGGTAAACTATCCCTTTCAGCACATTATGTAAAGACCTCTCTCATGCATTTCTGTGCATATGTGGTTGTGAGAAAGAAATGCTATACCTTATACGCTGCCTCTCTCATAAACTGCTTAGCCGGCATTTTCCAGATGGCCGGTACGGTGATGACCCATCTGACGTCAGCATTATCAAAATCTGCTCCTGCTTGGTCACTCAGCTCCTATATCCAATCACAATAATCCATTTTTGAAATGCTGATAAAGTTTCTGGTCAGTTTGACCTTTTTTAAATACTTTAATTCAGCAAGGACACAAGTAATCAAGTGACAGTAAAGACATTTATATTGTCCCAAAAATTGTATTTCAAATAAATGCTGTTCTTTTGAACTTTCTATTCTTCAAAGAATCCTGAAATAAGACGCATCAGTTTCCACAAAAAGCAGCACAACTGTTTTCAACTGATAATAATAAGAAATGATTCTTGAGCTTGATTTTGGAAAGGATCATGTGACACTAGAGAATGGAGTAATGGCTGCTGAAAACTCAGCTTTGCCATAACAGGAATACATTACATTTAAAATATATTAAAATAGAAAATAGTTATTTTACTACTACTAGAGTAGTTTTACTGTCTAAAAATGTAGCCTTGATGGGCTACAAACATCTTATCAACCCCAAACTTTGGAATGATAGCATACATGTTAAAATAAAATAAAAAAATAGACTGGATTTAACAGAACATTCTTGATGATAATGGAACTAAAACATACCTTAAGAGCCTGCTCCTTAAAAAAGGCCAGAGCATAAGCAAAAATATCCAGAGCTTTCACCTTTTTTCCATTGGCTGCATGTAAATCTGTATCAATGGACAGATTCTGAAAAAGATAAAATGACAATAACACCTCTCAGAAACTAACAAAAAGCAAGACGGCAATCAAAATGCATTTATATAATTCATAGACTTATCACCTCATTCACAATAAGAAAAATACAGTTCAGAGATTTTAAATGTCATAAATGAGAAAACTCAGTGTCATGAAGCTTGAATTTGGTTAACCTGTTAGAAATGAATTATTCGTTTGTTTGCATTACTTGTTATACAAGTAGCCAGTAATATTTGAAAATATCCCTGCAATATGAGGCATGAAGTGTATTTTCAGAGAAAACCATGTCCTCAAAGTTATGATCAATAATTTCCTCAATGCGTATTTGTGCTTGGAGTCTCAGTCCCCTCAGGTCCTACACAAAAAAAAAAAAAAAAAATCAATACTGTAAGTGTGTGTGTCCTTACTGCAGTGGTGTGTAGTTTCATTTTAAACTTCTCCAAGTAAAGCCATTGCTTTGATTCGGTGGGATCCAGGTCGTGGTAAAAATCTCGGGCTGCATATCCAAAACTGTGAAACTTCCTGTCTGGGGTCAGTAGAATGGTGGTGGGTGTCTTCTGATTGGACACACCTGGGTCCCCACCCTCCCAGCGCCTAGCAACAAAGAGAAATCAACCAATGAGAGGATGAGTTTGACAAAGATCTAATGGGATCATGAAATAATTCCACTGGGCAGAATTTGGAGCTACTGTAGCTTTTCACCTCTCCTCCTAATTAGGAGAGAACTGACCTAAGATGACCTAAAATATCACTCAACCCAACCGTGCATCATCATCCTCATTATCCATATCAAGGCAGTCATAAAACCAGCACAAGCAGCGTACAGAGACAGGGGCATTTAAAATATTCATGGGCTTTTACTTCCAGGACGAAGCACCTCAGTGCAAAACAGGACAAGGAGCCTGACTACAGACTGTCTGAAATGACAGAGAGAAGCACACATGCCAAAATGACCATAATAGAGTGAATTATACTATACTAAATTATAATATATTGACCAACCCGTAAAAATGATTGCAAAAATTACAATTTAGCTCTTTAAAGAGTTAATTCAGAGACATTTTGATATTTTGTTGTGCAATGCACTAAAATTTATATATATATTTATATATATATATATATATATATATATTACTTGTCTAAATACATTTTGATGGTTTAGTATAACCAGCATTGTGTCAATTGCCAATTACTGGCATAGTCATAATAGTCCATAAGGTTTCATCTTATCGGAGTTAATCATTTCGGCCTCTATAAACAAACTAAAAATGACTCAGGGATTCTGTGAAATTAGGACAGACTGGGAGTCGATCCTTTCATCTCCTGTTAACCAACTTAAAGCAGCTGTCTTCCTGACTCTAACCAGATTTGGTAAGAGTTTTTAAAAGGGAAGCTGTGTTTATGTAAAGATTAAGGGACTAGACTATCAGTCCAACCCAAATAATCCCAAATACCTTGGTCTTTTTGTGTGGTGTGTGTAAATCTCTAGCAGCAGCACTAACCACAATTCGAATTAACCAGATTGAAGGAATACATAAATATTCAAACATGTGAATAATATAGTTGAAGTCAAAAGTTTACATACACCTTGCAAAATCTGCAAAATGTTAATAACAGGGATAAAATGCATGTCATTTTTTATTTAGTACTGACCTGAATAAGATATTTGACATAAAAGACATTTACATGTAGTCCACAAGAGAAAATATTAGTTGAATTTACAAAAATGACCCTGTTCAAAAGTTTACATACACTTGATTCTTAATACTGTCTTAATAATGTTGTTACCTGAATGATCCACAGCTGCGTTTTTTGTTTGTTTGTTTGTTTGTTTTTTGTTTAGTGATAGTTGTTCATGTTTGTTCTGAACAGCTAAACTGCCTGCTGTTCTTTAGATAAGTCCTTCAGGTTCCAAAGATTATTTTGTTTTTCAGTATTTTTGTGTTTTTAAACCCTTTCCAACAATGACTGTATAATTCTTTTCACACTGAACACAACTGAGGGACTTGTATGCAACTATTACAGAAGGTTTGAACACTCACTGATGCTTCATAAGGAAACACAATGCCTTAAGAGCCGGGGGGTGAAAACATTTGAACGCAATAAAGATGTGTAGGCCTACATTTTTCTTATTTTGCCTAAATATCATATTTTTTTCATTTAGTATTTCCCGTCAGAAGCTACAGAAGATACTTACATGTTCCCCAGAAGACAAAATAAGTTAAATTTACCCTGATCCTCAAATTCCAAAAGTTTTCACCCCCCATAATGCATAGTTTTTCCTTCTGAAGCATCAGTGAGCATGTTTAACATAGAATGCTATTTCTAACTTTCATAATGAGTCTGCTGCCTAAAATTAAGCCCACATGCCCGTTTGGGCGGGAAACACGTGGCTGATTTTGCCCAGCAGGTACTCTGCAGAGCTGACCTTAGAGTCAAAGGTCACTTGACCAAGTAGGTCAGGTCAGGGTTACAGAGCAGCTGTGGGTTTACCTTCATATACAACACACACAGAAACACACTAATGTTAGACAGTTCAGACCAGTATATATGCAGTGGGACTGAATATATCTAATCATTTTTAATGGGGCATCTAAGTGCCCAGAAAGAAAGATGCCTGTGAGTTCGACTGAAATAGAGACATGACCATCTAATGGACGGACAATCATATTAATGTCTGCAGAAGAGATAAACTATGTAGATTAAGTACAAAAGGTAATCTGTTACTCCACCAAGAAAAAAATATTTTTTTATTATTTTATTATTTCAATAAACAAAAAAAGGAAAATAATTACTTTAAAAAATAATAATAATAATGATAATAGTAATGATAATAACAGTAATATTATATATATATATATATATATATATATATATATTAGTGGTGGGCCGTTATCGGCGTTAACGTGAAACTCTTATCGCGCGATAAAAAAAATATCGCCGTTAATCTATTCTCAAATTTGGGTTGGAAGCTGGGTCTAAACTACGCAAGCTATGATGACTTTCACCTTGATAGTTTAACGCGGATGTATACCGAAGACTGTAGAATATGGTCGCGCGTTTAAGTCTCCTCCGCCAAAACACAGACGGGATCGCGTCGTCCTCCATTCATAAAAACCGAATCTACTATAGCGAAATGCCACGTAAATTTGTCGTTTTTTTGGATTCATAAATCAAATGTTGGTCAGTCACTTAATTCAAATCGCGATATGGACTAGTGTATGTGAAAACTGAAATGCAAAAAGACTGTTTTAATATGAATCCGGTATGTTCCGTTTGCCTAGCTGTATGTATGCATTGCGGAGACGAGCTTTTACTACACGCATACTGAAACACACGTGACGCTCCCGGTAATTTTTGGCATTTTCATCTCACATGAACAGATAAACTCAATCTCCCAAACTGCTGTGAGTGTCACTTTTACCGTTTCATTTTTATGAAAACTAGCATCATATCATACTGTATGACACAGAAACTTCACGGCAACCTGTCAAAATAAAAGTACGGTGTAACATGTAATGGGCTGGGTAGGTGTTGACGTTAAAAAAAACACAATCTAATAGGTAGAAAAAATCTCATTTTCTCTCTTTTTTCACATGTACATTCCCCCCGCTCCCTCTCTCTGTGCCTTTTGTCTCACCTCATAGTGTGAATGCACTCTGGCTCTTTAGTGAAGGCGTATGCGTAGCCACTGGAGGTGGTGCCAAAGTCGATGGCCACCACCACCACATAGGGGTGTCTCGTAGGCTCATTCTCCTCTGAGTCCATCTGTAGAAAGAAAAGAGGGAAAATTAGGGATATGAAAAGAGGGAGAGAGATGCTCTCAAGTATATGTCAAGCATTAAATTGTTGCATGTAATTGCAGCTCAGTGTAAATAAGATGTTCCATTAAAGCCACATTTGCACATTGGACATTTCCTTCGTGTAATGGGTGACGTCATGCTGGCAGTAAAAAGAGCTCACCAGTATGTGTGTGGGGGAAAGTGGTGTGATGCCTGGGTCGCCCATACTCTTGGCTGGAGATGGAGTGGCCATTGCATCTGCAAAGTGTAAGATAAGAAAGAAAGAACATTGAGAAACCAACCATTCAAACAAAGACAAGCCTACAGTCATGTTAATAAATTTGCTTATAGAGCTTAGGATAATACTAATACATTTAAATGGACAGTTCACCCAAAAATGAAAATTGTGTCAATAATTACTCACCCTCATGTCTTTCCAAACCCATAAAGATCATCTTTAAAACACAAATTAAGATAGTTTTGATAAAATCTGAGAGCTTTTTGACTTGTCTTGCAAACGTGTGTCCACTGATGCAGAAGAGAAGAAATTGTTCATTTAAGTCATTATTTTTGTTTTCGTTGTGCACAAAAAGTATTCTTGTAGCTTCATAACATTAGGGTTGAACCACTTATGTCACATGGACTATTTAATCGATGTCCTTACTACTTTTCTGGGCCTTGAACATGTCTTAGACACGTTGCTGTCTAAGCTCTTGGATTTCATCAAAAATATCTAAATTTGTGCTCTGAAGATGAACAAAGGTCTTATGGAACGACATTAGGGTAAGCAATTAATGATAGAATTTTCATTTTTGAATGAACCATCCCTTTAAATGTTTTACAGACATTTTTGTTTGTATTTATGCAACAAATTTTAAAAACTTTTGCGATATTTCATAAATGTCAATGAAAAATGATTGCGAAATGTCAGTGTTTACATTAACCGATCTTATGCGACTAAAATGTAATTTTTTCCTCTCGCGATAAGACATGACGAGAGATGTTGGTAGGTTTATGTATCTTTAGCAAAGCAGGGTGGAGAGACTTTTAAAAAAACTAAAATGTAATTGTTTTGTCTTGAGAAACGTCATGACGACCAATGTTGGTAGGTTTATGTATATTGCAGCCACCACACTAGCCATTATTTTTAATCGAATCGTAGACGTGTATCTTTAGCAAAGCAGTGCAGAGAGACATTTACGTATGCCAAGTGAGTTGAAAAAGCAAAGCAAAAAAAAAACTTCCATTGCAGTTTTGCAAATTTTCATTTTTCAAATTGCCTGGAAAACCATTTCATATGTGTGCAAAAACTTTTCTGCGATTTATGGGAGTTTTTGCGAAATTGACATGTTTTAATTTCAATTTAATTTCAGTTTGCGCAATTTGAAAGGTAACGCAGCTGTCACACATGGAAATGTCACCACAATTTTATTATGTTGATAAAAAAACTATTGCGAAATGACGGCGTTTATATTAACCAATGTTATGCAGCTAAATTAGTACGTCATGATGACCGATGTTGGTAGTAGTGATGCGCGGGTCGTCTCATAACCCGCGGGCCCCGCGGGTAACCCGCGGGTCGGGTTGGGGCGGGTAAAGAAACTGTCACTTTATTTGCGGGGCGGGTTGGGGCGGGTCATTAAATACAAAATAAAATAAAAAAAATCAATGTATGTTGCGTGCAATTCCCTATAGCTCATATTACATATTTGGGAATATCTATTTTCATATTTTATTAAGTTCTTTAATAAGGTTATCAACACGTCACGTCACGAAAGCGCCAAGCAGCTCCCGCTGCCAGCCACAAGCGCATCAAGCGAACGCTCATTCGGCTCTGCAGGCCTGGTGCTATGCGTATTTAAATCTCCTCTGATGCGCATTATCCTGCATTAGCCAAAATCATGACAGTCAACCACATCCAGTTATATGTGAATGAATGTAAATATTCGCTAAAAACACACAATAAAGACAGCAATGATGTAGTCAGGACTGTGGCGCCGGCTTGCTTTGAAATGTATTTGGTGATTGCGCCCGCTGCGTTTCCTGCACCCTAGTCATTTTAAACAGTACATAATAACGAAAACAATATCTTACAAATAAAAAGAAGCAGATTTTCATGATCAGAACTTCCTTAAACCAGTGAACCTTTAAACCTTTCAGTCCAAGGATCCAGTAAACGAATGCGTTCAAACAGAAAGTTCAAAACGATATTCATAAATGAAGCATATATACCCACATTTCTTCCGGCACCACTAACGTTACACCACTGATTATCTTGTTATTAATATGATTTGATTTATGGTTCATATTCATAATCGTACAGTATTGTTGCCAGTTTAAAGGGCGAAAAGCACTTTCGGTTTTCATTTGCATTACAATGCATAGTATGTCTATTTAATTGTCGCGGGTGCGGGGCGGGGCGGGTTGTAAAAATAGACACAGTACTGCGGGGCGGGCTGAGGCGGGCCAAATAATTTCATAATTGCGGGACCCGCGGGTTGAAAAAAACCCCGACCCGCGCATCACTAGTTGGTAGGTTTATATAAGAATTTTATGTACGTTATGCAAAATATTCCTTTTTCAAATTGCCTGGAAAACCACCTCATGCGAGCATAAAACTTTTTTTGAAACGTTACCATTTGGTGTATTTTCAATTCGCAATATTAGTTTGTGCAATTTTAAGGGTAATGGAAATGCAGGTAATGTCACAGTTCAAAACGATGGCTTTCTTCTTCCATGACAGGGTTGGCATTACTGTATCTATCTTTATTTCTAGGCAGAACGTTAAAAAAAAGCTAGACACACACATCTCACGGAAATCCTGTAGAGTTCAACCAATCTGTTGGCGACTTTGAAAATCCTGAAGCATTTCCAATTTTGTGTGCCGTATGCATCAGACGTTTAGCCAACGGTCCGTGGATGTGACATCTAAAGGTCATTGCACACCAAGTCCAAAATTTTTTGCACGTTAAAAAATAAATACGACCTGCCTCGGAAACTTTCGGCATTTTTGCATCCGTAGCAAACATTTTGATAGAAAAAGGATGACACAGACGAAAAAAACACACACGAAAATTTCTGACTCAATGTGCAATGACCTTCAGGCTAAAACAAGCGTAAATGTGGCTGCACATATGTCACCTTGGACCACAAAACCAGTCTTAAGTCGCTGGGGTATATTTGTAGCAATAGCCAAAAATACATTGCATGGGTCAAAATTATTGATTTTTCTTTTATGCCAAAAATCATTAGGAAATTAAGTAAAGATCATGTTCCATGAAGATTTTTTGTAAAAGTCCTACTGTAAATGTATCAAAATGTAATTTTTGATTAGTAATATGCATTGTTAAGAACCTAATTTGGACAAATTTAAAGGTGATTTTCTCAGGATTTTGATTTTTTTGCACCCTCAGATTCCAGATTTTCAAATAGATGTATCTCGGCCAAATATTCTCCTATCCTAACAAACCATACATCAATAGAAAGCTTATTTACTGAGCTTTCATATTATATATACATCTCTGTTTTGTAAAATTTAACCTTATGACTGGTTTTGTGGTCCAGGGTCACATTTAGTCTATTAGCATATAGTCTGACATTTCACACAATTATAAATATAACAGATTCTCGATGTGGATGTTTTTGTTCCCGGACACGTTTCTTGGTTTTACGTTGGGTCATTTGTACTAGACAAATTAAAAAAAAAATTACCATACATTTTTGTAAACGAACACCTCACCAGTGCCTACTGAACTTCTAAAACACTCTCAAAATCCATTTAAATGGCAACGAAAGAACTCTATGGCTCAGTTTCATGGTCACAGATGGAGAACAGGCCTAAGTGGCACCATCAATGGCGATTCTTCACCAGAAATTATTTTCAGTGGGAACGAGACTTAAAAGCCTCAATTAATGTTGAACGAATTTGTCTGAAAGACCATTCATTTGGCCATACTTTTTTTATAACATCGCTTATGTCTAACATTTTACATTATTTGGTCATAAAATCATCAAATCCTTTAAGAGCTTTAGACCACTACAGCAACAGCTGCTCCCCTCCACACTGACATTTGAATCGAATTAGAGGTTGTATTTGTCCATTCCCGTCGTCCTCATTAGCCGGGCTTAATAGCTTCGCTAAAACACTCGGATGCTGAGCACCCTGAACGCTAAACGAGCGCCCGGGTTCCTCGCTCCGCGGGACGCCACGTTTTTCTGAGCGTTCATCCTTTTTTCCCGCCTTTACCCCATACTGAGCGCTGGAGTGAACAGAATGAGCATGGCACTCTTCAGCGAGTAATTACGGGTTGAGTGACTGGCTACCTGCGGCTCGCGCTTCATTTCAACCACTCACTGCGAACGCGCTCCAGCTACCGAGATTGATTTTAAAATGGGACAATGGAACGTCAAAATCAATACTGAAGGAGTAAAATGATTGTCTATAATGATAAATGCCTATAAGTGAAGTGTTATTCAGAAACACACACTTGACCATCTTTTTATACTTTTCCGTGAATGGATTTGCGGGTTAAAGGAACTTAAGTTTGTTTACATGGCAACACGGCTCACTGTACGGGGACTTCATTATAACACATTAAAGTTGCGCGAGGGTAATTACTCCACATCAATGGCGACCGTCTCCCTGGCGGCTGATTGAGAGCTACTTGATTAGGGCTGTGATTGTGTTTTGTATGTGTCTGTGTGTGTGACTGTGTGTATTACATAGCTTTTCAATGAGGCTCTTTAAGTCACAACAGAGAATCCAAACATGTGTGGGAATTGGAAAGCAGAAAATGGGCATAAATGGTGGAAAATTACTTGCATTGTGACCAGAGTGCGAAACGGACCAATTCCTTTGATTTTCCTGCTGTTTTAAAGACTTATTTACACATAAGCATGACAAGGAATTTATCTGCACACTGGCCTGAACCTGAATAGATGTGCCACAAATTATTGTCAACAAGAAAACATACATATATATAAATCAATTATTTTACTCAGAATTGGCTGACATAATGAGCTATTTTAACACAATAAATGAAATATTGTAATAAAAATAGTTTTCACTTCAAGTTAAGATTACATTTTTTGAATGATTT
This sequence comes from Garra rufa, assembly GCF_049309525.1. NCBI lineage: Eukaryota > Metazoa > Chordata > Actinopteri > Cypriniformes > Cyprinidae > Garra > Garra rufa. The sequence continues at coordinate 19,959,295 of NC_133381.1, forward strand.
GCTCGGGAGGTTTTCTGCAAAAGTTCAAATCCAGCTCACATCTAAAGTTTCTAAAAACACTGAACACAAAAGGACTCCAATAAGGCGATATCACATGCTAGTACGGTTACATATGCGTTGATTCAAGCAGCGAAAATAAACAGAAATCAAACAGAGGATAGAGAGATGGAGCTAAAAAAAAAAGTAGGGTATCCTGTTTTCACCCCTCCTCTAGTCCGCATGAGAAAGGGAGTGAACGAACGGGTGTTCGAGCTCCGTTTTGGAATGTTATACAAAATTCTGACAGGAAGCAGGAGGAGTCAGAGGTCATACCTCCTCTGTGGATTTACAAATTCAGAGGAATTCCAAGCAGCTCACTACACAGAAATAATAGAGCTAAGAGACATTTGGACCACTGACATACACAGACAAAATGGATTTAGGTCTGGAATCTATTGTCTATAAAATATCCAACACTGATATATAAGAGTCAACGTGAAGAGAGAGAGAGGTTAGAGATACTTTCAAAATGCCACTGTCCTATTGTTTATTTTTATTCTGTATTTTATTATTGATAATTAAAAATGCAAAAAAGGAAGTTATGTGATTTTTTCTGCCATTCTCAAAAGGCATTTTGCTTTTCTACCCCCCCACTCCTCACTGAGGAACTTTTGTTTCCTTTGAGGTCACATAGCTCCATTCCCCAGACAAAACAGAATAAAATAAGAAAGAAAAACACAAATATTAATGTACAATAATTTTCCAACATTGCTATCTGATAATGGAGGACAGAAAAAAAGAAATTGTTTGGACAATGTTCATTGCTTTATTGCACCATTATTTTCTTACTCAAAGCAAAAGACTTGAAGTAGGCCAACGGGAATTTGGCAAGACTGAGGGGGAAAAACAGATTAACGGATTTTGTTGCTAAATTAATTGCAATATTATAAAGTCAAAACTTTGCTAATTACAACTAGGGCTGGGCAATATGGACAAAAAAATCATATTTTTTAATGTTTTTTAAAGAAGTCTTTTGTGCTTACCAAGCCTGCATTTGTTTTATCCAAAATACAGCAAAAACAGTAATATTTGAAATATTTTTACTATTTAAAACAACTGCTTTCTATTTGAATATTTTTTTTTATTTATTCCTGTAATCAAAGCTAAATTTTCAGCATCATTTCTCCAGTCAACGGTGTCACATAATCATTCAGAAATTATAATATGCTGATTTGCTGTTGAAAAAAACATTTAGTATTACCATTATCAATATTTTAAACCGTTGAGTAGTTTTTCAGGATTTTTTTGATGAATAGAAAGATCCAAAGATCAGCATTTATCTGAAATAGGCCTAAAAAGCTTTTGTAACAATGATAGAAATTAATACTTTTATTCAGCTATACTATTTATTCATTTAAATAGTTAAAATACTACACCTTAAATCTTTTACGTCACCTTAAGACAAACTTCAGTGCCTTTATGTTGAGTTTATGTTCATATTAATCACATCGTCAACAGATCATTATGGGAGCAACTGGAGTATCTGAATCTATTTCTCTCTTTAGAAGTTCAAAGTAAAAGTGCCTTCAATCTGGTTCACAATTTCATGAGTGATTCAGTTATTCAACGATTCACACAGAGAGAAGAAACAGTCCCATCTGTAAAATATTACAACTCTGGATAATGCACTACAACTGCTTGATCTTGAATTATTTTAATTTTTCCCAGTTTAAATCAAATCTCACCATGGCTGAGACAAATGGCTGCCTGTAACTTTCGGTTTGAATGTTTTCCAAAAATAATAACCAAATGCAGAGATAGAGAACAGCGAATCCATCATGATGTCAAGTCTACAATTTCCTAGTAAGTGAAACCAGATCAGCAAAAAGGGGAAAACACAAAATGTATGCATATCTCAAACTCTAAAACAAGTGTTTTTGACCAATTTTATTAGACTGTTTTACTCACTGGAAATTTTTTTAGATTTTTAGAGCCCAGTTATGTACTCTGGCTAAACAAGCCACCAACAACCACCGAGGCAAGCCGTCTCAAAGAGGGGCCATTGACAGGGCAGGACTGCTCCAGTTCACGTGTATGTGAAGGTCCATTCAGAGACTATAAATGCCAAAAACCAAACACAGCCGGCCGTCCTCTCGCTCACACTTACTGTCTCCAGCTGGCCCTATTCACTCACAAACACACACTCATACACACACACACACACACACACATTCATACACAAACACACATCCCACACACAGTGGGTGAGAGCTGCTGCGCAACAGCTGCGACTGCTGCAATCTTATTAGTCTCCCTCTCGGTTATGGTTGATAACTTTGGTAAAGGAAAATAAGGGACACTCTCACTTTCGTCATAGGAAAATAAGGCACACCAATTCAGATTTCAACAAACCAGATGACAATTGGCTAAACAATCTCTTTAAAAAACATGGCTGCTTTACTTTATTAAAGGAATAGTCCATCCAAAAATGAAAATTACCACATTTACTTTCCCTCAAGCCATTCTAGGTGTATATGACTTTCTTCTTTCAGACAAATAATGCTGGAACGCCACTTTCTCATGAACATGCGTACAACGTAGCGGAAGCTAGAGATTACAGCTTATACAGTTTTAAATATGGCTACTTTTCTTACACAAACACATCGATTTGCTTTAGAAGTGCTTTAGTAATCTTCCGGAGCTGTGTGGAGTACTTTTTATAAAGGATGGATGCACTTTATTGGACTTCAAAATTGTAACACCCATTCACTGCTATTATAAATCTTTGAAGAGCCAGATTTTTTTTTATATATAACTCAGATTGTATTCATCTGAAAAAAGAAAGTCAAATTTACCTAGGATGGCTTGAGGATGAGTAAATGGGGTATGGGGTAATTTTCATTTTTGGGTGAACTATCCCTTTAAGACTAAAATGCATATGATATGCAAATCACAAATTTTGTATTACTGACATGGCATTATTGCATTTGCATTTGTAGGCGTAAAATAATTTTTATTTAATAATAAAGTTAAGTAACATTTAATGAATGTAACTAAACTGAACTGAACTATAGAATACAATTTGTTGGCATATATATGGGCTGATTCTGTTTTATACACGACGCAATGAACATATCTGAGAGTTTCAGACTCAGACAGGCTGAATACAAAATAATGTGTCTGTAGGATTTCCTCTCATCTCATAATGCTGGAATGTGAAGTTTGGAGAAAAATTAGAGGGTTCAGAGAGTGTAGACAACTCCCGTTACATTACCAAAGACACAGAGCAGACGAGTGTTTCGACATCTGCATCTACAACTCCGCCACACCCCTAAACCGCAAGGCAAGCCGTAAATCATAAATAGCATTACAAATGCTTTTAAGACTGCTTTTAGAGAGGCATATGACGCATCATCTCATCCCAACAGTCTCCTCCCAAATCAATTCCAGTGTCCCACTACATCAAAGACACATGATACATACTGAGAGATGGAGCAGGAAGAGAGAGAGCATTGATTTTTGCAGTGCTGAATAGAGCTGTAACCAGCAGTCATCCACACAGCAGAGCAGCTTTCTCTGTGAAACGTTATACCAGTATACCAGAGAGATCAGAGTCACCTGTGAACTCAGCAAGATCCAGCAGCTGTGTCAGTCAAACGGAGCTGTGTAAGCTCTGTGGGATGATACAGCAAAACTGGCATCAGTTCACTAGGTAGGCAGTAATCGTGTCTGTCTGGTGCAAACTAATGAAAGTGATTAAAGTGTTCTGGGTTGCAAAACCTGTCTGTCTGATATTGATTCACACAGATTAGACTTTACCCTTCTGCTCAGGTAATTTTTTTTAAAGAAATTAATCAGCTAGGACGATTTATATGAGTTCATGTTCTTCTGAACTTTCTATTCATCAAAGAAACCTGAAAAGATTAAAGCGGTTTCCACAAAAACATTAAAGGGACAGTTCACCCAAAAATGAAAATTACCCCATGATTTACTCACCCTCAATCCATCCTAGGTGTATATGACTTTCTTTTTTGAGACTAATACAGGCAGAGTTATATTAAAAATATCCTGGATCTTCCAAGCTTTATAAAGGCAGTGAATGGCTGTTGAGATTTTTAAGTCCAATAAAGTACATCCATCCATCATAAAAAGTGCTCCACACTTGCCCAAGGGGTTAATAAAGGCCTTCTGAAGTGAATAAATACATTTGTGTAAGTAAAATATCCATATTTAAAACTTTATAAACCATAATCACTAGCTTCCGCTTACTGTCATACGCACATTCACAAGAGAGTGGCGTTCCAGCAGATGATGTAGGACGTAGGCGTGGACGTAACGAACATGAAACAAAACAAAACACCGGTCACAAAATACAAATAAGTACAATGAGGATTTGTTAAGAAAAATGTGGGAGAATTTCGATATAAGCCAAGAGACTTGGATGTAAACAAAACTTGGTTCTCGCGAGAACCTCTTCTCAAAGGAGCTTATGCTACGCCTACCTATGTCATCCACTGGAACGCTACTCTCGACAGTTAGCAGAAGCTAGAGATTATGGTTTAAAAAGGTTTATTTTTCCTTACACAATTTGTTTCCTTTACATCAATTTGCTTCAGAAGACCTTCATTTAGCAGGAGCCGCATGGAGTACTTTTTATGATAATTGGATGCTCTTTAATGGACTTCAAAATCTCAACACCTATTAACTGCTATTATAAAACATTATAAACAACTCTGATTGAATTTGTCCGAGTAAAGAATAAACACTATACAGAAAGCTGTATAAGGGATGTAACAATATCAAAATCTCACAATCCGATAATATTGTGATATGAAGTCCACAATACAATATTTATTGCAATATTTTAAAAAAAACAAGACGTCAAATGAAGAATTGGAAAAAAATTAAAATTTTGTCCATTTAAAAGTTAAATTCTTCTATCTAATGTGCTTTTAGAGTTCAAAATTAAGAGCTCCAACCCATGTTCTTAACTAAGAAAACTTAAAAGAAAACTTAAAAGTCAGTGAACTGACTTGTACCTGAACTTTAAAGAGGACTCAACCCTCTTTTTATTTGTGGTATACTGTCTCAGTCTAAATTATGTTTACACTGATGTTTCAGGAAGCCAAGCTAATCAGAATACAACAATGATAGTAATAGCCATATTGTAAAACAATTTCACTGCAAAATAAATAAAAGGTATATTATTTTTGATTACACTACAGTAGGGAAATACTTTCCTGAGTTCTACAGTTGAAAGAGATATTTTGAATTTGGACTGCAGTAGCATTACCCATTTAAACCATAAGCTGTCAGAAATTCACACTGCACTTTTTAAGCTTTTATTTTGAAGGAAACGGCAGTAGAGCTTTTATTTTGACTGAAAACTCCAGCTTCAGTGAAAACAGGCTTACAAAAATGCGTCTCACTACAAATCTAGTGAAATGCTGTAATCATCAACCATGAAAATAAAGCAGAATTGGTGGCCGTTGCGTTCCCAAACACCCACTAAACTCATAGTACATACAATAAACGAGTTCACTGCATTCATCGACGATCTGAGGTGCAAGAAAAAACACCAGATCACGAGCTTTGAAATGCACAGCAAAAACAGACTTGTTAAAGGGATTAAGCCATATTGGGCTTTCGGTTTTAGTTCGTCTGACAGATATGGTATCAAAGCATAAGGGGCCAAAACACAACTTTAAAAGACCTTTTATGTTAGAATAAGAAGTTACTTTCTGCCTGGAAGACCTATCGTTTCATATCATCATGTGACCACGATAATATCGAGACAGTTTTGCTATCGCGATATTACGATATTGCTAATATCATCCCTGCTATGTAATGCAGTCTAATGACAGCTAAGACTGGCAAACCAGCCTTGGCTGGCTAAGGATGCTTTTTTAGCAGGGATAGACTGCATTTTTGTTAATAAAAAAAAGAATACTCCCTAACAAAAATCCAGCAAGAGGAAAACTGAGGTAATTATGGTTTCTCAATGAAGGGGATGGTATTAGCCAATGTAACCTGGGAGAACATAAACGGTTTTGATCTAAACCAGGGGTCACCACACTCAGTCCTGGAGGGCCGGTGTCCTACAGAGTTTAGCTCCAACCCTAATCAAACACACTTGAACCAGCTTATCAAGGTCTTAATAGGTATACTTGAAACTTCTAGGCAGGTGTGTTGAGGAAAGTTGGAGCTAAACTCTGCAGGACACCGGCCCTCCAGGATCAAGTTTGATGACCCCTGATCTAAACTGTTAAACGTGCACCGACTCCTAACGAACAATAAAGAAAGACAGTCTTTTGAAAGAGAGGAAGATGACCCAAAGTTGAAAGTCTCTGTATTTGTATGTGAACTCACATACTTGTTGTGTCTCCGTAAGGAAATTCTAAAAATGGCCTCTTGGAGTTACAATAGTCTTCCTTCCTGTGCATCTGGGTTTGGACAGCCTGATTACAGCTGCTGCACAAAGCGTAAGGAAAACCTCTTCACCTCAAACAATCACAAATGACACAATCCACAGTAAATTGTCAATCAGCAACTTTCAATAGACCATGAGTTTGCTTGAAAAACATTTTGTTCAACAAATTTTCTGTGTTCAAAACAAGTCAAGCTCCACCATCCGTGGCATTCTGTCAGTCACAATGAAAATCCTGATTCATTTGAAAGACATAAAGTGAAAATATATATGTTAACACAAGACTTGCATGGTAACATTGCTTTCTAATCTTTTTTTTTTTTCAATGAAAGTCAATGGTAACCAAAACTGTGTAGAACATTCTTCAAAATATCTTCTTTTGTATACCACAGAAGAAAGTCAGTCATGCAAGTTTTGAACAACATGAGGATGAGTAAACAATAAAACATTAAAAAAAATTTATGAATACCTCTTTAGTTTCTATATAGCATAGACTGAACAGATGTTAAATTAGGCCTATTTCCAGCTCTATTAATCCAAAGCCATATAAATAATCTAGATTCCTGCAGTCATGCTCTGAAGGTCAGACTAAGCTCAACGTAGTACACTTGAAGAACATGCTTCCCTGAAATGCCACTCTATAAGCTACAGAGGATATATATATATCTCTCCATACATCTCCCCCATTGCCCCTGAGACTGAAGGCCAGACACAGCTTGACTGGATTATTGGCATTTCTCTCCACGCTGGTGGGGTCGGTTTCCTCACATAGTGCAGTCAAGCCCACAGGGAATTCACTACAACGAATCAAGGCTTCATTGGCGGCATGTAAATGCTTCTTTTCACGCCCACCCTTTTTCTGAAGGCTAAAAAAATAAGACCACATTTTCACATTGATGCCATCTGGTCTGAGGCAGCACAAATGTGCCAATAACAATCCGTGACCTGGCAAAACACATCAATGTCTTTTTTCTATTCAATCTGAAGATACATTTGTCTCCTAACTATGGGTAACATCTGTGTGGCTGGCCACACCATCTCATCAGATACTACCGAAAGAGGTATATGAATAATTCAGACAAATGTGAAATTATTCAGACCCTCTCCAAAGCAAAGCGAACCACCAGCAAAGTGCACGAAAGACCTAGTAACTCTGTGAGCAGTAAGATTTGGATCAGAACTGAATTAGGTCATAAAAACCACATTTGTTTATGCAGGTTACACAAACGAACATCTGCCTTTTATTGGTCTTAAAAAACAGTGTCATAAATGGAATGCCACAGAATTTGGCATATTTTGGTTAAATAAATCAAAAGTAGGTCAGTACACTTAAATCAAAACGCGATATGGACTAGTGTCTGTAAATATTAAGCCACAAAAATACTATTTAAATATGAATCCTGCATGTTCTGCGTGTCTCTGTGTGAATAAATGGTGCAGACACGCCATTTTTTTACTGCACACATATGCATAAGCATGTGTTACACTTGCGTGTTTTCAGCCTCAATATATGAGTACATGAACACATGAACAATCTCTAAAACTGCTCTGAGACTTTTTTAATACACATTTTATCATTATATACAAACAGAAAATTACAGGTCTTCATAGCAACCGGTCAAAATAAAAGTTTGGTTTAACTTGAAGAAACTGTGACAAACTATATATTACTTAATGTAATGATAGTACTACTACAAAGAAAATATTATTAAAACATAAATTTTTTTTACGGAATATTTCCCAGAAAAATGTAAATACACAACACAGTATTTTTGAAAAAATAAAATAATAACAATGAATTATTTATAAAACCAATAAATTAATGATTCTTTTAATTATTAAGGCCTTTTTTCTCAATTTTTTTCCCATTAATTTTCTGAATTCCATTTTAATGGTTTCAATAAATTTAACATCAAAGAACATTTAATAATTTAATAAAAAACATTTAATAATCAAAGGCGTGTCTAATTAATTGATTTTATAGATAATTCATTTATTATTATTTTATTTATGTAATTATTTTTTAAGAAACAGTGCTTTGTATTTACTTTTTTCTGATAAATTCTGGTAAATATTCCTTAAAAATAATGTTTCAATAATAATTTTATTAGAGGTAGTACTATCACTACATTAAGTAATATACTTCTGTCACAGTTTCTTCAAGTTAAACCAAACTTTTATTTTGACAGGTTGCTGTGAAGACCTTTAACTTTATGTTTGTATATGGTACTACGATAATTTTTTCTCAAAAGACACAGTAAAACGCTCATGAAGTGACTCTCAAAGCAGTTATAGAGATTATATATTATATATTAAGAGAGCAGAGGCTGAAAACATTGCAAGCGTCATGCACTCTTCAGTGTCTACTAAAAGAAACCACGCGTCTGCGCCACTCATTCACACAGAGACACGCAGAACAGGCAGGACTCATATTTAAATAGTATTTGTGAGGCCTAAAATTCACAGACATTTGTCTATTTCATGTTTTAATTTGAATGACCTTCTCTATTTATTCATCCGAAACTGGGCAAATTCTGCAACATTCTGCATTATCCACCTTTTTCTTGTAAGAGTGGGCGTGGCCATTTGTAAATTTTATGGGTCTGGCTTCCAATCTCGGCATCCAGTTATTTTTAGCTGTACAAAACAGCTAGTTTTGCTGCTTAATAATATTGCTAATTGGTTTGTCTTACCATATTATTTTTAATATATTATATTAATTATGAACACATTGGTTTGTAGTGCAAACAGTTTTGCCATTTACTGCACATTATTCTATTCTCATTATTTCCCTATGGTAGATATTAAATCAAAAAACCATAGGCTTATTTCCGCATTGAAGAAAAAGGTGAATACGGTAAATTCCATTTTTATGACTGGATTCCGCAATTCCATCCATGTTTTCCGCATTGCAGAAATCATAGGTCCCTACATAAGAGACTATTAAAAACATTTAAAAAAAAAACCTTACAAAAGCATAACTTAAATTCACTTTGAGGAGACAAATACAGCACTTAATAAGTTAATTTGCTGAATAAAACAGATGTACAGCATGAGAGCATATGTGCTGGGTGGAGTCTGCTTGGCCTGACTAGCTGTCTCTTGGCAGACACATATCGTAAATAAAAGCTTGACTGTGTGTAAGGAGTGCTAAAAGTGATTTATTTTCAGTTGTGAGGCTTCATATGGGTTTTTAATGTCACACCCCAAAGGCGTAACGTTCTTATTATCACGTGGATGGTCTGTTGACATTAAAGCCGCCCCTGGTCCCCCTTCTATAACTTCCCTCTCCTTCCCTTTGGGAACCGAGGCAACCGCAGCTAATGCCTATACCATGACGTAATGCCAGAATGGAATTTTAGGGCTTTTGTGAGTGCCGTAGCAGGCTTCCAAAAGTCTACATCACTCACAGCACGTTTTTCAATTAAATAGAAAAAAGACAGATTCCGTCCCACCTGCAAGTTTTCCTGCCTCAAAACTCTGCAGTCTTTAAGATATGCATTTTAGCTTCAAATGATTTATATTCAAAGCCTTTTAAGTTGTGATTAAGGCCTTACATTTAAACCAAATTTTGGAGATCAAAACCAGAAGAGAGAATAAGAGTGAGTCTGACCTACACAGATGCTGACCACAGACAGCACTCATCAAATTAAGCTGTTCTAAGTGTGTGTGTGAAGCTAAAAGCCATTGAGCTGACCTCAAGCAGAGACGCTAATGGCTCCGCTTTAAATTACATCACCCTGTCGTTTTACCTCTCCAAACACACCCAGGGACCCAGACACCCCCTACTAGCTGAGCATCTCCTAGTCAGGGATAAGCCTTGCAATTTGATGGAATGCAGAAAATACTGCACTTGTTAATAAAACACCCCTGAGTTTTTTTACACCTAGCTAAAAATATGTTTGCATTTTTTTGCATGTGAAGCGAGTAAAGTGATATTCTCTTCTCAGCCATGTGTCTCAACTATTTAAACAGATGTGGATCCACATCACATCTTGTGGCCACACCCTGACTGTGGACATTATCTCTGCTCTCCTGGTCACGTCATACTGCTGAGTCCAGAGTTAAGGGTTTCGGGGTGTGCAACCGTGCATGTGTTAATTTGTTTATGTTTGTTTTTCACACATCTGTGTATTTGGCGATAGCTGGTCACAGTTTGTCTGTGTGTGTTTGCATGCATGAATGCTGCAGACAGGCATGAATACCCTGTATCCCATCCATGCTGACTAAGCAGCCCTGCCCCAGCCACGTGCATCAGACTGTTTAGCTGCACCAGCCAGTGCACTGCAACCAGCTTCCCCATAGCTGTCAGCCTCACTGTACTCCAAGTGCATGCTTGCCAAGAAAGAGATGCTACTGTGTGGCATATGGTCAGAAACCATGGTGGACTCCATAATAAAGGTGGAAATACAGATACAGATTCATATGCACTGTAATTTTTTTTTTTTTGATTGGCAGTGTTATTTTAGTATAACACTAGAGTATTTACTATTATATATGTGACCCTGGACCACTAAACCAGTCTTATGTCGCTGGGGTATATTTGTAGCAATAGCCAAAAAAGCATAGTATGGGTCAAAATGATTGATTTTTCTTTTATGCCAAAAATCATTAAGAAATTAAGTAAAGATCATGTTCCATGAAGATTTTTTTTTTGTAAAATTCCTACTATAAATATCAAAATGTAATTTTTGATTAGTAATATGCATTGTTAAGAACTTAATTTGGAGAATTTTAAAGGTGATTTTCTCAGTATTTTGATTTTTTAGCACCCCAGATTCCAGATTTCAAATAGATGTATCTCAGCCAAATATTGTCCTATCCTAACAAACCATACATCAATAGAAACCATATTTATTGAGCTTTCATAGGATGTATACATCTCAGTTTTGTAAAATTTAACCTTATGACTGGTTTTGTGGTCCAGGGTCACATATATTTTGTATATTTTAATTTTAGTTAAAGTTTTAAGCAATTTTGTTGTATGTGTGTGTGTGTGTGTGTGTCAAACGTTTTTGAACAGTAAGATTTATAATGTTTTTACAGAAGTCTCTTTTGCTCACCAAGCCTGCATTTATTTGATCTTAAGCACAGCAAAAACAGTAATTTTTTTAGTATTTAAAATAACTGTTTTTTAATCAAATATATTTTAAAATGTAATTTATTCCTGTGATCAAATCTAAATTTTCATTTCAGATAAATGCTGTTCTTTTGAACTTTCTATTCATTAAAAACCCCGAAAAAACTCTACTCAGACATTTTCAACATAATAATAATAATAATAATCATAATAATAAATGTTTTTGAGCAGCAAATCAGAATATTAGAAGGATTTCTGAAGGACCATGTGACTGGAATAATGATGCAAAAAAAGTCAGCTTGAAATCACAGGAATAATTACATTTTAAAATATATTCAAATTGAAAAAGGTTATTTAAATAGTAAAAATATATTTAAAAATTATGCTGTTGTTGCTGTACTTTAGATCAAATAATTGCAAGCTTGGTGAGCAGAACAGACTTCTCAAAAAAAACAAAACATTAAAAACCTTACTGTTCAAAAACTTTTGACTGGAAGTGTATATACAGTTTTTATTTTGATTTATTTTTAAATAAATTACTTTAAATAAAAAATATTTTTAAATAATTAACTGTAATCATTTAAAAATATTTTATATATATAGTTTTAGTCATTGTAGTACACAAAGTTTAGTAACATTTTTTAAAGTAACAAAATAGGTTTTTATGGCTCTAATTTCAGTTTGATTCTAAGTTAACTGATAACTCAGACTTCAAAATTTCACATTTAACTTGTTACTTGTCATTTCTTTGTAATTGTTTGAAAGTGAAAAATGTTTCTACACCTATTTTTAAGGAACTTTTCCTAAACCAAACAAATATATAAAAACTTTTGCAACAAACGATCAAATGTTTTTATCCACTCTCAGAAATAAAGCTGTCAGTCCATTTTGGTACCTTAAAGGTACATACTAGTATTTAAAGTGTACATAATAGGTACAAAAGTATACCTTTTGAAAAGGTACCGCCCCAATGACGTTATAAAATATTACATATTGTGTTCTTTTTACTGCTCAGAGGGCAGATGCAAAGCATCGAAAAGAAAAAGAAGCTGTACAATGAATAATAAATCAAATAGAGTTTTGTGATCATAAAATTGCATTAAATCAACTGAAGCACCAATGAAGCACTTAGCAGTTTGAACATGCATCAAGACAAATATCTAAAGTCTGAAAGCCATATTTGTTTACATAAGGCCTCCACATGCACCACGCACGACTACCCAACTAATAAACCATTTCAAACTCTTCTCTTCTGTAACCGCCTCCAACGTGCTACCTATGAGGCCTTTTCCCCTTTTCCTCGAACAATGACTGCTTTATACTCGAGGCCTGAAGTGCCACCGTGGGAATGTGCTGAGGGGGAGGACGTGTTTTTATCCTGCTATTGGCACCCTGACCAGAGACTGGCGACGCAAAGGTTAAAACTGCTACACACAAATAGGCTACTCAAGGCAGAAGGTGTGGACAAATTGTCAATTTAAGGGCATTACAGAGTTAATTTGCACATTTGAATAGCCAAATGGTGCAAAAAAACATTTGGCAGCAAGTTCAATGCTCCCATGCAAATTTCCTGGCGTGGTCCAATTAGCACGTCAGTGTTAGATCTGCAACATCCTGATCCACCTAAAACGTTTACAGCCCCACTCATATGGAGGAATCGATTCTTTCGGGTGGTTCTTTTTTCGAAGAACGGTTCACAAATGATTCAGTGGTACGACGTAACTGCATCATCACGTGGTCTCTGATATCATTATATGCTCTCAATTTAAAATGTTCAATAAATCTTTATGAAGTTACATTGTTTATCAGCATTTAGTACCAAAAACTAATTTGGATATCTTGGTTTTGCTACCATCACGTTTTAATAAGATGCTACACCTTTCGTCTGTGAATAAAACTGTCACACAATCAAGTCAACATACGTCTAGTACGTTTTATTTACAACTTTTGCTCAATCGGTTCTTGGTTCATAGCGAATCGGTTCTCTGTTCAACGAGTTGACTACGGATGCGCTCGGCTTGTAAACGATTCAAATAGAACCGATTCAAAAGAATGATTCGTTCACAATTGATTCGAAAAGACGGCAATGTCGTAAAGATGCTACGCATCTCTCTCTGAATATCACCTTGATGCTGTCTCATGATGTCTACTGCACAAACAAGCTCTGGGAAAACATGCTTATGATGACTATAACACAGATGTTATTGCTGTGTCAGAGATGCGCCCCTCCTGAATCACATTACATCACATCAGCAGTCAAACTGGCGTCCTTCCTAAAGGACAAGACAGCAGCATGTGGTTATTTACCTTTCAATGCGCAGAACTGTCAGAAACACGCCAAACCTTCAAACAAGCAGCATATACGTCCGCGGTACTGAAGGAAATGCTGTTTTGATCCCAAAGCCATGCTGTAAACGGTCGCATTAGGCTACTAAGGTTACATTTCTCTGCAATGCGATTATTCCCTGTCAAAACGAGTGCTGAACCCTGTAAATATGCGTTATGAAAGTATGTTTAAGCTCTGTGGTGTGTTTGGGTCGGTGGTTGAGGAGCCCTACCTCGTTCCGGCTTCACCTGGGATGATGATGATGGAGCGTGCAGACTTTTGCTGCATTGACTCAAAGCTCCCAGGAGCGAGACCACGTGACTCAACTCTGCACCGCTACTCTCTAGTCATCCAAGTCTACACTGCGCTTTTAAAGTCAGATGCAGTTTTCCCCCCCATGGAGGGCATTATGCCATAAGAGTCGTGCAAGGATAAAATCTCTTAAAATAAGACTATATCAATATATAATTTTATTGAGATGGAATAATGTTTTTTTCCAGTAAATGAATGCAGTGAATGTGCTTTACAGGAATACTTTGTAGAAACTATTACATTTACTGTAAAACTGTTAGTTGTGGCTGCCAGAACATTATCGTAAGTGTCATTAATAATCATATAATCATATAATGACCTATTTTAACGATAAATCACCATAACCTATTACCTTTTAATTATAGTATTTTTAGATTATTTCCCCTTAAGATTAACATATAAACATATACGTTTTTATTTTTTTAAATATATTTGTAGATTTTAATTTAAGTTGTGAAAAGTATTTGAACAGTAAGATTTTTAATGTTTTATATAAAAGTCTCTTCGGCTCACCAAACCTGCATTTATTTGATCCAAAGTACAGCAAAAACAGTACAATTTCTAAACATTTTTACTATTTAAAATAACTGTTTTCTATTTGAATATATTTTAAAATATAATTTATTCCTGTGATTTCAAAGCTGAATTTTAGCATCATTACTCCAGTCACATGATCCTTCAGAAATTATTCTAAATATATTTTGATTTGCTGTTAAAAAAGCATTTATTATTATTTTTAAGTTGAACAGCTGAGTAATTTTTATTTTAGTTTTCTAAAGTTCAGATCGGTATTTATCTAAAATAGAAATCTTTTGTAACATTATAAATGTTTTTATCATCAATTTAAAGCATCCTTGCTAAATAAATAAATACATTTTAATTGTATTAATTGCCAGAACATTATCGTGTTATTAATAATAATTAATAAATTAATAATAACAGCAAAAACAGTAAAAAAATTTAAATATTTTTACTATTTAAAATATAACTGTTTTCTATTTGAATATATTTTAAAATATAATTTATTCCTGTGATTTCAAAGCTGAATTTTTAGCATCATTACTCCAGTCACATGATCCTTCAGAAATTATTCTAAATATATTTTGATTTGCTGTTAAAAAAGCATTTATTATTATTTTTAAGTTGAACAGCTGAGTAATTTTTATTTTAGTTTTCTAAAGTTCAGATCGGTATTTATCTAAAATAGAAATCTTTTGTAACATTATAAATGTTTTTATCATCAATTTAAAGCATCCTTGCTAAATAAATAAATACATTTTAATTGTATTAATTGCCAGAACATTATCGTGTTATTAATAATAATTAATAAATTAATAAAAACAGCAAAAACAGTAAAAAATTTAAATATTTTTACTATTTAAAATAACTGTTTTCTATTTGAATATATTTTAAAATATAATTTATTCCTGTGATTTCAAAGCTGAATTTTTAGCATCATTACTCCAGTCACATGATCCTTCAGAAATTATTCTGATAAAAAAAAAAAAATATTATTATTAATAAGTTGACCAGCTGAGTATTTTTTTTTAGTTTTCTTTAATGAATAGAAAGTTCAGAACAGCATTTATCTAAAATAGAAATCTTTTGTAACATTATTAATGTCTTTATCATCAATTTAAAGCATCCTTGCTAAATAAAAGTATTAATTTTAATTGTATTATTGCCAGAACATTATCATTGTCATTAATAATCACATAATGTGCTATTTTAACGATAATTCACCATATACAAACACAATAAAAATACTGTAAAATTACGTAGGCTATTGTCTTTTTAAATTTGTTATTTTAACGTAGGCCTATATGATAAAATTAACTAGTTAACATTATTATTAGGCTATATTTAACATATAAACTAAAGTTAAAATTAACATAAACATTTTAAAGTCTATCTATGCCACACAATAAAGCTAACCCATCGCAGAGAGACACAAACGTATGATTAAAGGCTGTGTGGATGTGTCTCAGAGGGGTTTGTGAATAATTACACTTACAGTAATGATCTCATGTGTGCTCTGACTCTGTGGGCGTTGATAACGGGTTGCACCGTATAATAAACTGCTCAAACGGTGTTAAATGGGATTTAACTTACCTGTTATGATGTCGTCAATCACCAACTCGTTCTCAGTCATCCTCAAAATCTTCAAGTTTCCTTATTCCCGTTCAATGTCTAACTTTTTGCGCGGCTCATTAGAAAAGCTCCCTACTTCTGAAGTGTGCTTCCACCCGTCCCGTTTCTTCACTCCGCTCTTACACCCACCAGACTTCCGGCCCAAATATGTTTAAGACTAACTCTTTGGAGCGCATTTAAAAGAAAGTATCTTAAGTTTGACCTACAGCTGAGTTTTTCCCGGACTGCCTGACACCCAGAGAAAGGAAGTGTACCGATCCAGACTTTGGGACTGTTGACTCGCCATCCCGCCCCGCCCTTCAGCTCGACTCCATGTGGAAGAGAAATAAATACAGTAACAGAGTAAACACAGGCCTCTGTGAACTAATGTGACAGGTAATTAATTCTCTATAGCTATTCTTATCGCTATGTATACTGTGAGAATAAAATACAATGTAATACATCTATCTATCTATCTATCTATCTATCTATCTATCTATCTATCTATCTATCTATCTATCTATCTATCTATCTATCTATCTATCTATCTATCTATCTATCTATCTATCTATCTATCGTACCTTAGTCTACTAGATGCTGTTCTGTGTCATCTTCTCAAATATCAGATCATATCCCATGGCAACATGGTCATATAATACTGCATCCCACTATTGCATGGAAATAATATTGTGCACTGTTTTCTGTAGTATTGTCATTTCATAAATGAATAGGATGACGTGTTTTAGATGCACTGAAATGGTGCTTGTGTAAATTTGAGGAGCATTTGTTTTCTTTTTAATTAACATATGGGTGTGATCTCAGCCAGGGTGGAGTTTACATGACAAAGGCACTGGAATATTCATGATTTCATACAGAATACAATTTACAGCAGAATACATGTGTCTCTGTTGTAGGCATGTTCATAGAAGAATCTTTGGGTGAAACATGGACAAACATTGCACTTTACATATACTAAGAAGTTACTTTCTGTCAGTGACAGACAGAATCGTAAATTCAGATTTAAAGTTATATTTTAGCCAACATCATGACATATGCATTTATATGTGACCCTGGACCAATAAAAAAAAAAAAAAAAAAAAAACAGTCATAAGAGTAATTTTGAAATATATGAAAGCTGGATAAATAAGGTTTCAAATGATGTATGGTTTGTTAGGAGGACAATGTTTAGCCAAGATACAACTATTTGAAAATCTGGAATCTGGGGGTGCAAAAAAAGTCTAAATATTGAGAAAATCGCCTTTAAAGTTGTCCAAAGACATTCTTAGCAGTGCATATTACTAATCAAAAATTAAGTTTTGATATATTTACGGTAGGAAATTTACAAAATATATTCATGGAACATGAACTTATTATCCTAATGAATTTTGGCATAAAAGAAAAATCGATAATCGGGTATATTTTGACAAATATATCCGTGCAACTTAAGACTTTTCTGGCCCAGGTCACATATATACAATCAGTGATGGCTGTTTTTCTAAATTAACTAGTAAACTAAATTTTTAATAGATTATGGCAGTTAGAGGATAAAGCCAGTGGCCAGTGTTGGTCATGTCCCCTGGCATTTCTAGGTTATAAAAAGGCCCAATGCCCCATCTAGTGGTCAATCTGAATTTGACCCACAAGACCCCAAACCTGCCAATCAAACCACAAAGGAGCATTGCATTAACATCATCCTAGTCTACAATGTTCAAAGCATCCCATATATATATGTATATATATATATATATTGTTCATATTCCTATGTGCATCAAAACTTGTGTGAAAAAATGTAGAAGGAAAAAAGGAAAAAAACTAAAAAACAAAATGTTTTGTTATGGCTATATGAAAAAAAGAATTATATTTTTATTAGAGTAACAGATTTCTTGCTGTTAGAACCCAGTGAGCTTGTTTTAACACTTTACTAAGCTTTTTATTCGCTGCTTTCACATCACAAAAATTGCAGTGTTGTTGCATCAATACTAGATTACAAAATCTAAAATCAAATTGCTGCCCCATTTCTGCCAAATATAAGCTGGAGTTCAAAAAGCAACTGAATGAGTCATGTCAAACTGGATTGCAAGTCTTTATTTTTTAACAAATATAAGCTGCAAAATCACAACAGTGTGTTTTCACTTTTGTAGGAACATTGATTTATGAGAGTACTGTATGTTCCTTTTAAATTAGCCTTTTGATGGTCTTTGATGATAACCACCCATGTTAGCCAGTTCAATGCATTCTTCATTAAAACATTTTGGAAATAGTTTTTAAAGTTTCCAAACATATAATAATATATACTAATATGCTTCAAAATAGTCTGGTTCTTGTTTGTTATTAACCATGTGATCATTTTGAAGAAGTTTACTTATGGTCAGGCCTTTGTCCAGGGTGTGGATATATCAAGGCACTGGTTGGGTAAATTCTGCATTTTGAGGACATATGTGACCCTGGACCACAAAACCAGTCACAAGGGTTGATTTTTTTGAAATTGAGATGTATGCATCATCTGAAAGCTGAATAAATAAGCTTTCTATTGATGTAAGGATAGGACAATATTTGGTCAAGATACAACTATTTGAAAATCTGGAATCAGAGGGTGCAAAAAATACTGAGAAAATCACCTTTTAAGTTGTCCAAATTAAGTTATTAGCAATGCACATTACTAATTAAAAATTCAGTTTTGATATATTTATGGTAAGAAGTTTAATAAATATCTTCCTGGAACATGATTTTTACGTAATATCCTAATGATTTTTGGCATAAAAGAAAAATCTATAATTTTGACCCATACAATGTATTTTTGCCTATTGCTACAAATATACCCATACTACTTAAGACTGGTTTTAAGGTCCAGGGTTACATATATGAAAGGAGGTTATTCACTCTTGTTAATGACCTCCTTTCATATATAACCAAAATACAAACAAAGTACATCATTAGAATGGCACACAGGGAGGGACATGCAGCACATTATTGTGGACTAATCAGAACCCACTTATGACAAGCTATCATCAAGTTATATGGATTCAGCATAATTACGATTCTGGGTGACATCTCTTATCCAGATAATCTATTCAAAATCACACAGTGAGGAAAAATTGTTAAATGACTCAACTTAATAGTTTATTTGGCTGGTATTAGTTTTGTACGTAATGTAAAACAAAACAAAAAACTAATTCAAGACATCACTCTTGACATACTGCAAACGTGATGACTAAACTATAAAACAATAACTGTCTTCATAAGAAAAAAAGATCAAAGTTATAACACATGTGCAAAGAATGTTCCCTGACTTGAAACCATTCTTTACTAAATGTATTGAAAATGCTATTGTTAAATACATTTAAAATAATTCAGAATAGGCTATAAGCCTGTGAAAATAGGTAACCTGTGAGGAAGAAAAATCTCCAAAGCCTTGATGTTGTAACAACATGCCCTTAAGTCCACAAGGGGGAAGTGTTCATACAGAATGTCAAAACCTGTATACAGCACTTTGGACATTTTAGGTTTTCCACTTTCACTCTGATTTACACTTTTCACAATTACAAACGCACAATATCTAAAATTAAGCTAAAATTACGGAAGCGTTGAGAGTGTGAAAATTAAGGATATTTAAGCCCACTGATGAACAGCAATGTTACATTAGGCTAACTATTACTGTTTAATCTGTCCAAGTAATATTGTAAGGTGATGAACTACAATTGAATTATTGCGCTTTAGAATGAGTTGTAATCTTTAAGGACTGGCTGAACATCACCGCTCCATCAAGAGAGTTCTCTCAATCGATTGGCTGATAGTAGGCTATCCCTTGTTGCGTCTATGTCGTGCGCAAAGTAATATTTAAACAATACAGCTATTGCAAACACTATTTTTTCACTATTATTTCACTAGCAATGCTGAAGCGATTTACTGAAGCTGCAACGAACATACCGCATAAACCCTTGAACACACATAACAACACAAATACTTGCGCAGCGTTACGCAAAATGCGTGGCTACGCAACTGACTAGAGCCACGCTCATTTGCAGATTCATTTACGTTAGAGAACTCCGGTTGTTTATATTTACTTGCGGACGGTCTGAAAGAGACATTTCTACTTTGCGTTACTGAAAACAATAGGAAATTTGGGCTCTGTGGATTAGACTGTGCATTAGTGTTAAAATAGCTACAACGCGGATGGCTACAGTAGGTAATAGACTGAGACATAAGTTTAAGTGCTATTATATAATTGAGCCACCATTTCGCGTATTAATTTCATAAATGTTTCACTATTGTGCCAAAGATTTAATAATCAACCATTAACAGTTTAATGTAATTTGCGTGACACCTGCTTGATGTGGGAGACTATACTTTACAGACTATTGATTTCATATCTACATTGATTTTAAGACAAGTTATAGGGCATGCTTTTTTGTTGTTGTTATTGCGAAGAAGGTTTATATAGCATATATAAAAATAAACTGTTACGAATACATAAATTATTAAATGTTTTTATATTTATGATACAAAAATATCTGGTGGTTGCTTTTTTTTCTGAGAAAACTCTAGGCTACGTTAAGGGTTACACTTCGAAATTAACTCTACTTAAGCTAATTAAAAAAAGCACACAACGCAACAAGGCTAGGCTATAGAGATGCTTTACAGGATTTCCTGTGTGTACATCTTTCAGCACTTTACGCTTATTTGTCCCCATTTATTTGGGTTAAATCATACTTGTCTCTTATTTTCCCAGGAAGATGCAAGGTCATGCGCAGGTCAAGGGTTTGATCTTGCTTATGTATTTGCCAGATGGTAGCAGGGAAAGAAAGAATCGAATAATTCAACAAATCTGTCTTTCTCTTTATCTTGGGCAAGGTATCAGAGCAATGCGCTCGACCTGTCCGTGAACCCTTTTTAGTGGGCTTAGGAGAGTGACTTAAACGAGATCGTTTCATTAAGGCAAGAACTCATTATTAATCTAAAGCGTAAGATATTCAAAATAAAATCTGTAATCCGTTTTATACATACCAACAAAATAACTTATTTTCCGTTTTCTTCAGCCGTATTCATTTATTGCCGAATATACTATATTGGGCACTGCACATTAATTGCCTTCTAATACACAATATTTAACTGAAATATAAAATGCAAACGTTTATGGCAAATATCAGAGTTTTAAATAATTCTGATGTGTTTCTGAACAGATTATGTGTTAATTATTTATTTGTATTTTATATATTAATTCATTCCAATTAATACCCTACAAAAGATTATTAAAATAAAAATAATTCCCCCCGACTATTGTCAGTATGATAATGGTTAGAAGCAAATGTAAAGCTAAATAGTATTTTAGTTTGAGCTGTAATAAAACGTCAGATCTTTCTTGTCATGAACCTTTTTACGCTTTAATTTTTATTACAGACGAATACGTTTTTCGACGTTTAGAACAGTCATGTAGTTGCGCGCAAAGGACGTAAAATCATAAAAAGAAGTTATCAGCAAAACATGTGTGCATTAGGCCTGCATTACCAAATCAAACAAGCCCAATTCTTAAGTTCTAAAACAATTTGAGTCCTCGTGGTCGCACAAACTGGGGGAAAAAAAACTATTCAGATGACACCTGGCAAAGTTTGAAAACATGACTGGGCAAGTGCGCGGCTCTGAAAACATTAATAAGAGCATCAGGCGATGCATCTGGCGGCTTAAGGATGGGACAAGACGCGCTAATTAGGTAGAAATGGCCCTTTTTCCCCGTGACCCTGCGGGACCCTTGGCAAGCTGTTTAACATTAGTTAAGCAATTAAAACGTTTGAATGCAAATGTAGCTTTTGGTGAAAGCTGTGGCCGTGGCTTCAAGTGTATTATTTTCGGTGTTTGTTATGATCCACATGATGCATGCCATATATGAGGTCACAATGTATTATGATGGCACGACAAAAACGCAATTATTGGCGTTACTGGATAACAAAGCAACAAGTGGCTAAGCGTGAGATGGCTGGTCTGTGCTTGACAAGAATAAATATCGATAAAACATTCGGTTTACGTGGTAGAATTTTATGAAAACTAAATGTTGCAACGTTGCTTGAGGCTCCAAGAAGTTCTGCAAGGAGGAACAAAACAGACAACAAATCTATCTGGGAGTGTCTGACCCACCGGCAGTCACATGTCTTGACAATGTGGATGTTTCCAGCTTTAACACTCTTGAAAAGCCTGGAGTCCTTCACAAGGCCCAGCGGTCGCCCCAAAGCGGGCACAAGGTGTTTTAGGCACAGCTTAGCAGGGTATTACGACTGTGTTTGTTTGGTAACTCTAACGTCGTCTTGTGCTTATTAAATGATTCTCTTATGCAGTACAGAGCTGGACATATGGGCTTGGTTTGTCTCTATCACTTAAAGGAAGTGTCTATGGAAGTATCTTCTCCGAAATGTAAGTCAATAAAAATTCTTAATCACAGGCAGTGAATGTTAATTTTCATATTTATAGGCTACTTTATGTTTTGCATTGTAGTCTCATGGTTAATTAGACATGTTATATAGGTCAATGCTACAAATGTAGCTAATAAATCACTGCAACGTAATTTATTAAACAAATGTTATATTTGTCTATAGTTTTCAGGCAGTTAATCTGAATTTTCTGACTCGAATTAAATTCAAAATATTTATATTCGCGTAAGCGGGATAATATATAAAAAGAAAATATGCGTTTGGGAAGTGAATGCATGTGTAGATTGAGCCTGGGACTGCGCAGACGCGGCCGGCTGGTGGCGACAGCAACTTGAACTCGGAGGTGACCGCACAGTCTAATGGCATATATGCTCAGATATCTGCTTTGAGTGATTTTAGATCAAGATATTTGAAAACATTTGTGTCCAAGGACCACATGGTTTGTGTGAATCTCAATGCTCTGAGTAAAGTTTACCTGCTTCATGAAATACATAGCAGGTGTTTTCCCACTTGTTCATCATCAGATGTTACGCATTCCCGTGCGCATTGCATTAGAGACTAGCAAAGCTACTGGACTGCATCCTAATTGATTTCTGTGTGGATGTTTACTGTGTTTTCCTCCTGATACCTCATACTGCTTTTGCGCCATGCGGAAATGAGGCTCGGTTCATGTTTAAGCAAGCATATTTTGTTGTGTCAGATTTTGCTTGTGTCTGCCCCATCTGCACGACCCAGCCAAGCGCAGCAAAACGCCAATGAAACGCGCTCTAGTCCGTGACGTCAGTCACGCGGGTGCCCTCTCGATGACTTCCTGTCCTGGAGCGACTGACCTCCGCCTGAACCTAAGTTTAATCGTGAGCAGAAGCGCGTGCCACATAGTCACACAGGCGTTTAATTTGGAAAAGGGGAGAAACAGATTGTTTATACCTTCTCCAGATTGTTCCATGTGAATAATGTTCTCTGATTAACAGTATAGATTATGTTAAAATGTCGTTAATTTCCTCCTACAATCTCTTTTAATAAGAATACTAGAAGCTAATGCATGTGCTGGAAAAAAAAAAATGAAAACCACAGTTGTTTTTTTTATCATTAATCTGGACAAGGTCAACCGACCTTTGGTACTGAACTAACAGCAACGCGTGTTAATTTGTAGCACAGCAAATAATATTTTCGCAAACGAATATTACAATAAACTTGAAGGAAAATGACCTAACGTAAAATAAATAAACACATTAAAATGATGTAAATTAATTGTCACATTTCTCGCAACATATAGGCCTATATGTTAAATGGCTACAAAAAGGATAGAGGCAATGTCGCGTTCGTCTTTCATCAGTTATTAGACTCACCCTGGATTAAATTATTTTTAAAATGCATATAGAAAGTAAAAACTCAGTGCAGAACATGGTTTATTAATACGGCATAATGAGCACAGAAAAAATGACCTGCTCGGTAAAACGGCCAACAGCGGAAAATAATCTGATGTGAGTGCTGGCTAAATTGATATTAAATAAAACACTTTTTTACTCTTAATTTTTTTACTCCCATCAAAACATTTCAAATAATATCCTCATGTGCCTAATTAATAATTTAAACTGCACGAAAAATTGTAAAATCATTTTAAAGAGCTCACGCACCCACAGCAAAAAATGTCATGTTAGACAACCAAACAAAAGCAAGATTTGTAAATGTAAATTTCGAAAAAAAAAAAAAAACTATGATAATTTAATTCAATTATACATTAAACAATAAAATAGTAAGCCTATTTTTTTTTTTAATTAATTTTAACTTTGTATTGGACTTTGCACAACTGCGTAACTATAAAGAGTAGAATTACGCGCTTTAGTTATATGAACATCACAGAGTGAATTTTTAAAATGAGCAAAACATGTTTATTTTCATTTCAGCTTTTTCTTATAGTGTTGAAAATATTATGTTATGTCAACAAAAATGTTCCAAAACATTTAAATGATCTGAATTATCTGAAAATACCTTAACTTCAGTTTCAGGACTTTTCATGCGTTTTGTTTTTAAAGATTTTTTAATAAATAAACAATAACTTACCATTAATGCTAGCTTTGGCAGACTCTAAGGCAAATTGCTGTTAAAAAATTGTCTTTTATATAAAATTAAAGCCACGGTTAGTATTGCTTTGGTAACTGGCGCCCTGCCGTATAGGCCTATATTCTTTCCATGCAAACAGATAAACAAATACCTTGAGCTTGAGCTCTTAGCAAAATAATTAATATGGACACATGGAATAGATTAGATACTTTAAAAAAAATTATATAGGCTACATTATTATGGCAGTAGCACCGCAGATCTTAACACCTTATAGCATTTCTACAAATAATAATGATAAATAATAATAATACTTTATTGTTATTATTATTATCGTTTTATTTTCGACAAATAATGTTCATATTAATAGTAATAGTAGTAGTAGTAATAGGTTTTTAAAAATTTTTTTTAAATAGTTGCCCAATTTTTTTCTTTATTAATGGATGATTATAACTTTGTTTATTCAGAACGAAAATGTCTATTAGCCTATGACCGCGGTGGTGTTTTTATTTGGATCATTTAACCTAGCCTACATTACCGCATTCTTCGTTTAATTTTTGTTTTATTTGTTATTATGTATTCTAGTACAACCATTCATGGGTTTCCATTACACAATAATATTTCGAGATATATTAGTGTCTACTTCATAGAAACGCGACGTAGCTGTTTGCTAAAACATCTATATAGCTATCTGTACTTCTGACAACATTTTCACTTTAACAGACGGGTCTCTTAAACACAGAAAAATCTTTGCATTGCCATTTTCAGATATCACATGGGCCGCGAGTGTAACGTCAGTAAGTGTTAAATCCATTAGTTCCGTAAAGCTCTTAACCAACAACCTGACACTGGGAACCAACTCATAATGCGGCCAAATATTTGTATTAATATCTTGTAATAAGTATTTTGGATAATGTTTTTCAGAAACAAAATAAAAATGTTACAACTATACATTACATATGTAAAAGTATTTTAGCCTATATCAATTGTAAATGCGACGTGCTAATTCTTCACTTATTTTTCTGAACATATACGAGTGCGTGTAGTTTTGTATGATGCTTGCTATATCAGATTTAGCCTATTATTAAATTAATTTGAGGCCAGAAATATTCAGCGTTTTTACGTCAAGAGGAATGGAGGGTCCTGTTAGATTTATGGAGGCCACAACAGCGTCAAAATGGATATTGAACTTGTTCCGATTAAATGCGTTATGAAAGAGAAACGCAGACCCAATTCTCGCGGTGTTACATCTGAGGTTGCCGAGCAACCGTAGATCATCAACAAAGCCTGCAAGCGAGGACGCGCACATGACAGCGAAGGACTGTAAACAAATGTAGAAATTCTGCCGTAAACCAAACAAACATGTCATATAAAGCATTCTTGAGCCATAGCAAGGTATCAAAAGAGGACCAGGAGTTTTACGACTTGAAGAACAAAGCCGCAGAGTATTACAGGTCCAACGGCGTGCCGCAGAAGATAGAAAACGTCCTGAACGAGATGTTTTGGCAGAAGCCGGATGATATCTACGGTTATCTGGTGGGACAAATCAACATACCTAAGCTTTATAAACATTTGATCTTAGAATTATGCTGTAGAATTATAAATGACAAGTTTGTCATTGCGTGTCCAGTTTCTACCAGAATGAAGTCAGTATTGATGTAGGTCAGATCCCCATAATTACACACCAACATAATGAACTGAAATCAATAACGTTAACTGCCTGCTGCTCTTTTTCAGGCGAGCTATTTTTCCAGGCTCTCCTATACTCCAGTGATTAGTAAAATCACCGGAAGAGAGGTGTTTGATGCAAGAGGATTGACAGCAGTTCAGACTGAAGTGTACTGCATCATAAAAAATGAGCAAAAGGTATATTCTGAAATGTGACCCTGGACCACAAAACCAGTCGGGTCAATTTTTTGAAATCATCTGAAAGCTGAATAAATACAATGTTTGACCAACGTACTGTTTGAAAATCTGAAATGTGAGGGTGCAAAAAATCCAAATGAAGTAATTAATGCATACTACTATTTAAAATTAAGTTTTGATATATTTACGGTAGAAAATTTACAAAATATCTTCATGGAACATGATCTTTACTTGATATCCTAATGATTTTTGGCATAAAAGAAAAATCTGTAATTTTGACCCATACAATGTATTTTTGGCTATTGCTAGAAATATACCTGTGCTACTTAAGACTGTTTTTGCGGTCCAGGGTTACAAATAATGAAAGACAACAAGGTGGATATCAGATCTAAGTGTCTCTGTTTTAATGCTTATGAGGAACTGTAAGCTGGTCGCCCTGTAACCTTTCACCTTTTGCCATTTGCACCATGCTGGACAGTTCGCACAAGAAATTTGTAGTGACACAATGAATTTAGGTCACATACTCATGCACACAGACAAACACAGAACAATTAGAGTTGGAAAGCGTGTGTGTTTATAGTGTGACGCACGTGCCTCACAATCAAGCACTATTAGCATCAGATCACTCTCTGTCTCTTATTCTCCATCTGTTTTGCCTTCTCTCTATCACTGTTTATGTTTGCTGTAAGCATTATGCCTTCTGGCTTAGTGGCCATATTGCAGTTGTGAGTGCTGCTGTTTTAGTTTGGCACATTTAGAGATTATGACAGTAATACATTGGGACAGGGAACAGGGTGACTGTAGGCATGAGCTGGGGGAGGAGAAGAGAGGTGAAAGGAGGAGGGGAGCAGAAAAGCACATAGAAAGGGGAAAGCAAAGTAGGGAGAATTGGCAATGCTCAGATTCAGATCAGTGTTTGGACAGTGCTAGAACGTAATGTCACACTTGTCAACAGAAATTTCTGACTTCTGATAATTGTTTTAGCATTAGCCTGACTGCTGTGAACATTTGCCGTTCCCCTTATGGTGAAAGAAATGCATTGTGTTTAATGTGAAATCCACACATTTTGACATTGAAATACAAAGATCAAGCGGTGAACACCAGGACACATGAGCAACAGTTCATGCACAGATTGTTATATTCAGACCTTGGTCTTTTGAGTCTTGAATTTAGAATTTTGTCCTGACCATGAATGTCTTGATTCAGTAATTTTAGAAGAAATAGCAGTATAAGCTCAAATGTCGTGTGTGTGTGTGTGTGTGTGCGTGTGTGTGTGTGTGTGTGTGTGTGTGTGTGTGTGTGTGTGTGTGCAAAAAAATGTGGAAATTAACTATTATATGTTTCTATTATTAGGGGCCAAGCACCGAAGGTGTATCCGTTGGCGTTCTTATTCTTATTCTTCTTCCGTTTCTTCCGCCGCAAGTCTATGGCAGCCCATAGAACCGCTTGCGGGAAAGTTGTATAATTTTGCATTGGATAGTCCCAACATTAACCATAGCAAGTTTGGAGTCTCTAACTCAAACTCTCTAGCGCCACCACTTGTCCAAATTTTCACTTTCTTTTTGCTAATAACTTTTGAACCGTAAGCCATAAAATCAAAATTCTTTTTTTTCTCTGAATCCGTGGGTCATGCCGAGTCGATTGAACACCAAAATTCAAAAATCATAAGGTTTAGTTTTTTTTTCTATAATTTATTGTTTGTAAAACCTACTTTTTCAAACTCGTCCTAGATGTTTGTCTGATTTTCACCAAAATTGGCTCAGATCATCTTCAGACCATGCTGGCAAAAAGTTATGGAATTCAAGTTGATTGGACAAACCGTTCTCGAATAACGCGCTAATTAATTCTATGAAAAGCGTGCAAAAATGGATGTGAGGCCATATCTCTGCAACGCTCTGGAGTATTGAGACCAAACTTGGTGTGTGTTATAAAAATCATGGCCTGAGGCTACCTGCAGTGTTTCGTCACAGTGCCACCTAGTGGTCAGGAGATATGAAAAATGGCTATTTTTGCTTATAACTTCTCAGTGCTTTGCCAAAAAATCTCAAAGCTCATCCCGTTAAATTCGGAGGAGCATGCCGAGTCGAACCATATCCAATTTTTCCATGTCAGCCATTTTGGGTGTCGGCCATTTTGAATTTAGCGTTAAAATGCTGTATCTTGAGAACGGATTAGCGTATCGTTTCGACATTAATTACAAAAATGTTCGGCCCTGAATGTACATAAAAATTTTGGGGCCAGCGCCACCTTGTGGTCAAAAGTTATAACGAAATTTCGAAAAATGCTAATAACTTATGTGAAAAATGGCTTATTGTAATGAATTTGATCTCAAAATATTCCTTGGGTCAGGCCGAGAACATTGATACCAATTTTGCCAATTTTGGCCGAAGTTTCTGTCCACCATTTTGATGAATGTAGAAAACTTTGATGCGTTTTTATTTAACGCATCAACGAATTTGCTGAAAAGATGCCAAAGCTCATCTGAAGCTGTATCTCTGCAAAGCTTTGAGATATTTGCACCAAATTTTGTATGTGGCATTATCACCTCACACTGATTACTCCACATCAATTAACAGCGCCACCTATTGGTCAAGAGTAATAAACCATTCATTAACTATCAATTATAAATTGTCCAAAAATGCTAATAACTGTAGACAGCATTAGCCTAGTGTAATGAAATTAGTCTCAAAATATTCCTTGGGTCATGCCGACAACATAGATACCAAATATGCCACAGTTGGTCAAACTTCCTGTCCGCCATTTTGATTTATGTTGAAAACCTACTTTTTCGAACTAGTCCTAGACTGTTTTCATCAAAATCGAGTCAGATCATCTTCAGACTGTGCTGACAAAAAGTTATGGATTTCATGTTGATAGATGAAACCGTTTTCGTACAGCGCCTCAACAAATTTTAGACTTGATGCCAAAATGATTCTGAGGCTTTATCTCTGCAAAGCTTTGACATAAAGACGCCAAACTTTGAGTGTGCCTCTGTCACCTCACACTAAACACACCACATCGATTTGATAACAGCGCCACCTGTTGGTCAAACCTAATAAGCCATTAAATCGTATCAGTTCTATATAATTTTTCTGTCGTTTTGACTAAAATCATCCTAAAATGGCTTCTTTTTACTTATTGTTGCAGTTGGTCTGCTGTTCCTGCCATCCTTAGCTCCTCATTTTCCCCTTTGAATGCTTGGCCCCATAATTGCTGCTTGCAGCTATATTTATTATTATTATTATATTCCATTGCAATATTGGAAAATACTTTTCATTTTCTAACCATAAAAAAATCTAAAACTATTAAATATGTTTTTGACAATTAAGATAAAGCAAATCTAATAATAATAATAATAATAAATAAAATAAATATTAAATATTGGAAAAAACTAAAAAATATAATAAAAATTATACATGTTGTCTTGGTAACTAACTAAAATACACTACCAGTCAAAAGTTTTTAATGTTTTTAAATGTCTGCTTACCAAGTCTGCATTTATTTGATCCAAGGTACAGCAAAAACAGTAAAAATTTGAAATATTTTAACTATTTAAAATAACTGCTTTCTATTTGAATATATTTTAAAAATGTAATTTATTCCTGTGATCAAAGCTGAATTTTCAACATCATCTCTCCAGTCTTCAGTGTAACATGGTCCTTCAGAAAACATTCTAATATGCTGATTTGCTGTTCAAGAAACATGTTTTATTATTATTATTATTAATACTTAAAACAGTTGAGTATTTTTTTCACGATTCTTTAATGAATAGAAATATGCAAAGATCATTTAATCTAGATAAGAGCATTTATCTGAAATAAAAAGCTTTGTAACATTGTACACTATACCATTCAAAAGCTTGGACTACTTTTTTGAGGGGAAAAATAAATTAAAGTATTGAGCAAGGGTAGTTAAATTGATCAAAAGTGATGATAAAGACATTTGTTATGTTACAAAAGATTTTTATTTCCGATAAATGCTGTTATTCTGAATTCTACTCTGCTGTTTTTAACTTAATAATAATAAAAGTTTTTTGAGCAGCAAATCAGAATATTAGAATGGTTTCCTAAGGATCATGTGACTGGAGTAATGATGCTAAAAATTCAGCTTTGAAATCACATAAATTGCATTTTAAAATATACTCATATAGAATACAGTTATTTTAAATAATAAAAATATTTCAAAATTTTACTGTTTTTGCTGTACTTTGTATCAAATAAAAGCAGGCTTGATGAGAAGAAGAGACTGTTCAAAAACTTTTGACTGGTTAAATTGGTTTAAGTTAATGTACTACAATTACCAAATCTAAAACTGAATTAAAATTAGAGTTACACACAAATATTAAAAAGTCTGAGTAAAACTGAACAAAAACTTTAAATATGAATACAAACTGAACATATTAAAAAATATTAATAAATAATTTAAATATTACCAAAATAGCACTGAATATTTTATGTCAAATATTTAGTATTTAGTAACCTAATTAAAATTAATTGAATCTGAACAATAATTTAAGAAGCCTAGTATAGAATTGAATAAATATATAAAATTTTTCAAATTCATTATGGGGGCTCATTTTCAGTGACATCTTGTATCAATCTCAGATGGTGTGCAGTGCAGTGATGAGCAGCCCTAGTGATGTTCTGGCTGATGGTGTGGCAGAGCCAGGGGAGGCATTTTCTACCAGCAGCCAGCAACATCTATCCATCACCACAGCTCTGAAGTGGATCACAGAGCATCTCAGTCCAATGCTGCACGGCTTTAACCCCACTGACCAAACCAATGTAGACAAACTACTCAGGTGATCTCACACACACAGTACAAAATACACAAGCATCACTCAAAGGACATGAAGGTTGCTATGATAACACATGCAGGACTGAGGTTGTGTGTCTCTGTTCTGCAGTGATTTCTTCATGGCACGTTACCTGGAGCACAAGGACAGTCTTAGCATAAAGGAGGAGGACGAGCTGAGAAATGAATCAGTGTCTGAGTCTCCACCCCAAGCCACTCTCACACCTGCCCCTGCCAAAGACAAGAAAGGAGGTGATAAAGGTAAAGGAGCTTAATGTTCTGCCATTTTTAAAGAGTATGTAGCTGTAGGTCAGAATAAATATATCAAAATAGTAGAGGGATCAGAGTCAGGTTAAGTGAGGGTGCCACAGGAGGACAACAACTCATCTTAGTGCACCAAGTCAAAAAACCCGTGTGAGATTCAAAGACAGAAGGTTAAGCAAGATTCCAGCCAATCTCCTGTCATCTCACTGATCTGAGACCCGTTGTAAAAGCAGTCTGAAAGAATCCACACTTCATGAAAAACCCAACTGGGAGCTGCTCTCAGATACATTAGCAGCTTGTACCGATGTGTTTCTATGTGACGCTGACTCTGTTTTCACCTTTTCATTGAATCCAAGCTTTCTTGAAATCTTAGAGAAATCAAAGGGAAACGGATTTAAATGTGCCCCGGGTAACCTTTTCTACTTTAAAAAACCTTTTACCCCTACAGAAATGAATAGTACTTTTGAAAAACATTTTTTAAATGGTGATGGCCTTCAGTCATATCAGTGGCCTAGAAAAAGCTGTTTTATTCTGCATGGAGTGGGTCTTCTCTCGTGGTGGCCGCCATGCTGATGCCGCACACTTGAAGAAATGCTTCTCACTTAATCTCGGTAACCCCAGTATATTAGACATTTTTGCTAGAGAAAAAATCAGGAACTGAAAACTTTGATGCTTCAGCTTTCCTTTAAGATTCAGGTCATATAAGATAATATTGTGCACATCCTTCAATGACCTCTCCATCCCTTGTACTTTCATTTGCCATGTTTTTGTACTCAGGTAAAAAAGGAAATAGTACAGAGAAGCCCCTCCCCCCTGCGGAGACCCCAGTGCCGAGGCTGCCAGGGGCTACAGCGGTGGGTGTGGTTTCTTTAGCTGTGGCAAAAACTGCTGCCAAACTTCGCAGAGAACCCTTATACCGATATATCACATCAGTCAGAGCCCCGCAGGTATGCATTTATTCAATCAAAAACATAGTAAAAGCAGTAATATTGTGAAATATGATTGCAATTTAAATAGCTATTTTTTTTATTTCAATATATTTTAAAATTTAATTTATTCATGTGATGGTAAAGCCAAATTATTCCAGTCTTGATCCTGTAGATTTATTCTAATATGCTTATTTAATGCTCAAGAAACATACATTCATATTTTTTCAGGATTTTTTGATTTATAGAAAATTCTATAGAAGCCTGTTTATGCAACTGAATAAAAAAGATAATTACGACTTTTTATCTCACAATTCAGCCCTTTTTTTTTGCAATTGTATGATACAATCTACAAAATGAAAAAAATAGTTGCAATTCTGAGTAATAAAGTCAGAATTGTGAGATATAAACTCGCAATTCTGAGAAATAGTTGCAATTCTGAGAAATAAAGTCAGAATTGTGAGATATGAAGTCCCAATGCTGAGAAATATTTTTTTTTCCTTCCTCACAATTGCAATTCTGACTTCATAATATGCATTTGTGTATATAAACTCGCAATTCTGAGAACATATCAGTCTTTTTCTCCCTCAAAATTGGGCTTTATAATTCGCAATTGTGAGATTATATCTCACAATTCTCACAAAAAAAAGTCAGAATTGCGAATTATCTTGCAATTCTGACTTTAACTCACAACTTTATATAACTGACAACTGCAAGTTTATATCATACAATTCTGACTTTATATCTCACAGTTGTGAGTTTATCTCATGCAATTCTGAGAAAAAAAAGTTAGAATTGAGTTTATATTTTGCAATTGTGACTTAATTTCCCAGAATTGCAAATTTATATTGTGCAATTCTGACTTTATATCTTACAATTGCAAGTTTCTATCATGCAATTCTGACTTTATAACTCACAATTGCGAGTTTATCTCACACAATTTTGAGAAAAAAGTCAGAATTGAGTTTATATCTTACAATTGTGACTTAATTACCCAGAATTGTGAATTTATATATTTTGCAATTGCTAGTTTATATCTCACAATTCTCACAAAAAAGTCAGAATTACAAGAAAAAAAGCCAGAATTGCAACATATAAACAATTGCGAGAAAAGTCAAAATTGTAACATCCAAACTTGCATTTGTGAGAAAAAGTTTTTAATCTCACAATTCTGATTTTATAACTCACAATTGGGAATTTATCTCACACAATTCTGACAAGGTAAGAACTGCGAGATCCATACTCGCATTTGTGCATGTGAAAATGTTTATTGCATTTCTGATTGTATTACTTTGCAATTGCGAGTTTATATCACACAATTCTGACTTTATATCTTGCAATTGTGAGTTAAAAATTTGCAATACCCTTTAAAAAAAAACTTAAAGATTTTTTTGTAACATTATAATTTTCGATGAATTTAATGTGCCTTTGTTAAATGAAAGTACTAAAGGAATAGTTCACCCAAAAATGCAAATGTGCTGAAAATGTACCATCTAAGATGTGGATTTGCTTGTTTCCTCATAAGAAGAGATTTGGAGAAATTTAGCAATACACCACTTGCTCACCAGTGGATCCTCTGCAGTGAATGGGTGCTGTCAGAATAAGAGTCCAAATATTTGATAAAAACATCTACAAGACAACAGTCCATCTATTAACGTCTTGTAAAGTGAAAAGCTGGATGAACATATTTAAGTTCTTACAAACATGCAGCTTTTAACTGCACATTACACTCTTAAAAAAAGCTCCAAAAGAAGTAGAAGAACCATTTTTGGTTCCCTAAAGAACTTTTCATTGAACAGTTCTTAGAGAACCATTTTGAGGAACATTAAAAAAATCTAAACAAACTTTTATGCATTTAAAAGATGTCATGGATGTTCAAGGTTTTTCAAGGAACCATCAATGCCAATAAAGAACCTTTATTTTTAAGATTGTAGTGGATTACTTTTGGATTACTGTGTTTTTATTTCATTCTGATGGCACATTCACTCCAGAGGACCCACTGGTGAGCAAGTGTTGGAATGCTAAATTGCTCCAAATCTATTCCAATGAAGAAACAAATTCATGCACTCCTTGGATACCCTGAGGGTGAGTAAATTGTCAGCAAATTTGCATTTTTGGGTGAACTATTTCTTAAATTTCTTTACAAAACTAAATCAAAGCACATTAAATCCGAAAAATATTGCATTAGTTAGACAACTTTTTAAGTGTATGTATGTAAGTTATGCATGTTAATCATCAAGTTGGCTTGAAAAGTGTACTTGAAAATTTGTATAATTTCATGTACAGTTTTTATCCTCTTCCTCATTTCCTGTGAACTGCTTTAGAGTCAGAGTGAGATGCCACTGCCTGTGCCCATGATTACAATTCTGAGCTGTGGAAAGAACTCTGTGGGTAAACTCAACCTGCTGGAGGAGGTCATCCTCATGCCCAGCTCATCACAAGGAGTCAGAGAAGTATAAACACACTTAAACACAAACAAAGTAAAGTAGGCTGTGTTCAGCACAGAAGTGTTAATGCTGTGCTGACTGCTCCTACTCCAGTGTCTATACCACTTATCTTCAATGTATGTGTGTGTGTGTGTGTGTGTGTGTTGGTCTTGCAGGTCATTGGCATGGGCCTTGAGCTGCAGTGTGAAATGAGGAGAGTTTTGAATGGATCTGCATATAAAGCTGGGGTAAGGATGCTCTCACAGGGTTTGACTCTTTGACAAAGGGACATAATGTTCTATGCTCCGGCTCACACAAAAGCATCAAGCAGCACACACATTACGTGTGGAATTTTTTTTGATGCTTTGATGGGGTAATTATCTGCACATCACCATCTGAATGAAATAAACAGGCCTCAATCACGTGCAGGGCTTATGAATGGCGATTGAACCACTTAACAGCATGTCACACAATAAATATATATTTATGTTTAGATGGCAGGCTATTACTGGTGCACTGTGCAGCACTACTGTTATAGCCTCTATAAAGACCTTCATAACATTATAGGGTAGGGGTGCTGGATTCGGTTTAGTTTTAACATACCTTGGTTTTCAGTTGAGCTGGTCCAGGCGAGTTTGATTCACAGGTGGAACTGAATTCTGCCAGAAGGCCTCTGTAAAGGACGCATAATGGATTATCAATGGGATATCATATCTCCCAGTTAACACACAAACATACAAATTTCTGGTATAACTTCATGGGATCCAGCAATTTATGTGATTTGCTTTTTGTCAATGTCTATAAAATCATACATGCTGTAGATACAGCTTGACCTGACATCAAAAAGTCAATTTTATGGAAAGAAGAAAGGTAAATGTATTGTTTCTACAGTTATCATTAAACTTTAATATGTAAATTTAACAACATCCCTTTTGGCTTTATTTACACAAACTGTGAAATAAATCTAAAATGCATTTCCATTCAGAAGTTTGGTGTCTGTAAGATTTGAATACTTTATATTAAAATATAAGTTTATATTCAATACAGATGCATTGAATCAAAAGTGACAGTACAGACATTAAGAATCTTACGAAACATTTCTATTTGAAATAAATGCTGTTCTTTTAAACTTTCTGTTCATCAAAGAATTATTAAGAAATTGTATCACAGTCTTCACAAAAATATTAAGCAGCACAACTGTTCTCAACATTGATAATATTAATTAAAATTATTTAATACGATTTTTTCTTCCGAAAGAAGTTACTTCTGAATGAAAAGAACATTAAAATGAATAGTAATTATAAACATGTAAACTGACTCTGACTAATCTATCACAATTCTGTGGAATATGCTTTAGTGCCTATACATGGTCTTTGAGAAAGAACATTATTAAATAATGATTAACATGTCTGAAAATAAAGAAATAAAGTCCATGTACAATTGAGTATCTTGAGCACCAAATCAGCATATTTGACTTTCTGAAGGATCATGTGACACTGAAGACTGGAATAATGCTAGATGGCTAATTAATCACAGGAATAAATGGCATATTTAAATAGCTTAAACAATTATTATTGTTTTAACTGTATTTTTAAAATAAACAAATACAGCTTTTTTTTGTAAAATAATTTTACTAACCCCAACATTTTGAACAGTAGTGTATGTTAAGAAGTAATTTTGTGATAGCTCTAATAACAATTAAGAAAATGGTATGTTGATGCCAATATTTCTTTATGATGATAAACTATCAATCAAATTTTTGAACAGTAAGATTTTGAATGTATTTAATGCTACCAGGACTGCATTTATTTGATCCAAAGTACAGCAAAACCAGTACAATTTTGAAATATTTTTACTATTTAAAATGACTATTTTCTATTTGAATATATTTTAAAATGTAATTTATTAATTTATTCAGCTTTGATCATAAGAATAAATTACATTTTAAAATATATTCAAATAGAAAACGGTTATTTTAAATAGTAAAAAATATTTCTGTACTTTGGATTGAATAAATGCAGGCTTGATGAGCAGCAGAGACTTCTTTAAAAAACAAATCTGACTGGTAGTGTATATGATATTCCACTATAACTAACCTGCTCTTTCTCAGCCTGTAGGTGTATCAGATGAGGGCGCATTACAGGTGGGGTTTGAACGTCCCGAACAGGCTCTTGATCTGGTGTCAGATTCCTGTGCTAACCTGGAATTGCCTCTGGGTTCAGACCTGCGCTTGGCTATAAACTGTGCAGCACATGGTCTGATGGACTACGTGAGTGAGGGGAAGACAGAACGGAAAAAATTATTCACACATTCATTCAAAACAAGTACAAGTAACCAATTTCTCATGCTGTCTTCTAGTCACGTGGGAAATATGAGGTGGTGTCCGGCTGTCCCAAATCCCCAGATGAATTGGTGGACATGTACGAGGGTCTGATTCATAAATACCCTGCTATCACATCCCTCATTGATCCTTTCAGGAAGGAGGTGAGATTACAAAAACATGTATTTAACATATTTTTTTATCTGGATTAAGCAAGTGTACCATATGTCATACAGCTCATCTGGTTGAACTGACAATGTGTCTCTGAGTTTAGGATGTTGATCAGTGGAAGAAGCTTTCTTCAGTGATTGGTCAGTCATGCTGCCTGATTGCAGATGCTGCATCCAATCTCTATCCTCGCTGGAGTGAAGCAAAACCCCTCCCACCTGGGGTCTCAAGGGTCATTAATAGGCACCACAGTGATATGACAATCTCTGACCTTATACAAAGCATAACAGAGCAGAAAGGTAGGCTCCAAACATGAACAAACAGGACAAAAGAATACAGCTGACAGTAATTTGCAAAAACATAACATCCAAGTCTAAATATATTGACTGTAATAAGTATGTAACTCTTCCCTATGCACACTGAGATGCAGAGACAATGCTGGATGCAGGCAGTGGTGATACATCAATTGTTGACCTGGTGGGTTGAATTCTTGATTTATTTTTTTAGGGAATTCATTTTTCAGTGGCATGCATGCATACAGTCTCTCATCAAGTCTTTTAATAGAAATACAAAAAATTAGATTCATTTAGTTCCTGAATATGTGCCAATGAACATACCAGTCAAACAATGGACGCAGCTCATTAAATTACATTTTTATCATACTGTAGATTAAATGTGTTGCTGAACACAACCCAAATGTTTGAGTCCAAAGAACTGAGACCAATATTTTTTCTAATTTAGTAGAAATTTGTTCATTACAAACTATAGGATCATAGAATAATTAGCACAACAAAAAAACTAAATAATAATATTTCTTCATTTGATTTGTTTTACATTTTTTTAAATTCCAAAACTTCAGGTTTGATTACATTTTGAGTCGTAGTTTTTTTCCTTTGGACCTCACCGTATGTGTGTTTAAAGGCTGTAGGGTCAGGCGTGTCCTTTCTCAAGCTGGGCGGGTTGAGAGGAGGAGAGCGAATGGACAAATACAATCGTCTGATGGCGATAGAAGAGGAACTGGAGCAGGAGGGGATCCTGGGTACTGTTTTTCATACATTCTCACACTCACATAATGGCAAGTGGCATAATGGCTATTAGTAGCATCTATATTCAGAAAACAATGTATGGTACCTTTGTGTCTTTCAGGTGCTAGAGAAAAAAAACAGCCTCTGTCGGATCTTTCTGAAACTCCGGAAGCGGCTGTGACTCTGTGACCATCACTACTTGATGTGACTTCATCTCCTGTCTGTCTGTCTGACATTATCACAGTAGGGTTTGTCTGAACTGACTGCATGACATCAAAATGCCTGTTAATTACAATTCACATCAAAATATCATTTTAGTGCAAGATTGTAAACATGTAAACTGACTCATCACGTGCACTATATTCCTGTGTGACATGCTTTTGTGCATAAAGATGGTTTATACATTTAAAAATAAAATTAAATAAACAATGTTTTTTTTATAAAGCACACCCACAATTTTTAATATATTTTAATATTTTTCACAGTATTTACAATGAACATTTCCAGATAGACTTGCCCACCATATAATTATTTTGTGCGATTTTCCACAAAATTAAGTTAATTTTGTGTGTGCGTAATGTGTCAGTATTTTCCTTCCTGATGCCTTTATCATTCCAAGCTCTCCAGATTTACCTGTAAGAGAAAAATCACAAAATGCTAAATATTACAAAATGCATTGTATACTACACACACTACAAGTCAAAAGTTTTTGAACAGTAAGATTTTGAATGTTTTTTAAAGAAGTCTCTTCTGCTTTTATTTAATTTAAAGTACAAATAAACAGTACAAGTATTTTTAAAGTGAAATATTTTTACTATTTATAACTATAAATGTTTTCTATTTGAATATATTTTAAAAAGTATTTTTTTCTGTGATCAACGCTAAATTGTTAGTATCATTCAGTGCCACATGATCCTTTAGAAATAATTTTAATATGCTGATTTGCAAGAAACATGTTTTATAATTATTATCAATGTTTAAAGCGGTTGAGTACATTATTTCTCAGGATTCTTTATTGAATAGAAAGATCCAAAGATCAGCATTTGTCTGAAATAAAAAGCTTTTGTAACATTATACACTATCCTATTCAAAATGCATAAAAAAAAAGAAATCATAGAAATTAATACTTTTATTTAGCAAGGATGCTTTAAATTGTTAAAAAGCGATGATAAAGATATTTAGAATGTTACAAAAGATTTCTATTTCAGATACATGCTGTTCTTCTTAACTTTCTATTCATCAAAGAAACCTGAAAACCAGCTGTCAACATTATTATGATAATAAATGTTTTTTAATCAGCAAATCAGAATATTAGAATGATCATTAAAAGATCATGTGACTTAAGTAATGACTCTAAAAATGCAGCTTTGAATTCACAGGAATAAATTACAATTTTAAAATATATTGCAATAGAAAACAGTTATTTTAAATAGTAAAAATATAATTTTTTTTGCTGTACTTTGGATGAGCAGAAGATACTTTTTTGAAAACTTACTGTTCAAAAACTTTTGACTGCTAGTGTGTATATAAATGTATTACATTTCACTTCAGATTTAAATAAGTATATAAATATATTTTTTAATTTTTGTTCTAAATTCTAAAATGCATGTGGGATTTCAGAAAACTCAGACAATGAACTCTATCCCCCCTTTTGTCTCCCCAACACACAGACGGGTTTTTAGAGAAATCAAAGCTATTCTTCAATTATGAAGAGGCATAAAACAACCCATCACTTCCTTCTCCACATCCTCTCCTCACTATATACAGACAACAGATACTGACACAGACAAATAGACACACACACACACACACACACACACACACACACACACACAGAGTGACTGAATGGGGCCAATTATCCAGCCTGTTCAAAAGGGCAGCAGTGTCCGCTTTATACAAGTGTTTGTGTCTGTTTATGTGTTTGTGTTAAAGAGTGTGAATGGACTATTTTGTATTAACAAGTGAGAGAAAACACAAACCCACAGCTGTGCTGTGAAACTACAGACCACAAGAATGTGTCGCGTTCGGCTCCTAATCAACTCACGCGTTCGTATATTAATTGATTTATATAAATCTTGAATTTACTAAAACTGTACCTTGTAAGGAGACAAACACAGCTCTCAAAATACACCAAACTTATATGATGCAGAGCACACAGCATTTTGTAAGTGTACAATGGGTGACATCTGTGAAAAAACCTAGCTATTTCTACGCAGCGGGAGTGGAGGGGGTGTAGGGGGCATCCGCAGAGAGACAGAGAGATTTGAGACCAGCATTACAAGTTACTGTGGCTCCCCACCAGGCAATCATTCTGTTTGAAAAATAAACAAAATGACTAACAAAACAGGCTAAATTAAGCGTTTTACACACACATGTACACACAAGCTGGGCTCTAAATTGTGGTTCTGTCAATAGAGGTTGTTTTGTGTTGCTTGACTATGGCTTCGAAACAAATGCAGGACAAGTGTTACAGAACACGATAAAAAGCAAACATAAGTAAGACAGAAACAGCGGCAGTGCAACAGCCCAGCGTGGCTTTTCATGATTACAAGCTTGTTGAGATTGACAGAATGTTTATGGTACGTCGATTAAGAACAAAATAAATAAAGGCAGAGCAGAAGATGAGAGAGAGACTGCAATTGAGCAAGATATTTACTCATTTACACCTCGCATATTCAACAAACGTCGAACCGGAAACGTCAACAAATCAAAATATGCTACGTGCGGGACAGAAGAGCTAGTAAAAATGAGTCGATTATTGATTGTATTTTGAGCGCTGTTGGGGAAGGGAGTTGGAACTGATAGAAAATCTCACTCTAAAAGGATCAAGACGCTTTCTAGAATGTTTATCAACCTAGTTTCTGATCCCTTGCACGTATAGTCATTGATAGCTGTTCATTGATAGTTAATGTAAGCTCAGGTCTGTTATGGTAATATAATACCAATAATACTAACATTAACAGATACAACTTTTGATTTTAATAATGTATTAGTAAATGTTAATAATAATAGTAACACTTTACCATAAAGTCCCATTAGTTAATGTTAGTTAATACATTAACAATTAATAATAATTACAATAAGAAATACATTTGTTCAGTATTTATTCATCTTTATTACCATTAATTACCATTAAGGACTGTTATGGGTATATAATACCAATATTAACAGATATATATAACTTTTAATTTTAATAAAGTATAGTAAATGTTAATATTAACATTAAGTACTTTTCATTGTTAGTTCACGTTAACTAATGTTTACTTTAAACCTCTTAAAAATAAATACATTAAATAAATAAATACGCTATCTATACACACTACCAGTCAAAAGTTTTTGAACAGTAAGATTTTTAATGATTTTTAAAGATTTTTCTGCATTTATTTGATTCAATGTACAGCAAAAGCAGTCATTTTGAAATATTTTTACAATTTAAAATGACTACTTTCTATTTGAATATATTTTAAAATGTAATTTATTCCTGTGATCAAAGCTACATTTTCAGTATCATTACTCTAGTCTTCAGTATCACATGATCCTTTCGAAATCATACTAATATGCTGATTTGCTATTTAAGCAACATGTATTATTATTATTATTTTTAGAATTATTTGATGAATA
The DNA here is from genome assembly GCF_049309525.1 of Garra rufa. NCBI lineage: Eukaryota > Metazoa > Chordata > Actinopteri > Cypriniformes > Cyprinidae > Garra > Garra rufa. The sequence continues at coordinate 20,001,439 of NC_133381.1, forward strand.
GAAAGATCCAAAGATCAGCATTTATCTGAAATAAAAAGCCTGTGTAACATTATACATTACACCATTCAAAATTAATTTTTTGGGAAAGAAATTATAGAAATTTATACTTTTACTCAGCAGGGATGCTTTAAATTGATCAAAAGTGATGATAAAGAGATTTATAATGTTACAGAAGATTTCTAGTTTTGATAAATGCTGTTCTTCTGAACTTTCTGTTTAAAAAAAAACCTGAAAAATTTCTACTCAGCTGTTTTCAACATAATAATAATAATAATAATAATAATAAATGTTTTTGAGCAGCAAATCTGAATATTAGAATGATTTCTGAAGGATCATGTGACTGGAGTAATGATGCTAAACATTAAAAATCTTACTGTTCAAAAACTTTTGACTGGTAGTGTGTGTATATATATATATATATATATATATATATATAAAGAAACATGTTTTACCATTGGCCATTTAATGTGCAATTTCAGCCAATTCAGCCAATCATAGGATGTACCTTAAATTTGATTAAACATTAACATGTATTGTTAGATTTAAATAAATAAATAGAAATAAATAAAGGTGTACCAGTGAAAGGGCCCAAAGGTTTCCTAATCACTTTCTAGCCTATAAGAAAGAAAGATTTTTCTCTAACATAAACTTAAAATATATCCTATATCTACGATCTCACGCTATATGGGCTTTAGTATACAGATAGTCAACTGCAAACCTGACAGTCAAAATATCAAAATTTGATAATTGGTTATGAACAACAGTAGTTTAACCCACATTTAACATCATTGTTTACCAGATTCACAATGTGTGACATTACAAACATCCTCACAGCTTTCAATGCACCTCAGCTAAATCTAAAATAGCACAATAACATTCCACAAAGCTCTTCCATTCACAAAACACAATGACAATCCACACGAACACGTTTTTAAAACGCTTCTCAAACACAGCCTTGAAATAGAGTTTACAGTGTGTGTCATTCTCTGTTGCAGGCCAGGGTCAGGTGAGGAACAGAGTAAAAAGAAGAGAAAAGGAGAAAGAGAGAGGGAATAAAGTTTCATCTTGTGTCCGGGAAGATTTAACCCCATGAAGAGCTCTAAGCCGCACTGGAAATTGTGCCTAAGTGTGTGAAAGCAGTGGAAAGGCGTCACTGAGCCTCAGCGCAGACACACACATCTCCTGTTTCACACCACAACAACATCACCGCAGCTGCAGCTCACCGGAGGAAATGAAATCCTGTTGTGTAACGAGGCATGACAAACGTCACACCATTGTGTAAATCTGATCTAGTGTGTGGCTAGGACAAAATAAAATGCTTCTATGTGGACTGGATGGGGTAAGATACTAAATTTCAGGGATTGAATTTACAGTGGGCAGTGTGAAATGTAGATGTTTACCTGAAATACCAATAAGCGGACAAAGCAAACACTTCATCACTGACCTCAAGTCTAAAGATGATGCTTTAAAACTATCTTGAATGATTTCCAGCCTTGTAGACTTTCAAAAGATCTTATATACACTACCAGTCAAAAGTTTTTGAACAGTAATTTCAAAGTCTCTTCTGCTCACAAAGCCCTTTATTTATTTGATCCAAAGTTTAGCAAAAACTGTAAAATTCTGAAATATTTTTACTATTTAAAAGAACTGTGTCCTATTTGAATATATTTTAAAATGTATTTTATTCCTGTGATCAAACCTACATTTTCAGCATCATTACTCCAGTCTTCAGTGTCACCTGATTCTTCAGAAATCATTCTAATTTGCTGATTTGCTGTTCAAGAAACATTTTTTATTTTTATCAATATTTAAAACAGTTAAGAATGTCATTGAATACCATTCAAAAGCTTGGAGTCAGTATTTTTTTTTTGTTACATTTATAATGTTACAAAAGATTTTTATTTCAGATGAATGCTGTTCTTCTGATCTTTCTGTTCATCAAAGAAACCTGACAAAATTCTACTCAGCTGTTTTCAACATAATAATAATAAATGTTTTTTTTTAACAGCCAATCAGAATATTAGAATGATTTCTGAAGGTTCGTGTGACACTGAAGACTGGAATGTAATCACAGGAAAAAAATACATTTTAAAGTATATTCAAATAGAAAACAGTTAAATAGTAAAAATATTTCAAAATGTTACTGTTTTTGCTGTATTTTGGATTAAATAAATACAGGCTTGGCGAGCAGAAGAATGTTTTTCTTTATTAAATTATTTTTTAGCATACTCACACTAACATTTAAAAATTAGGGGCAATATGATATTTTTCTTTATAAATTAATATATTTATTCAGCAAGGCTTCATTAAATTGATTAAATAAGACAGTCGAAACATTTTATAATTTTACAAAGATTTTGGGATTTTTATTTTAAATAAATACTGTTTTAAACTTCTATTAATCAGAGAATGCACAAAACATTACCAAATCAGTATAATAAAATTATTTCTAAAAATATCCAGCTTTGCCAACAGGAATAAATTACATTTTAAAATATATTCAAATAGAAAACCGTTATTTGAATAGTAAACTGTAATAATAATTCACAATATTACTGTTTTTACTGTATTTTTTTTAATCAAAAAATGCAGCCTTCGTTTGCATTACAAATCTTACCTTACATAATTCTACAGTCAGAGTTTTTGAAGGGCATTAAAACATCATTATCAGGTATTTTATATAGTAGATTTCATGTTATTAAAAAAAGTAGTAATCATGATTTGACTGAACATTTTGAACATTCTGAACTAAAAAAATTCAAATTTTGGTGCTCAATAAATATATATATATATATATATATTTTTTTTTTTATTATTGAAAATGGTTGTGCTCCTCAATGTAGTGGATTGTTTTTGATAAATAGAAAATGCAAAACATTTAAATTAAATATACAATGTAAAAGTCTGTAATGTCAATTTAATTTAATGCATCCTTGATAAATAAAAATAGTATTTTCTTGTAAAATATTTTTACTATTTAATATAACTGCTTTCTATTCAAATATATTAATCAAAAAATGCAGCCTTCATGTGCATTACAAATCTTACCTTACAGTTTTTGAAGGGCATTAAAACATCATTATCAGGTATTTTATATAGTAGATTTCATGTTATTAAAAAAAAGTAGTAATCATGATTTGACTGTATGAACATTTTGAACTTCGCGTTTCAAGTTGAAAAGAAATGTCATGAACCTTTAGAAAATTTCTCCTTCGATTGACGCTTCAATTGAAAAAGGATCTGTGTTGTCTTTGCAGAAAAGCAGGTATGTGCTCAGCTCCAGAAAAAAGGTTCAGAAACGTATTTGCTGTATAACAACACTCACCCACCTCTGACCTCCTTTAATGAAGCATTTAGAGTGTCACAAAGATCAACCTCCTCTTACAATGTCTCTTCAGGGCTGCCATAAATGAAACCGCCTCAGGCCCGTGGCTATACATTCTTTCAAAATGCTTCACTTTAGTCACCCATTTAAACTAAACTGCTTTATATATTCCATTCAATAGTGTGATATTGTCATGTTGGCATGTCAACAATTTGAAAAAGAATAACACATTTCATTACATCTTGGTCAATACGTGTATAAATAGCGTCAATGCATTGTCTGTTATTTTAAAAACTTGTCTCGGGAATAATAGTCTCGTGTGATTGACGACCCCAAATTGCTTCTCTTCTTTACTGTCGGTAAAAACGCCAATTCTCTATGAGATAGACCAGTGCTGAAATACCTGAAAAAAATCCCCAGGTTCATGAAACAGTAAAAAGACTGTTAAAGAAGGATAAGTTCACACCAGTGCCTTGTAATTACCGAGAGGGACGTTACAAGGTTAATACTAGTCTAGCCAAAGCCATTTAAGAACACACTAGGTTGGCACATGTTCAAGGCTAGTCACCAACGCCCCTCTGGAAACGTTTATCACACAGACAAAGCAAGTGTCAATAACTTTGTTCAGTGAGGACGGTCCAGCTAAAGTATAAGATTGTGGGACGGACGGGATTTTGTTTCACTACCATTAAACACTCACAGACATTCAAAGTCCCTCGAATTCAAAGCAAATAAAAAGAAACGTGACTTTTAACATTTTTAACGTTATTTTTTAGGGCTGATAAGACATGAAGTTCTCAGTACTTTTCATTTAAAGGATTAGGCATGAATAAAAATGTTCTGATAATTTACGTCCAAATCATCCAAGATGTTCATGTCTTTTTTTAATGCATTGTTAAAAAGAAATGAAAGTTTCTGAGGAAAACATTTCAGGATTTTTCTCCATATAGTGAACTTCAATGGGTTGAAGGTCCAAATTGCAGTTTCAATGCAGCCTTAAGGGCTCAGCCAGCAAACAAATACCTATAAAATGTATATACTTTTAAACCACAAATGGAAGTTATTTTGGAAGTGAACTAATCCTTTATGTAACTTTTCCTTTTTCCACAATTTTACAAAAGAAATGAAAACAGGCTCAAACTGTTGATACGCTGTAATAGTATAAAGTATAATAGTATAAAGCTAAGTTTATCCCAAAGTGTGCTCATATTTGCTATCTTAACATTGCTGAAATCACTATAATTTTGAAAACTCTTGCAATTACTTCTTTCATACTGACAGTTTCTTGTAATAAGCTTGTATACTACAGTTCTAAAACAAAACATTCTTTTTCATTCTGTTAAAAAAAAACATAAAAAAATTCAAATTTTGGTGCTCAATAAATATATTTTTTATTTTTTTATTATTGAAAATGGTTGTGCTCCTCAATGTAGTGGATTGTTTTTGATAAATAGAAAATGCAAAACATTTAAATTAAATATACAAATGTAAAAGTCTGTAATGTCAATTTAATTTAATGCATCCTTGATAAATAAAAATAGTATTTTCTTGTAAAATATTTTTACTATTTAATATAACTGCTTTCTATTTAAATATATTTTAAAATGTAATTTATTCGTGATCAAAGCTAAAATTTCAGTATCATTACTCCAGAATTTAGTGTCACATGATCCTTTAGAAATCATTCTAATATGCTGATTTGCTGTTCAATAAACATTTATTATTACTACTATTATCAATATTTGAAACAGTTGAGTGAATTTTTTTCAGGATTCTCATTTATGTGAAATAAAAAGCTTTTGTAACATTATACACTATACCATTCAAAAGCTTGGAGTCAGTATCTTTTTTTGGGGGGAAAGAAATTATAGAAATTAATACTTTTATTTAGCAAGGATGCTTTAAATTGATATATAATAATTTATAATGTCACGAAAGATTTCTATTTCAGATAAATGCTGAACTTTCTGTTCATCAAAGAAACCAGATAAAATTCTACTAGGCTGTTTTTAAAGGATAACTATTGCCAAAATGCAACCTGGGCTGTTTTTTTTTACTGTAAACAAGACAAACATATATCTAAAAGCATAATTACGACAAACGAGCTGTTTTTGAGATTGACCGTGATTTCGTTTTGTGGTCAATGGCCGGTGAACGGGAGTACTAAGGGCATAACTTTGAGCGTATCAAAATCGATATTTTTACAACACTAAGAAGGCTCGACACACCATGAAACTTTGCTCGAAGTATCGCCTGGGTCTCTACACATGAACTCGAGCATTGAGAACATTGTTTGTGTACACAGAGTTTACTAAAAATAACGTTTTTGAACAACTCACTTTCACTGTTTGGGTTTCCGCTCGCAGCCATCTTGCCAGTCAAGAAGTGTCGATCTCCGAATGCGAAGGAATGGACTCCATTGGACGAAATATTAGGCTTATATAAGGCTGTTTTTACAACTAGAAGGTTAATATTGTTTTTCACTTGCGACAAAACAACGAATTAGCCGTGCATTTATATGGAAATATGCTTTAGGAGCTATCCATCCTCGCAATCGGAGATCGACACCTCTTGACTGGCAAGACGGCCGCGAACAGTGAAAGTGAGTTGTTCAAAAACTTTCTTTTTAGTAAACTCTGTGTTCACTAACAATGTTCTCAATGCCGGAGTTCATGTGTAGAGACCCAGGCGATACTTCGAGCAAAGTTTCATGGTGTGTCGAGCCTTCTTAGTGTTGTAAAAATATCGATTTTGATGCGCTCAAATTTATGCCCCTAGTACTCCCATTCACCGGCCATTGACCACAAAACGAAATCACGGTCAATCCCAAAAACGGCACGTTTGTCGTAATTATGCTTTTAGATACAAGTTTGTCTCGTTTACAGGAAAAAAAAAACAGCCCAGGTTGCATTTTGGCAATAGTTATCCTTTAACATACTAATAAATGTTTTTGTGCACCAAATCAGAATATTAGAATGATTCCTGGAGGATCATGTGACTGGAATAATGATGCTAAAAATTCAGCTTTTAAATCACAAAAATGAATTATATTTACTATATTCAAATAGAAACCAGTCATTTTAAATAGTAAAAATATTTCTAGACGTTACTGTTTTTGCTGTATTTTGGATAAAATAAACGCAGGCTTGTTGAGCAGAAGAGACTTCTTTAAAAAAAAAATATTAAAAATCATACCGTTCAAAAACTTTTGACTGGTAGTGTACATAACATAAAATATATTTTGTTATGGTAATAAAAATTGAATTTGGACACTCTTTGAACCAAACAAAAGAAAAAAAAAACTAAACAATTGTGAGTAAATGGTTTGACCCATTCAATAAATAAATAAATAAATAAATAAATAAATAAATAAATAAGCAAGAGCAAATTCACCTCATTCTTTAATATGTAAGTAAGCCTATGAGCGAGACGTCCAGTTCATTAGTTGCAAAAGGGAAATAACGAGAAGAATAACAACGTGCAGTAAACTGTAAAAAAATGTTTGCACTTCAAACCAGTGTGCTCATAATTAAAATAATATGGTGAGACACCAATTTGCAGTATATATATATACAGCTAAAAATAGCTGGATGCAGATGAGATTGTAAGCCTGACCCATAAAATTTACAAACGGCCACGCCCACTCTTACAGAAAAATAAGGTGGATTAAAACCCAAACATCTGCTTGGCACTATCAAGTCACATTACAGTCAAAGTTCTGCAAGTATTACATTAAAAAATATTACATAGTCACGTGTGTTTGGTTAGTTTGGATCAACTACCCTGGTGCTCGACGTAAAAGAGCAGATACTCACAACCTATGATCTCCTATGAAGGCTTGAGTTGATCGGTGGATATTGTGGTTGTTGTGTGTTGCGGTGTGTCCTTGTCTCTTGTGTTCTGGCCTGGTTCTGGCTGGGTTTGTTCAATCTGGGGCGGATCCAGGGCAGCACTGGAATTCGCTACAGGGGAAGGGTTGAAAAGTTAAACGGATGATCTGGCTCAAGAGACAGAGAAAATGTGCTGAAGTGTATGTGTGTGTTTTAGACTGACTGTTATTCTTTGCAGCCTTCAGCGCTACCCTCCGTTTCTGCAGGGCTTTCTCCAGCTCAGACTTCTGTGATGGCGATGGCGGGCGTGTCCCAGATGAGGAGGAGGGGTCGGGACGCTTGACAGAGTTCTAACAGAAAGATTCTGTTAGTATACCAACAGCTGGCTTTAAACACATTTGAATTATATTGCAATATGTTTGTTGATTTTTTTTATGTTTATACCTATATACTTACATAAATGCACACATGCAGTTGAAACCAGACGTTTATATACACCTTGCAGAATCTGAATCAAATGTTAATTATTTTACCAAAATATGAGGGATCATGAAAAATGCATGTTAGTTTTATATTTAGTACTGACCTGAATAAGTTATTTCACATAAAAGACATTTACATATAGTCCACAAGAGAAAAAAATAGTTTCATTTATAAAAATGAGCCTCAAAAATGTACATACATTTGATTCTTAATACTTTGTTGTTACCTGAATGATCCACAGCTGTGTTTTTTTGTTTAGTGATAGTGGTTCATGAGTCCATTGTTTGTCCTGAACAGTTTAACTGCCCTACAGGTCCCACAAATTGTTTGGTTTTTAGCATTTATGTATATTTAAACTCTTTCCAACAATGACTGTATGATTTTGAGATCCATCTTTTCACTCTGAGGACAACTGAGGGACTCATGCAACTACTAATTTTTTCCTATTTTGCCTAAATATCATGTTTTTTCATTTAGCACTGCCCTTCAGAAGCTACAGAAGATACTTACTTGTTTTCCAGAATACAAAATAAGTTAAATTTACCCTGAAAAGTTTTCACCCCCTGGATTTGAATGCATGCTCCTTCCTGAAGCATCAGTGAGTGTTTGAACCTTTTGTAATAGTTGCATATGAGTCCCTCAGTTGTCCTCAGTGTGAAAAGATGGATCTTTCAAAATCAAGTAATTAATGGAAAGGGTTCGAATACACAAAAATGCTGAAAAACCCAAAAAATTGTGGGATCTAAAGGATTTTTCTGAAGTACAGCGGGTAATTGAACTGCTCAGGACAAACAAGGGACTCATAAACAACTAAATAAAAAATAACATGCATTTTGTATTATCCTCTCTTATTTTTGTAAGATAATTAACATTTTGCAGATTCTGCAAGGTGTATGTAAACGTCTGGTTTCAACTGTACATTTGAAGTGATAATATTAATAATTAATAATCAATTATAAATAAAATAAAAATAAATATAGCAATCCTAACCAGGATTCCTTGAAGTTCCTGTACAGCAGAATTGGATCCTTCTTTCTGCAAAAAAACACAGAAACAATTAAGCAGACTATGTAAGTTAGTGTTATTGTATTTAAAAAAAGGTTAATTTAGCGTGAATAATTTTGGATAAATCTCCTCAAAAAGGCTGCATTCATTTGATCAAAAAATGTTATTACAATTTGAAATAACTGTTTTGTATTTTAATAAATTTTAAGTGTAATGTATCTCTGTGATGGCAAAGCTTAATATTCAGCAGCCATTACTCCAGTCTTGTGTCACATAATCCTTCAGAAATCATTGTAATTTGTGCTGATTTGGTGCTCAAGAAACAATTTTTATAATTTTTGATGTTGAAAACAATTGTGCTGCTTAGTATTTTTGTGGAAATCACACTACTTTTTGTACATTACTCTTTAATAAACTTCAAAAGAATAGCATTTATTTGATTACTGTCACTTTTGATCAACTGAATGTGTCCTTGCTAAATAAAAGCATTTATTTCTTATTATATTTGATTAGCACCTAGCATATTAATGACATTGATTAACTAAATAAATCAGTTTTTGTGTTGGTATGAGTCTGTATGATGTGTGTACCGGTCCTGGTCTGGCTCTGTTGGTTTTCTGGGAAACACGTCGGAGTTGAACTCCTTTTTTGATTCGCTGCATCATCTCATCCACAGCTTGCTGCCTGATGTCCTTCTCTGTTAGACACACACACACAGACAGACAGACAAATGGGATTTATATTAAAACACATCTAAACAGTTCAACTCTGCTGCTTTTCATTAGAAGTCATTTTAGACATACTGACACCACTAAGCAGAACTGCAAGGGTTTTGGGTTTATTTGAGCTGGCATGCACAAATATCATTAAAAAAAATTAAAAGAAAGTTGATCTGTGTTTTTGTCTTTGTTTAGTGGCCTTGGCAATCACTTTCAGTCATTCTGTCATTAACTGTAACAAAAATGTGAATATTATCTGCTTACCAGTCTGATGTTTTTCTGATATGATAAAAATCTCTCTAAAACATTCTCTTTTGCAAAGCCATAAAATTGGCATTGCATTTCAGAGCTAGAATATGGTCCAATAACAACTTTCTATTCATATGAGATCATAAAAATGCTGTTCAATATGAACAAGAACATGTGAAAGAAAACTGCAATTATTCGAGAAAGTATCTAAGCTTATACTTATTATAGGATGGGAAAGAATTTTAGTCAATCCAGTGGAAAGATCGCCATTCCTTATAAATATTCAAACCCAGTGAAAAAGAAAATCAAACACTAGTGATAAAGGAAAGGCTAAAGTTCACCAGTCAAATTCTAAAGTCTAAACAAGTCTAAACATCAATGAATAATGACCCATCCAAACTCTGTTCAAAAGTGTTTGTCCTTCAGGAAAAAGCTGCAAGTCTTGCTTTTTCTGTACCATCTTATTTTTTTTTAGTATGAGGCTCAAAGAAATGGCTAAGGATAAACTTGAACTTGACCCAGGTATTTCATTTCTACCCATTTCTGTGATGAAGAACACGTTTACTTTATGTGAAACAGTGTACATAAATTACATTCCATCTGACTGCATGCATTGCAACTTCTTAATTGACACTTAACACTGAGCAAAAAGGTCAAAATAAATGTCTGAAATCTTTCATGCGGCTCAAAGACGGAGCAGCCCTGCTAATGAAACGAAACAAAGATAAAACCTTGAACCATCAGCCGTCGCTGATTACTGTGCTTTTAAATGATCAAACTATGTAATCTTTGCATTTATTAATTTTTATAAAGCAAAACTTTAAACCGGAGCAGGCTTATAGAGTGGAAATAAAATGGGTCTTTGCTCTTTACCTGGGGTTTTCTCAGATGAGTCCTTCTCCACTAATGCAATTTCAGTGCTCACATCCTTTTTCTTACGAAGTATAGACAGTAATGAGCTAAAAACAAAAAAATAGAGAATTATAGCAAAATTAGCAGTTTCAACAAGAAAAATGTCATTAAAACTTCCCAATGAGCAAACAGCCTATTGACTGCAGTTTTCATCAGATCTTATTAATCTTTAGGTTGTGATTTCTCATTTTGATGGCTTTTATCACAAACAGACTGACAGACTAGTGTTGGGCGATATGCACAATTTTCATATCGTCCTATCGTCAGCCTGTGAGATTGCAGATACACCATACTGTCGTGCTAATTTATTTAATGACATGTAAATATGTCAATATGTAATAAATTCCTTATTCGTTTTGTAAGGGTAGTGCATGTGACTAAGTTGTGCGTGTACAGAGTGCTGACGGTAGTTCTGTTGGATAGGTTTAAGTTTACTTTCGGTTTCATTCTCTGCTGTCTTCAGGGAGCGGTAAATGTGCGTGCGTGAATGTAAATTAATGTATCTTTCTATACCCGTCATACTGTAATAATGTTACCACTGTACGTCTGATCTTTGTCATCAGTTCATGTTGTAGTTCAGTTCATATTGATTGTGGAGAAATGGTGCCCGTGTAATTCACGTGCATATGTTTAGCGCCATTTTATCGCATCGTAATTCTAGTTAACGCATACAGTTACTGAGGTGAATGTTTATGTTTACTATACAGACAGATTCTCATATATCGTATTTAATTAAGCCTAAACCACTGTCTACACTTAATCTATGTACACTGTATGATGAATAAATCTCTTACCCATTTTCACTGCACGTTTATACCACGGCAAGTTTCTGAGGCATCCTAGAACCGACTCTCTGCGCTGCATCGCTAAAGTTAGGTGCCTTTTTTACGCATAATAATAATAATAATAATCGTCTTACTATCGTCAAAGGCATCAGCAACCGGCGATATCTTTGACTATCGTCGATACACGATACTATCGTCTATCGGCACAACCCTATGACAGACACTCACCTGAGTGGGTTGCTTGAGGGGGCAAGGGGTGGAGGTGGAGGAGGTGGGGGCGGGGGTGGAGGCGGTGGTCCTGGGGCAGCTGGTGGTGGGTTGGAGACCTGCTGGAGCTTCTTTTTCAGTTCCTCCACTGCAAAACACACAGAGATACAAACACTAGGTTATTTAGAGTGATTTTTTATACAACAAAAATGTATAATGTGACAAAAATTCTCTATTTCAAATAAAAGGCTGGTAAATTAAAGGAATAGTTTACAAAAAAAATTAAAATTCTGTCAATAATTACTCACCCTCATGTTGTTCCAAACTCGTATGACCTTTGTTCATCTTCGGAACACAAGTTAAGATATTTTTGATGAAATCTGAGAGCTTTCTGAACCTGCGTAGACAGTAACACAACTGACACGTTCAAGGCTGACACGTCCAAAGGTAGTAAGGACATAATTAAAATAGTCCATGTGACATCAGTGGTTCAACTGTTATGTTTTGAATCTATTTGAATACTTTTTGTGTGCAAAGAAAACTAAAATAACAACTTCATGCAACAATTTCTTTTTTTTTTCCACATCAGTCTTGCACACAAGTAGAAATTGTTGAATAATGTTGTTATTTTTGTTTTCTTTGTGCACAAAAAGTATTCTCGTAGCTTCATAAAATTACGGTTGAACCACTGATGGACTATTTTAACGATTTTCTTACTACCTTTCTGGGCCTTGAATGTGGTAGTTGTGTTGCTGTCTATGCAGGGTCAGAAAGCTATTGAATTTCAAAAATATCTTAATTTGTGTTTCGAAGAAGGTCTTACAGGTTTAGAATGACATGAGGGTGAGTAATTAATGACAGAATTTGTATTTTTGGGTGAACTATTCCTTTAGGACAAACAACTGATTTCAACATTGATTACAGTAAGGAAAGATTTCTTGTGCACCAAGTCAGCATATTATAATGATCTCTGAAGGTTCATGTGACACTGAAGACTGAAGTAATGGCGGCTGAAAATTCAGCTTTGCATCACAGGAATAAATTACGTTTTATATACCAAATATACCAAAATAGAAATCCGTTATTTTAAATTCAAATATTATTTCACAATACTATTGTTTTTACTGCATTTTTGATCAAATAAATGCAGACTTGGTGAGCATAAAACTGACTCCAGACGTGTTACCTGTGAATCTGAGGTCTTTGGCTTCAGTTTCAGCTTTTGTATGTTTGTGCTGCCAATCTTTTCTCTCCTCTTCCAGCAATTCATTCTGTCTCTGTAATGCTGTCATTTGCTTCTTTAGTTCACTACTGTGTATCTGCTCTTCAAGAGCCTTCACCTAGAGTCCACAAACATACATAGCACAACAATCAACGACAAAAACATGAGGTGTAAAAATGGCATGTGATCTTTGAACTTTAAGGTTTAGTTCCTTACAAAAAACAAAAAACAAAAAAAAAAAAACTGTTTTGTCATCAAATAAAATGGTGACCAAGTCTCCATCCACTTTCACAATAAAGAAAATAGCAGCTTGCACACTGGACCAGTCCATTTTTACTGTCATTGAGACACTATTATATTTTTTTATTTTAGATTATGTTTGGATATATTTTTTTTAGCTGTTTACCGTTTGTTGTCAATTTTTCCAGATAGTTTTTATTTATTTTATTTTAGTTTTAATTTTGTTTTGAACTTGTTGAAATAAAATAAGTTAATGGTGACACATCATTAAAATTTGACTTTTTCCACGTTTAAGTGCTATAATCAGGTCCCCACTCCCCAGTGCATCCATCAACCCAGAAAAAGGTCAAACCAGTAACTTTGTTTTGATAAGCCTTTGTCTGCAAGCATGTGAAAAACCAGCACATCAGATTTTGTTTACCCATGATGTAGGAAAAGGATTTTATTATAATATTACTGCCCCTTTATCTGCATGTTTCCACCCACAGTGCCATCATTTTGAGACATAATTATTTAAGTTAATTATTAAGTTAATTTATTCATTTAATTACTGTATATTACACTGCTGTCACACAGATCTAATACACATTAAATTTTTTTCCCAGTTGTTTACCTTCACCAAAATAACTGACAGTTTTTTTAATTTCTGTGCATTTTTAACATAAACGTGTGTATTTAACAGTTTAAATGCAATAAGACATGAAAGAGAACTCAGTTTAGTACTCACGTGCCATGTGACAGCCACTTTCTGTAAGCGTGTGCTTTGGATGTGTGCGTTCAGAAAACGTCTAGGTTACGTAGGTAACCCTCGTTCCCTGAAGGAGGGAACGGAGACGTTACATGGGAATTCGCTTAGAATCCAATCATATCTGAGCCTTATACAAAAGGCCAATGAAAATTGGCGAGTGGCATTTGCATGATGCGCCACGCCCCGTACATACGGGTATAAAAGGCGACGTCATGCGCCAGTCAGACAGGTTCTTCGCTGAGGAGCCGGGTTGAGCCGGCGTCAGCGCGACGACAGGGACGTGGCAGGGGATGTAACGTCTCCGTTCCCTCCTTCAGGGAACGAGGGTTACCTACGTAACCTAGACGTTCCCCTTCAGTCGAATCACTTCGACGTTACATGGGAACTGACCCTATGGAACAAGCCACGTCCCTGCGCCGCGTTACGCAACGACCACGTGCCGGCAGGCGGACGTGTCAACAGGCGGACGTTAACGTAACCTTCCCAACGCCCTGGGGCCCGAGAAGGGGGGTCCCCAGGGATGCCAGAAACTGAAGCAGGGGTTGGGGGGGCGGAGACATGAATTCTGTCCATGTGAAAATAAGAAATTCAATATATCCATAAGGGGGTTTTAGGGATATACGAGGGAAACAGAGGCCTTCTGGTTGACCCCTGGAAAAAATATAGAGAAAAATAGCCACAACCTGCGGGGCGAAGGAGACCCGGCAGGAGCACAGTCAAGAGCTACTCCGCGTCTAGCCCGGACTGAGGGGCATGGAGGACCCAGGTTCGCCGGAGGGAACAGACTGGGAGATAGCGCACGGATCCACGTGGGAATGGCGCAGCAAGCCGACACTAGCCGTCCTCCCGGTCACCTGTCAGAACTCGGGAGGACACGGCCTCTAAGCGAAGGTTGTAAAACCTGGCAAAGGTATTTGGTGTCGCCCAGCCGGCAGCTCTGCAGATGTCCGCTAATGAGGCGCCATGTGCCAACGCGTAGGAAGATGCAACACTCCGTGTGGAGTGGGCATGCAAGCCTAAGGGGCAAGGCTCTCCCTGATACAAGTAAGACAGGGAGATGGCTTCTACCACCCAATGCGCCAACCTCTGTTTGGAGACAGCATTCCCTTTCTGCTGACCTCCGAAGCAGACAAAGAGCTGCTCAGTGCGTCTGAAGTGCCGAGTGCGGTCTACGTAAGTGCGCAGAGCACGGACTGGACACAACGATGCTATAGCTGGGTCTGCCTCCTCCAAGGGCAGAGCTTGCAGGTTCACCACCTGATCGCGGAAAGGCGTGGTGGGAACCTTGGGCACATAGCCGGGCCGGGGTCTCAGGATGACGTGAGAATCGCCGGGCCCGAACTCCAGGCACGCTTCGTCGACAGAGAAAGCTTGCAGATCCCCCACCCTCTTGATGGAGGCCAACGCAGTCAGGAGCGCTGTCTTCAATGACAGAAACTTAAGCTCAACTGAGGCGAGGGGCTCGAAGGGAGGTCCCCGCAGGCCCTGGAGGGCGACGGAGAGGTCCCAAGAGGGTACGAGGCGCGGTCTGGGAGGATTGATCCTCCTAGCGCCTCTGAGGAATCTCACGACCAGAGGGTGCTTACCTAGGGATGATCCATCCACTGCATCGTGATGTGCGGCAATAGCGGCGACATACACTTTGAGAGTCGAAGGGGACAGCCTGCGCTCCAACTTCTCTTGCAGGAAGGAAAGCACTACTGCAATCGTGCATCTCTGTGGGTCCTGTTTGCGTGAGGAACACCAGTCGACGAATAGACCCCACCTCAGTGCGTACGCCTGCCTTGTAGAGGGGGCTCGGGACTGAGTGATGGTTTCTACCACGGCCTGTGGAAGGCCGGCGAGGTCTGAAGCGTCCCGTCCAGGAGCCAGACGTGCAAGTTCCATAGATCGGGACGTGGGTGCCAAATAGTGCCCATCCCCTGAGAAAGAAGGTCCTTCCTCAAGGGGATTTTCCAGGGAGGGGCTGCCGAGAGGGAAATGAGTTCTGGGAACCAGGTCCTGGCAGGCCAGTATGGGGCGACCAGGAGAACCTGCTCCTCGTCCTCCCTGATCTTGCACAGGGTCTGTGCAAGGAGGCTCACTGGGGGAAAGGCGTACTTGGGCCCCGGAGGCCAGCTGTGGGCCAGAGCGTCCCTGCCGAGGGATACCTCGTTGAGGGAGAAGAACTGCTGGCAGTGGGAGGATTCGGGGGAGGCAAACAGATCTATCTGGGCCTCCCCGAAATGCCTCCAAATCAGCTGGACTGTCTCGGGGTGGAGTCGCCATTCTCCAGGGAGGGTGGACTGCCGTGAGAGCTGATCGGCTGCACGGTTGAGTTCCCCCGGAATGTGAATGGCACGTAGCGATTTTAGCCACGTTTGACTCCAGAGGAGCAGACGGCGGGCGAGTTGTGACATGCGACGGGAGCGGAGGCCGCCCTGGCGGTTGATATAAGCCACAGTCGCAGTGCTGTCGGTACGCACAAGTACGTGCTTCTGACGCAACGTCGGTCGGAAGCGACGAAGGGCCAGAAGCACAGCCAACAACTCGAGGCAATTGATGTGCCACTGCAGTCGAGGTCCTGTCCAGGAGCCCGAAGCTGCTTGCCCGTTGCACACAGCACCCCAACCCGTGGTGGAGGCATCCGTGTAAACCACGATGTGCCTGGACACCTGCCCCAGGGGTACTCCGGCCTGGAGAAAGGCAGGGTCTGACCACGGGCTGAACAGGCGGCGACACTGCGGGGAAACGCCAATCCGGAGTGTGCCACGGTGCCATGCCCGTCTCGGGACTCGGTCGTGTAGCCAGTGCTGAAGCGGTCTCATATGAAGCAAGCCCAGCGGCGTTACCGCGGCCGCAGCTGCCATATGCCCCAGGAGCCTCTGAAAAGTTTTTAGAGGAACCGCTGTCTTGTGCCTGAATAAATCTAGACATCTCAGCACCGACTGAGCGCGCTCGTTGGTGAGACGGGCTGTCATGGAGACCGAGTCCAGCTCCACGCCGAGAAAAGAGATCCTCTGCACTGGGGAGAGTTTGCTCTTTTCTCGGTTGACCTGAAGGCCCAGGCGGCTGAGGTGCTGAAGCACCAGGTCCCTCTGGTCGCAAAGCACCTCTCGAGAGTGGGCTATCAGAAGCCAGTCGTCGAGATAGTTGAGGATGCGGAAACCTGACAGCCAAAGAGGGGCCAGGGCCGCTTCCGCAACCTTGGTGAAAACGCGAGGAGAGAGGGACAGGCCGAATGGGAGAACTTTGTACTGGTATGCTCGACCCTCGAACGCAAACCGAAGAAAGGGCCTGTGGCGAGGAAGAATCGAGACATGGAAGTACGCGTCCTTCAGGTCGATGGCTGCAAACCAATCCTGGGGACGAATGCATGAGAGCATGCGCTTCGTCGTGAGCATCTTGAACGGCAGCCTGAGAAGGGACCGATTCAGGACTCTGAGATCCAGGATGGGTCTTAACCCACCACTCTTTTTGGGCACGATGAAGTAGGGACTGTAAAACCCTGACCTCATCTCGGCTGGAGGGACAAGCTCGATCGCATCCTTCGCCAGTAGGACTGCGACCTCTGCACGCAGGACAGCGGCGTGGGTGTCTGAGTGGACACGAGTGTGAAGGACACCTCTGTACCTGGGCGGAGCTTTGGCGAACTGAATCGCATAGCCGAGACGTACCGTCCGTATCAACCACCGCGAGGGGCTGGGGAGCTGAAGCCAGGCCCCCAAGCGCCTCGACAGGGGTGTCAAGGGAACGTTGACCGACGTGACCGTGGTGGGGCAGCCTAGGGGGGGAACAGGAAGGGGAGACAAGCTGCTCTGAGCAGGGCCTACCTTCTTCCCAGGTTCCCGCGCTGGCGAAAGACAGCTCCGAGTCCGGCTCCGAGAGGGCATCCTGGTGCCGCCCGGAACGGGAACACGGGGCCGAGGCCCCGGAGGTGAAGGAAATTGCTCTTTTATTGAAGTTGTGGGTACCGCCGACCCGTGGGCCGGCGGCAGCGTTAAAGTGCACAACAACCCCCGGCCCTCCAGCGGGAGCGGGGACGCAGATGTTCTCGTCCCCTGAAGAACAAACTTCTCCACCTCCGGGTTGCCCGCGTCAGGGACGTTTCGCGGCTCTCTTGCGGGTGTTCTTTGCAGGTCCCTGAGAGGCGGGCGGCGCCGCACCCCCGCGGCCAGCTCGACGTCGGGCCGTCTCCTTCTTGGGTTCAGCAGGCGACGGAGCAGGTTTGGTGGGGGCCGCGGGGGGGCGCCCTCGGCGACGAGCGGGGGGAGGCTGAGCCACCGGCGGCGGGATGGGTTTGGACTCGCGGCGGGGCAGGATGTGTTGAATGGCCTCCCTCTGCTTCTGGACTGCCGAGAACTGCTGGGCAAAGTCCTCGACAGTGTCGCCGAATAGGCCACTCTGGGAGATAGGAGCGTCAAGAAAGCGAGCTTTGTCGACGTCTGCCATCTGGGCCAGAGTGAGCCATAGGTGTCGCTCCTGGACCACGGCTGTGGACATCACCTGACCAAGGGAACGCGCCGTGACCTTCGTCGCCCGTAGGGCGAAGTCGGTGGCGGCGCGGAGTTCTTCCATAACCCCCTGGTCGGGACCACCCTCGTGCAGCTGTTTCAGGGCCTGGGCCTGATAAACTTGTAGGATCGCCATAGCATGCAGGGCGGTGGCGGCCTGTCCAGCGGCGTGGTAAACGCGGCCCGCAAGGGCGGACGAGCGCTCGCACGCCCTGGACGGGAGATGCGGACGATCCCTCCAGGTGGCAGCGCCGCGTGGGCACAAATGCACCGCCACAGCGCGCTCGACCCGGGGAATCGCTGCATACCCCCTGGCCGCCCCGCCATCGAGGGTGGTGAGGGGAGAGGAGCTGGGGCGGGGCCGTGATGAGAAGGGGGCCCGCCAGGATCTCGTCAGCTCCTCGTGCACCTCCGGGAAGAATGGGACCGAGGGGGGGCGAGGTGGAGCCGCGGGGGCCCTCCCCAGGAACCAATCATCCAGCCTAGAAGGATCGGCCGGGGGCGCCTGGGGCACCTCCAGACCGATCCCCCTGGCGGCCCGGAGGAGCATAGTCGATAGCTCAACGTCCACCTCAGACGGAGCGGCCACCTCTAGAGGGGGCCGCGCCGCCGAAGCGTCCGCCTCGCCGACCGACTCTCCCTCTGATGCTGCGGTCGACATCTCATCCTCCGCAGGAGCACCGAAGGAGACGCTCAGCCCGCTGGGCGGGGAAGCGTACTGCTCCGGGAACTCGACGGGACCACGCTGTGTGACAGAAGACCGCAGGGCTTTCTGGGCCGGCGGTGCGTTCTGCACGGTGACAGTTAAGTCCCCCCCGCGTCTCGCCGCGGTGGCCGAAAAGCATTGACGGCTTAACGACGGACCGCGAGAGGAAGACGGGGGGAGGCCGCCTCGCGAACGAGCGGCGGGACTTCAGCGTGCTCATGGTCATGCATTCGCAATGAATGCATTCACCATCCATGAACGCTGCCTCAGCGTGCTCACTCCCCAAACACGTGAGGCAGTGATCATGTCCGTCCGCAGGAGGGAGGAAACTACCGCATCCTGAAGCGCACGGCCGAAAAGCCATTCTGAAAAGAACGTCTTACGGCCGCGAGAAATTGCTCTTTTAGCTCCCGGTCTGCCCAGGGAAAAAGCCGCGGGGCGGCTGTGCACTCAACGGACTCTCTCGCTGGAAAGCAGAGCGGCTGTAGTGGCCGTGAAAACGGCAGCCCGCGGGAGATCGCTGACGGCTGCAGAAGGATAAGCTCTTTTAGTTGCAGCACGTCAGGAGAGAGAGCAGGAACTCTGGAAGAACTCTTTTGAAGATTGTAGACTCTTAGCAGAGAAAGCAGGCTCAACATTCAGACGGATCTGAAGCGAAGAAGCTGTCTGACTGGCGCATGACGTCGCCTTTTATACCCGTATGTACGGGGCGTGGCGCATCATGCAAATGCCACTCGCCAATTTTCATTGGCCTTTTGTATAAGGCTCAGATATGATTGGATTCTAAGCGAATTCCCATGTAACGTCGAAGTGATTCGACTGAAGGGGAACAGCGTTTCAGCGCAGAACAAACTTGGTTCAAGCAATGCAAGCTGAATCTCGGTCCCACTTTGAATTTGCAGTCTGTGCATGAATAAAACCTATTTTGCAACAAAGAGAAACATATCTGAAGGTGTTAGAAGTGTTTTGCATGATTTTTGAAGTTAGACCCTGAAATGTCAGAAAACAGCGTTTCAGTGCAGAACAAACTTGTTTCAAGCAATGCAAGCTGAAACTCTGTCCCAAATTAAAATTGCTGTCTATGCATGAATAAAACCTATTTTGCAATGCAGAGAAACATGTCTTAAGGTGTTAGAAGTGTTTTGCATGATTTTTGAAGTTAGAGCCTGAAATGTCAGAAAACAGCGTTTCAGTGCAGAACAAACTTGTTTCAAGCAATGCAAGCTGAAACTCTGTCCCAAATTAAAATTGCTGTCTATGCATGAATAAAACCTATTTTGCAACACAGAGAAACATATCTGAAGGTGTTAGAAGTGTTTTGCATGATTTTTGAAGTTAGAGCCTGAAATGTCAGAAAACAGCGTTTCAGCGCAGAACAAAGTTGGTTCAGGCAACGCAAGCTGAATCTCGGTCCCACTTTAAATTTGCAGTCTGTGCATGAATAAAACCTATTTTGCAACACAGAGAAACATATCTGAAGGTGTAAGAAGTGTTTTGCATGATTTTTGAAGTTAGACCCTGAAATGTCAGAAAACAGCGTTTCAGTGCAGAACAAAGTTGGTTCAGGCAATGCAAGCTGAATCTCGGTCCCACTTTAAATTTGCAGTCTGTGCATGAATAAAACCTATTTTGCAACACAGAGAAACATATCTGAAGGTGTTAGAAGTGTTTTGCATGATTTTTGAAGTTAGAGCCTGAAATGTCAGAAAACAGCGTTTCAGTGCAGAACAAACTTGGTTCAAGCAATGCAAGCTGAATCTCGGTCCCACTTTAAATTTGCAGTCTGTGCATGAATAAAACCTATTTTGCAACACAGAGAAACATATCTGAAGGTGTTAGAAGTGTTTTGCATGATTTTTGAAGTTAGATCCTGAAATGTCAGAAAACAGCGTTTCATTGCAGAACAAACTTGTTTCAAGCAATGCAAGCTGAAACTCTGTCCCAAATTAAAATTGCTGTCTATGCATGAATAAAACCTATTTTGCAATGCAGAGAAACATGTCTTAAGGTGTTAGAAGTGTTTTGCATGATTTTTGAAGTTAGAGCCTGAAATGTCAGAAAACAGCGTTTCAGGGCAGAACAAAGTTTGTTCAGGCAATGCAAGCTGAATCTCGGTCCCACTTTAAATTTGCAGTCTGTGCATGAATAAACCCTATTTTGCAACACAGAGAAACATATCTAAAAGGTGTTAGATGTGTTTTGCATGATTTTTGAAGTTAGACCCTGAAATGTCAGAAAACAGCGTTTCAGTGCAGAACAAACTTGGTTCAGGCAACTCAAGCTGAATCTCGGTCCCACTTTAAAATTTGCAGTCTATGCATGAATAAAACCTATTTTGCAACACAGAGAAACATATCTGAAGGTGTTAGAAATGTTTTGCATGATTTTTGAAGTTAGACCCTGAAATGTCAGAAAACAGCGTTTCAGTGCAGAACAAACTTGGTTCAGGCAATGCAAGCTGAATCTCGGTCCCACTTTAAATTTGCAGTCTGTGCATGAATGAAACCTATTTTGCAACACAGAGAAACATATCTGAAGGTGTTAGAAGTGTTTTGCATGATTTTTGAAGTTAGACCCTGAAATGTCAGAAAACAGCGTTTCAGCGCAGACCAAACTTGGTTCAAGCAATGCAAGCTGAATCTCGGTCCCACTTTAAATTTGCAGTCTGTGCATGAATAAAACCTATTTTGCAACAAAGAGAAACATATCTGAAGGTGTTAGAAGTGTTTTGCATGATTTTTGAAGTTAGAGCCTGAAATGTCAGAAAACAGCGTTTCAGCGCAGAACAAACTTGGTTCAAGCAATGCAAGCTGAATCTCGGTCCCAAATTAAAATTGCTGTCTATGCATGAATAAAACCTATTTTGCAATGCAGAGAAACATGTCTTAAGGTGTTAGAAGTGTTTTGCATGATTTTTGAAGTTAGAGCCTGAAATGTCAGAAAACAGCGTTTCAGCGCAGAACAAAGTTGGTTCAGGCAATGCAAGCTGAATCTCGGTCCCACTTTAAATTTGCAGTCTGTGCATGAATAAAACCTATTTTGCAACACAGAGAAACATATCTGAAGGTGTTAGAAGTGTTTTGCATGATTTTTGAAGTTAGACCCTGAAATGTCAGAAAACAGCGTGTCAGTGCAGAACAAAGTTGGTTCAGGCAACTCAAGCTGAATCTCGGTCCCACTTTAAAATTTGCAGTCTATGCATGAATAAAACCTATTTTGCAACACAGAGAAACATATCTGAAGGTGTTAGAAGTGTTTTGCATGATTTTTGAAGTGAGAGCCTGAAATGTCAGAAAACAGCGTTTCAGTGCAGAACGTCTAGGTTACGAAGGTAACCCTCGTTCCCCGAAGGAGGGAACGGAGACGTTACATTGGGATCTCGCTTGAGAGACCGATCACCTCTGAGCCTTATTAAAAAGGCCAATTGAAAATTGGCGAGTGGACGTGCGCGCCGGCCACGCCCCCGTACATACGGGTATATAAGATGGCTGCGCGCACCACTCAGTCAGGCTTTTGCTGAAGAGCCGGGAGAGCCCAGCGTCAGCGCGACGCCAGGGGCGTGGCAGGGGAATGTAACGTCTCCGTTCCCTCCTTCGGGGAACGAGGGTTACCTTCGTAACCTAGACGTTACCCCTTCAGTCGAATCACTTCGACGTTACATTGGGAACTAGACCCATGGAAAAGGCCACGACCCTGACGCCGCGTTACGCACAACGCCACGTGCCGGCAGGTCTTCCCAGACGTGTCCGCAGGCGGTCATTGAACGTAACCTTCCCAACGCCCCGAGGCCCCCTTTTTATAAGGGGGCCTGCAGGGATGCCAGATGTACTGAAGCATGGGTTGGGGGGGCGGAGCACATGCAATTTGTGCATGTGGAAATGAGAATAATTCAATATATCCATAAGATTTCTTAGGGATACACGAGGGAAACAGCGGTCTCCTCCGCTGGAAAATATTGAAAAGTATAGCCACAACCTGCGGGGCGAAGGAGACCCAGGCAGGATCACAGCCAAGGACTACTCCGCATCTAGCCCTGACTGCGGGGCATGGAGGACCCAGGTTCGCCGGAGGGAACATTCTGGGAGATAGCGCACGGATCCACGTGGGAATGGCGCAGCAAGCCGACACCAGCCGTCCCCCCGCTCGCCTGAAGTCTTATGTTAAGACACGGGAGGAACGGCCTCTGCGCGGAGGTTGAAGAACCTAGCGAAGGTATTAGGTGTCGCCCAGCCCGCAGCTCTATAGATATCTGCTAGTGAGGCGCCATGAGCCAACGCATAGGATGAAGCAGCACTCTTAATGGAGTGGGCATGAACACCTAAGGGGCATGGCTCTCCCAGATATAGATAAGAGAGGGAGAGGCATCTACCACCCAATGAGCCACCTCAGTTTGGGGACAGCATTCCCTTTCTGCTGAACCCCAAGCAGATAAGCTGCTAGGTGCGTCTGAAGTGCCGAGCGAATTCATTTTCACATAGACATAACATCGCAAGGCTGGGTCTGCCTCCTCCAGGGCAGAGCTTGCAGGTTCACCACCTGACCGCGGAAAAGCGTGGTGGGGAACCTTGGGCACAATAGCCGGGCCGGGGTCTCAGGTAGTAACGTGAGAGTCGCCGGGCCGGGGTCTCAGGTAGTAACGTGAGAGTCGCCGGGCCCGAACTTCTTGACACACTTTGCTGGCAAGGAAAGCTTGTAGGTCTCCAACCCTCTTAATAGGAGCCGGGGCAGTCAGGAGCGCTGTCTTAATGACAGGACTCGACTGAGGTCCACTGAGCACCTCTGGGGAACCTTTGCTCGTTCAATGGGAGCCAGGGCAGTCAGGAGCGTTTTTCTCGCTCGACTGAGGCCCGAGGCTCCAAGGGAGCGCCCCGCGGCCTGAGAAGGCGACGGGGAAGCTTCCCTACAGAGAAGTTTGTAGGTCTCCTTACCCTCTTGATGGAGGCCAGGGCAATCAGGAGCGCTGTCTAAATGACAGGAATTCTAGCTCGACTGAGGCCAGGGGCTCAAATGAAGCGCCCCGCGGCCCCGAAGGGCGACGGGGGGGTCCCAAGAGGGTATGAGGCGCGGTCTGGCACCTCTGAGGGACCTCACGACCAGTGGGTGCTTACCTATTTTGCTTCATCTACTGCATGTGATATGCGGCTAAGCGGCGGCATATATTCCGAGAGTCGAGGGGACAGCCTGCGCTCCAACTCTCCTGCAGGAAAGGAAGCACTACTGCAATCGTGTATCTCTGTGCCTCTCAGCGAGAGGAATGCCAGCGATAGACCTCATCTCAGTGCGTGAGCCAGCCTTTGCCAAGGGAGCCCAGTACCGAGTGATAGTTTGTATCACGGCCTGTGGAAGGCCGGAGAGATCTATGGTGTCAAGCCGTGCCCTTACAGGGAGGGACTGCCGCGAGGGGAAGGTTACTAAGACCTAAGTCCGGGTGGGCCGTCCTTGCAGCGCAACCTCCAGACTTACTCCTCGTCCTACCTGGACTCGCACAGAGTCTGCGCAAGGAGGCTCACTGGGGAAGGGCGTACTTGGGCCCCGGAGGTCAGCTATGAGCCAGAGTTACTCTGGCAATGGGAGGAATCGGGAGGGCGAGCGGATGTGGCTGGGCCTGCCGATATAACTCCAACTAGCTGCGTCACGGGGTGGAGTCGCCATTCTGCAGGTGGGTGGACTGCCGTGGGAACCGGGGGGCTGCACGGTTGAGTTTCCCTGCTTTAAATGAACGGCAAGTAGCAAAATCTGCCACGTTGGACTCCATGGGAGCAGATGGGAGGAGCTGTAAGCCTCTGTTGTACATGGCAACCCAACCCGTGGTAAGCCACGGGCTGACTTGTCGGCAATACTGCGGGAAAACGCCAGTCCGGAGAGAGCCGAGATGCCATGCCCATCATAGGACTCGATCGAGCTGCAGCGGTCTCACATGAAACAGCTTAACGGCAAGCGGCTAGAGCTGACATGTGCCCCAGGAGCCTCTGATTTGAGGGGACCGCTGAATAGTTCCTGATTAGCTCAGAGACTACAGCACCAACTGCGCGCTCTTGGTAGCAAGGCGGGCCGTCTTGTGGAGTCGGAGTCGGGCTCCCGACCGAGGAAAGGGATTCCCTCGGTTGGCCTGAAGGACCAGATGGCGGGGGTGCTGAGGCACCAGGTCCCTGTATTCGCACAACGGAACTCACGAGTGGGCTGGTAAGCACCAGTCGAAGAGACGGTTGAAGACGCGAGTACCTGTCTGCCGAAGAGGGGACAGGAGAGCTCCTATGGCCTAAAGAAGGCAGGAAGGAGAGGGACTAGCCAAGTGGAAGCACCTCGCGCTGAGCGCTCGACCCCCGGGGCAGACCGCCGGAGGGGTGTGCACCGGGGAAAGATCGAGACGCGACAGCGGGTGCCCTTCAGGCAGATGGCTGCAACCCAGCCCTGGAGACGGAAACATACTTGTATGTGCGTCGTCGTGAGCATGTGTGCCGACAGCCTAAGAAGGGATCGGAACAGAGCTCCATCCAGGGCGGATGTTAACCCACCACTCTAACTGGACACGTGAAGTCAGGACTCTTATCAAACCCCGACCTCGTCCCGGCCGGAGAGACAGGCTGGATCGCGTCCTTCGCCAGTAGGAACGCGACCTCCGCAGGCAGAACAGAGGCACGCCTGTTTCCGAATAAAGAATGTAAGGGGTACCTGTGAGTCTGGGCGGACGCCTGGAGCCGGGCCGTACTGTCCGTATCAACCAGTGTAGTGGTATCAAGGGAACGTTGACCGGCGTGACCGTGGTGGGGCAGCCTGGGGAAAGACAGGGAAGGAGACAAAACCCAGAAGGATAAACGTCCTGGAGAAGTGTCTAACTGCGCTAAGCAGTGCTTACCTACTTCCCTGGTTCCCGCGCTGGCGACATCCGGTCCCGAGTCTGGTTCCGAGGAGTGGAAGTGCTGCTCAGGAAGGAAACTCGGGGCCGGGGCCCCAGAGGTGAGAAAGCTGGGTCTTTCTGTGATTTCAAATGACCGGCTAAGTCCCGCTTCCAGCGGGAGTGCCGACAGAGTAGCTCTCTCCACCTCCGGGGGTGCTCGCATCAGGGACGCTTCGAAGCTCGCCTGCGAGGGTCTTCCGTCGCAGGACCCTGAGAGGCGAGCGGCGTCCCTCTTCCACGGGCGGCTCGACGTCGGCTGCGAGCCTGGATTGTGTGGCTCAGCAGCGGACGGAGCTGCGGGGGGACGCCCTCGGCGACGGGCAGGCGGAGGCGGGGGCCCAGGCGGCGGAATGGTAACTTCGCGGCGGGGCAGGATATGTTGGACGGCCTCCGTCTGCCTCTGGACCGTTGGAGCGCCAGAGGAGACGCCCAGCCCGAACGACGGGGAGGCGTACTGCTCTGGCAACTCGACGGGGTATGCTGATGGGCGGAGGATCGCAGGCTTTTGGGGGCCGGCGATACGTTCGACGCCGCTGAGCAAAAACCCTTCACGGTGTCGCCGAATAGGCCGCTCTGGGGAATGGGAGAGTCGAGAAAGCGAACTTTGTCGGCCTCTGCCATCCGGGCCAGAGTCAGCCATAGGTGGCGTTCCTGGACCACGCAGGTGGACATCACCTGACCAAGGGGACACGCCGCGACCTAGTGGCCCGAAGGGCGAAGTCAGTGGCGGCGCGGAGTTCTTCAAGTACCCCCTGGTCAGGACCACTCTCGTGCAGGCCTTAAGGTGCCTGCACCTGGCACTTTTGCAGTGTTGCAATGGCCTGCAGGGCGGGGCAGCGTGTCGGGGGGCGCAGAAAAGGCCCAGCCGATGAGGGCGGAAGAAATTTCACATGCCCTAAAAGGGAGACGCGGAGGGCCCCACCAGGCGGCCGCGCCCGCGGGCAAAGGTGCACCGCGATGGCGCGCCCGACCTGGGGGACCGCCACGTACCCCTTGGCTGCCCCGCCATGGAGAGTGGCGAGGGGAGAGGAGCTGGAGTGCGCTTCAAATTAATAGGGCGCCATAGATTTTGTCAGCTCCTCATGCACATCCGGTCAGAACGGGACCGGGGGGGAGCGCGGCGCTGCCGCCGGTGCCCCCCCCAGGAACCAGTCGTCCAGCCTAGAAGGATCGGCCGGAGGCCCCTGAGGAACCCTCAAACCGATCCCCCCCGGCTGCCCGGAAAAGCATAGCCGACAGTTCGACATCAACCTCCGGGGGAGCAGCGACCACGGGTGGGCGCCGCGCCGCGGGAAGAGATGTGTCACCGTCTGACTCTCCCTCTGATGCTGTGACAGACATCTCATCCTCTGCAGGAGCACCGAAGGAGACGCTCAGCCCGCCAGGCGGGGAAGCGTCTGCTGCGGAAACTCAACGGGACCGCGCTGAGGTAGAGAGGTCCGCAGGGCTTTTTGAGCCGGCGGAACGCTGTCTATCGTAAATTGAATGTCCCCCCCCCGCGCCCCACCGCGGTGGCCGAAGAGCATAGGCGGCTCAACGGCTGACCACGGGAGGGAGGCGGGGGGAGCCAGCTCGCGAACGAGCGGCAGGACTTCAGCGTGGTCATGGTCATGCTTTCACCGCATGGACCATTCATGAGCACCACCCCAGCGTGCTCAAAGCCTAAACACGTGAGGCAGCGCTCATGTCCGTTCGCTGAGGAGAGGAAACTACCACATCCAGAAACGCACGGCCGAAAAGACATCCTGAAAAGGACGTCTAAAACGGCCGCTAGAAATTGCTCTTTTGTGATCCCGGTTTGCCCAGGGAGGGGCCGCGGGGCAATGCACTCGCCGGGGCTGCTCGCTGGAATGCAAAAAGGCTTTATATGGCCGTGAAAACGGCCGCCCGCGGGACCGCGCTGACGGCTGCCAAACAATGCTCTTTCTGTGAAACACTCTTTTAGTTATGGCAGCGCAGCAGCAGGAGGGAGCATGAACTCTGAAGAACTCTTCTCGGCTGTTTAGAGGCTCGACACATCGGCTCTGAAAGCAAAAGTCTGACTGAGTGGTGCGCGCAGCCATCTTATATACCCGTATGTACGGGGGCGTGGCCGGCGCGCACGTCCACTCGCCAATTTTCAATTGGCCTTTTTAATAAGGCTCAGAGGTGATCGGTCTCTCAAGCGAGATCCCAATGTAACGTCGAAGTGATTCGACTGAAGGGGTAACAAACTTGTTTTAAGCAATGCAAGCTGAAACTCTGTCCCAAATTAAAATTGCTGTCTATGCATGAATAAAACCTACTTTGCAATGCAGAGAAACATGTCTTAAGGTGTTAGAAGTGTTTTGCATGATTTTTGAACTTAGAGCCTGAAATGTCAGAAAACAGCGTTTCAGTGCAGAACAAACTTGGTTCAAGCAATGCAAGCTGAATCTCTGTCCCAAATTAAAATTGCTGTCTATGCATGAATAAAACCTATTTAGCAACACAGAGAAACATATCTGAAGGTGTTAGAAGTGTTTTGCATGATTTTTGAAGTTAGAGCCTGAAATGTCAGAAAACAGCGTTTCAGTGCAGAACAAACTTGGTTCCAGCAATGCAAGCTGAATCTCGGTCCCACTTTAAATTTGCAGTCTGTGCATGAATAAAACCTATTTTGCAACACAGAGAAACATATCTGAAGGTGTTAGAAGTGTTTTGCATGATTTTTGAAGTTAGACCCTGAAATGTCAGAAAACAGCGTTTCAGTGCAGAAATGAAAGCTTTAGCGTAAAGTTCTACCAGGATGACTCTAATTCATGATTATCTCGACAACCAATAGCAGCTTGACGCCTTGAATAAAAGTCCAAAACTTACTCTTCCATCCTGCTGCCCCTAGGTGTCGTACCCGAAGTTCCGTCTGGTCGATTCCTCTAGCAGCTCAAGATGTTTCAAAAACCGCTCGTTGATCTTGCAATCTCTGACGAAGACTCCGTTCCTCTTTCGCCCGCCTCCCTGCACCGGAGTATGCGCATTCTAAGGAATCTCCCTGGGTCCAGTGGCCTCCCGAGAATATCGCGGCCACCTTACTGGATTCCGGCATCCTCGTCAGCAACGACTTGACCCACGATGACCTCATCCTCCTTGCTTCCAACACGCTGGGTAGCCTTCCGGCTTCATCATCCGACGTGTCCAAGGCGACCATGGCAACGCAGCCCAGCCCCTCAAACAGGACGAAAACGCACGGCTAAATCCTCCTCTCCTCCGCCAAGCCCGGATTCGGGCAGCGCAAACGCGCAACTCTTAAGGCTTTTCTCCAGCTCGCCGAAACCGTCAAATGTTTCGAAACTAGTCTGGGCTTCTTCCAGTCAGCCTTCGCTTCGCGCGCACCCGAACCATATATTCCCGCGACATCTTCCGCCTCCGTCTCAGTCTCCCCTTCAGTCATCGATTCAATTTCCTCTGCTGCACTCTCCACTTTTCCTGCCACGTCGACTTTCGCAACATCTCCAGTTCAGACTCCGCTCCAAAACGCCGCTACGTCATTTCCTCCTGCAGCGTTCAATCTCTCAACGGCTCTGAAGGCCCAGGTTTTCGGTAGACCATTCGTTCCACCCGCTGCTGCTTCAGTGTCTCCCAAAATAAGATATGACATCATCTCAGGTAAAGACATTAACCTGCTGCACTGCTGTTACCACGACCCGTGATTGACAGGCAGACGATTGACTGTGGCGACGTGGCAGTCCTACTTAACTTCAGATCCCAGGCTACAACGAAACCTGCTTTTACCGAATTCGTCATTGCTTTTAGTTTTCCCCAATCGCAGAGAGGAATTAGAACTTTATCTAGCCATGATGGCAGACTTTAATCTAAGATATGGCGGGACCTTATTTTACGAGTCTCACAAGTCTTTTTCAGCAAAAGCTGCTTCTCCTGTTGCCTTCGTTGGTTGACTCTGACCTGCTTATTCGACTTTTCGGAGGCCAAAAAACTCTGACTCGAGCTGTTCGTAGCTCCCACGGTCACTCCGCTTATCTCTGCCCTAAAGTTCACGCTTGCCGTGCTCCGGGCGCTCTCCATGGTGCTGATCCCGCAAACCCCGCGCTCGCCATATAAGGCCGTCCAATTATGAATTCAATGGTATACCTCTGTGCAATAACTTTAATGAATCTGTTTGTTCTTATTTTAAATATTTGCAAGCTGCCTTTCGCGTTACATTTGCTTGATGATTTTCTGCTAATCGACCTTCCTCCTTCTGAAGCTTCGTGCTCGATACTCTAAACAAGTCTTTTGCGACTTAGGTGTTCCTTCGTCAGAAGAAAAAACAATCGGTCCCGTCATACGTCTCGAATTTCTCGCATAATTCTGGATACTATTAAGATGCAAGCTTCTCTTCCACACCAAAAAATTTGTCCGAATCAGGTCTGTTATGGAATCGTTCCTCATGTCTCGCTTAACTTCCAAACGTGACTTGCTTTCTCTTCTCGGCAGTCTCAACTCGCAATGCGAATCATTCAACAAGGTCGTTCTTTCATATCTCGCATGCTGCATTTGGCTCATTCAGTTGCAAATTTAAGCGACTCGCTTCTCCTAGATGACGGTTGTTTTTCAGACCTTAGGTTTTGGTCTCTCTAAACAACGTCTTGGTTACGTATGTAACCCTCGTTCCCTGAAGGAGGGAACGGAGACGTCACGTCGGAGACCGACGAATTGGGATATCGCTTTAGAGATACCAATCCTCTTCGTGTGTAAACTAAACGAGCCAATGCACATTGGCATGCATGATTGCATCCAGCTGTCGCTGATCACAGCGTGAGCATAAATACACAGCAGGTGCAATGCATAGACAGGATTTCGCTGAGGAGCCGAGCTTGGGTCCGGCCGCACAGCGGTGGTACAGCAGCTGAGGCGACGGGACGTGACGTCTCCGTTCCCTCCTTCAGGGAACGAGGGTTACATACGTAACCAAGACGTTCCCTCTCAGTCGGTCTCTACGACGTCACGTCGGAGACCGACGAATTGGGATCCCTAGCAAAGCGCCGCAGCTGCTGCCCCCCTCCAGTGTCCTGAGCAAGCCACCTGGCCTCCAATTTTTGCTAAGGCCAAGGGCGGATCAGAAAAGACCAGTCACTGTATAACATAGCACTACCTACTTAGTGAAGCTGGAGCACTGGGAACGTGCGGAGCTCCCACCCATCCCGGAGGAGGTTCGGAGCAATACGCATATGGCTCAATTAGGACATATGGAAGAATGGAGGTGATTGAACCCTCGTGAAGATGGTAGAAGGTTACCGGGGAAACACGGCCTCTGTGGGTACCGTGGAAGACATATGGGATTCACTTAAGTCTCTCATGTATCCTAAGCCTTCTATCGGTTCTAAAGATTCATCGAGAGAGGCCTGGCGCCTAGACGCTCCGCTACGTCTGGAGCCGAGGAAGGAGGACTCGACAGGGTCTTCATGGACACTCTGGAGAAGATAGCAAGCCGACCTGAGCCAGTGCCTCTCAGTGCTTCTACCCGTTTGAGGTGAGAACACAGGAGGAGACTGGCTCTACACGAAGGCTATAAAACCTAGCGAACGTGTTAGGGGTCGCCCAACCCGCAGCTCTACAAATGTCAGATAGCGAGGCGCCACGAGCCAGCGCCCAGGAGGATGCAATACTCCTAGTAGAGTGAGCTCGCAACCTGAGCGGGCAGGGCACGCCCTGAGCTTGATAAGCCAAGGCGATGGCATCCACTATCCAGTGTGCCATCCTCTGCTTGGAGACGGCCTCCCGTGACAAATAAAGAGCTGATCTGAGGTCCTGAAGCTTTGCGTCCGGTCGACGTAGCATCTTAATGCTCGGACGGGACAAAGCAAAGCTAGGGCTGGGTCTGCCTCCTCCGGGGGCAGCGCTTGCAGGCTCACCACTTGGTCCCTGAAGGGAGTAGTGGGAACCTTGGGCACGTAGCCAGGCCGGGGCCTCAGGGTTACCTGGGAATCTGCCGGCCCGAACTGAAGGCACGAATCGTCGACCGAAAACGCCTGCAGGTCCCCTACCCTCTTGATGGAGGCCAATGCCAGCAGGAGCAGAGTCTTCATAGAGAGATACTTCAGCTCGACTGACTGTAAAGGCTCAAAGGGGACCCGCTGTAGTGCTGTGAGCACCAGAGACAGGTCCCAAGAGGGTACGGAGGGGGGCCTAGGAGGATTTAACCTCCTGGCTCCCCTGAGAAACCTGACGACCAGGTCGTGCTTACCTACTGACCTTCCTTCAACGGGGTCATGGTTTGCAGAAATAGCGGCTACATAGACCTTAAGGGTGGAGGGAGACAGCCTACGCTCCAATCCTTGCTGCAAAAAGGTAAGCACGACTCCGACCGAGCATCTTCGGGGATCCTCATTTCTTGAGAAAGCCCATTCGACGAACAGGTTCCACTTCAAGGCGTAAGCATGTCTCGTGGATGCAGCTCTCGCCGAAGTGATGGTGTCTACCACTCCTTGGGGTAGATCACTCAGAACCTCCGCGTCCCGTCCAGGGACCAGACATGTAGTTTCCAGAGGTCTGGACGCGGGTGCCACAGGGTGCCCCGTCTCTGAGTCAGTAAATCCTTCCTCAGAGGAATCCGCCAGGGAGGGGCTGTCGCGAGGAGCATCAGTTCTGGGAACCAGGTCCGAGTAGGCCAGTAAGGCGCCACTAACAGGACCTGCTCCTCGTCCTCCCTGACCTTGCACAGTGTCTGTGCGAGAAGGCTCACTGGGGGAAACGCATACTTGCGAAGGCCCCGTGGCCAGCTGCATGCCAGGGAGTCCGTGCCGAGTGTACCCTCGGTCAGGGAGTAAAAGAGCTGGCAGTGGGACGTCTCTGGAGAAGCAAACAGGTCTACCTGAGCTTTCCCGAAACGTCTCCAGATCAGCTGGACCGACTGGGGATGGAGTCTCCACTCTCCGGGAAGCGCAGCTCGTGAGAGCTCGTCGGCTGCACGGTTGAGCAAACCCGGAATGTGAATGGCACGAAGCGACCTCAGATGCTTCTGACTCCAGAGGAGGAGAGAACGGGCGAGCTGCGACATGCGACGGGAGCGTAGACCACCTTGTCGGTTGATGTACGCAACGGTCGCAGTGTTGTCCGTACGGACCAGCACGTGTTTGCCTCGAAGGCGCCCTTTGAGACGGTTCAAGGCAAGGCGTACTGCCAGCAGCTCTAGGCAGTTGATGTGCCAGTGTAGCTGGGGGCTCGTCCAAACCCCCGACACTGCCTGCCCGTTGTACGTGGCTCCCCAACCGGTGGTGGAGGCATCCGTGTGTACCACAGCGTGCCTGGAGACCTGTTCTAAGGGAACTCCTGCCCGAAGAAAAGCTAGGTCTGACCACGGGGTGAAGGTTAGGCGACAGGCCGAGGTTACTTTGACCCGGAGAGTGCCGCGCTGCCACGCTCTCCTCGGGACTCGGCCATGAAGCCAGTGCTGAAGTGGTCTCATATGGAGCAGGCCAAGCGGTAAAACTGCCGTAGCTGCTGCCATATGCCCCAGGAGCCTCTGAAACTGTTTCAGTGGGACCACTTCTCTGCTCTTGAACGTATTCAAGCAGTTCAGCACCGACTGAGCCCGCTCTTGCGTGAGGCGAGCTGTTTGGCTGACCGAGTCCAGTTCCACACCAAGAAAAGAGATCCTCTGCACGGGGGAGAGTTTGCTCTTTTCCCAGTTGACCCGAAGGCCCAAGCGGGCGAGGTGTGCCAACACCAGGTCCCTGTGTTCGCATAACTGCTCTCGAGAGTGTGCTAGTATCAGCCAGTCGTCGAGGTAGTTGAGGATACGAACGCCCTGTTCCTTGAGGGGAACAAGGGCCGCCTCCGCGACTTTCGTGAAGACACGGGGGGAGAGGGACAGCCCGAAGGGCAAGACCTTGTACTGATATGCTCTGCCTTCGAACGCGAACCGCAGAAATGGTCTGTGGCGCGGAAGGATCGAAACATGAAAGTACGCGTCCTTCAGGTCGATCGCTGCGAACCAATCCTGGGGACGAACACATCTGAGGATGTGTTTTTGTGTGAGCATTCTGAAAGGTAGCTTGTGAAGAGCTCGATTCAAGATGCGCAGGTCCAGGATCGGTCGTAAACCGCCGCTTTTCTTGGGTACTATGAAGTAGGGGCTGTAAAACCCTGTCTTCATATCGGCTAGAGGGACCGGCTCTATTGCTTTCTTCGCCAGCAAGGTAGCAATCTCTGCCCGTAGGACAGGGGCATCTGCTACTTTCACTGTAGTGAAGTGGATGCCCCTGAACCGAGGCGGACGCCGGGCGAACTGAATCGCGTAGCCGAGCCTGATGGTCCGGAGGAGCCAGCAAGACGGGCTGGGAAGCCTTCTCCAGGCCCCCAGCCAACGTACAAGAGGGACCAGCGGGACCACTGACGTACCTGCGGGGGGGCAGCGAGGTGGAACGCAGGGACCCCGCTCGGGCGTCTCTATGCCGGTCCGAAGCGGGGTCAGAGTGTCTGTGTGTGGTGTGTGCAAGACATTTACCTGCGTTCTGGCAGCTGGTGCGTGAGTAGTCCGTCTTACCGCACTCTCCAACCGCCCAGCGCCATTTGCTGGCGGGAGGGGAGAGGGGGTGAAGCCCGGGGCTAACCCGTGCAACACCCGCTGTCCCCTCTGGGGACCCAGGGATAGTAGAAACTGCTCTTTTATTGAAAATTTGGGTGTCACCGGCCGTGAGGCCGATGACGGGTTTCTTAAAAGAAACTTTTTTAAGGGGAACAAAAGATTCTCCGCCCGGCCCTCCTCCGGGGGAGGGAGTGGTGCGATCACCATCTCCCGAAGAGCAGCTTCCTCCATCTCTGGGTCGCCCGTCTCAGGGACGCTTGTTCTTGCGTTTCCCACTGGTCTTGGTGGGAGCCCGGACGGGCGGGGCGGCCGCCCTGGGACCGGCTCCACGGCGCCGCCGTGAAGGCTGCTGCGCAGGCTGCTGTGGAGCGGGGGCGGAGGCAGGGGGCCGCCCTCGGCGACGAGCAGACCGAGGTGCCGCCGGCGGCTGGGTGGAGGCAGCAGCGGGAGCACGCCGGGGCAAGATATGACTGATGGCCTCAGTCTGCTTCTGGGCGGCCGAAAACTGCTGGGCGAAGTTTTCGACCGCGTCGCCGAAGAGGCCGGTCTGGGACACGGGGGCATTCAGGAACCTGACCTTGTCTGCTTCCCTCATGTCGGCCAGACACAGCCAGAGATGGCGTTCCTGGACCACCATCGTGGACATCGCACGACCCAGAGACCGCGCCGTAACCTTCGTCGCTCGTAGCGCGAGGTCCGTAGCGATACGGAGTTCACGTAGAACTTCCGGGTCGTGACCACCCTCGTACAGGTCCTTCAGTGCCTGGGCCTGATGGACCTGTAACAACGCCATAGCGTGTAGGGCGGAGCCAGCAGCGCCACAAGCCGTGTAGGCACTGCCGATCAGAGCCGACGAGTGCCTACAGGCCCGGGAGGGGAGCAACGGGTTGCCCCGCCAAGTGGAAGCGGCGCCGGGACACAATTGCATCGCCACCGCACGCTCCACCGGCGGGACAGCCGCGTACCCCCGCGCTGGTCCGCCATCAAGGGTGGTGAGGGAGGACGTGCCACTGGAGCGGTTTCTGGCAGTAAAAGGTGCCGTCCACGTCCCAGTAAGCTCATCATGCACCTCCGGGAAGAAGGGCACTGGGGTGGGACGCTGAGAACCAGCGCGGGCCACCCCAAGATACCAGTCATCCAGCCGAGAGGGGTCGGGACGTGATGGAGGGTTCCATTCAAGCCCTACCCTCTCGGCGGCCCGGGAAAGCATAGCCATCATCTCGGGGTCGGTATCCGGCACCGCTGACCGCCCAGTGGACGGCAGCGATCCGGAATCGTCCTCCCCCGAGAAGTCTGGCTCACCCCCCGATGCAGCGATTGACATCCGGTCGTCAGGGGGAGCCCCAAAAGTAATGAGCGGTACCTCACGAGGAGGACCCGAACACTCTTCTGGGAGCTCCAGATGGAACGGACTGTCGGTGGAAGGAGGAACCCCCAGCGGATCATCCGCCGGGAAATTCCCCACCGTCACCGTCAGACCAGTCAGCCCTCTGCCAGAGGTAGAGTCCCCCCGGCGTTTGCCGGGGGGAACGGTAGATCTGGGCAGAGGAACTGGCACCCCGCCCCTTTGCAGGAAGCGGAGTCTGGTCCGCAGCTCCGTGATGGACATGCCGCCGCAATGACAGCATGACTCATCCACAAACGCCGCCTGAGCGTGCTCAATACCCAGACACGTCAGACAGCGATCGTGACCATCACCTGGCGCCAGGTAACGACCGCATCCAGAAACGCACGGGTGAAACGGCATTGTATTTCAAACACCTCGTCTTTAAAAAGACGTTCACCCGTGATACTCTTTTAGAAACTGCTCAGTGCTGAAGCACACAGGGGAGATGGCCGCTGCGACACAGAAGGCAGGTAGTGCAATCCTTGACTGCGCGCTTTTTCCACCCACAGGAGACCACCACCGCTGACGCGCCGTATCGCCAACACCGCAGTGAAGAGTTCTTTGAAGAATGGCTCGTTGCGTCTCTCATAGAAAAGATCGGCTCCGATGCGAAATGCTGTCTATGCATTGCACCTGCTGTGTATTTATGCTCACGCTGTGATCAGCGACAGCTGGATGCAATCATGCATGCCAATGTGCATTGGCTCGTTTAGTTTACACACGAAGAGGATTGGTATCTCTAAAGCGATATCCCAATTCGTCGGTCTCCGACGTGACGTCGTAGAGACCGACTGAGAGGGAACTGGAATGGCATTTCCTTCTATAACGACGTTTCCGAATCATCCAACGCTCCGAACTATATACCGAAGCAACCACTTCTATTGATTTTTGGGGATTCTTCCAAGGGCAGTGGTTCGCAGAAAAGTGGCCTCACGATTTGTCTATTTCATTCAAAATCCACCTTGTCCGCTCTCTATGAAATCTACCCTATCGCGGTTGCTAGCGTTCTCTGGGGCTCAGCCCGGTTACGGAAACGTATTACCTTGTTTTGCGACAACGAAGCCACTGTCCACATCATTAACAAAGGTCGTTAGCATTGCCCGGCTATCATGTCTATTTTAAGACGTCTAACTTGGCAATCCATGACGCACAATTTTATCATCAAAGCCGAACACATTCCAGGTCGTTTTAATGCCTAAGCTGACGCTCTCTCTCGCTCTCGTTTGCAGGTATTCCGACGACTTTACCCAGCGGCCAACAAGGATCCGACGCCGTGCCCACGCTGCAACAAATTCTCTTGAATTAAACAGGCCTTTGGATTTTAACAACCTTTTAAATTCTGCCAAATCGTACATCGCAAAGGCGTAGCACTGTCAACTCTCAAAGCATACAACTCGGCTTGGTCCCGGTTCATCATGTTTTGCTTCACCTATCAAATTCCGTTACTTCCCATTTTAATTTCGACCGTGTGTGCTTTCCTCACGTACTGTTTTAATCATGCCAACTTAATATTTCAACTATATGTAAAATTCCGGCTGGTGTTCTATTCCACGCAAGGTATAATATCCCTAATTGCCCCAGCTTATTTTCGTCCCCTTTCATTTGATTACTTCTCCAGGGTATGTCAAAATCCGTGTTCAAAGCTAAACGTCAGCCTATCACACTCCGTATACTTCAGACCTTAGTCTCAAAACTTCGTAACGGCTTACTTGACAACTATTCCAACGCTCTGCTCGAAGCTACGTTTTAAACTGCATTCTTTGGTTTCTCGCGCATTGGTGAGTTTACTTCCGATAGTAATTGTTTCGATCCAACAAAAGATTTATTTCAAGACCTACACTTTTCACCTAATAACTTTTCACTGTTGATTAAACTCTCAAAATCAGATTCCCCGGGTCTGGTGTCACAATTTCAATTTCAAAATAAATTTGGCTACTCTCTATGCCCTTTCGCTTCTATGCTCAACTTTCTCAAAATACGGCTGCGCACTTCTGGTATGTCACCTCTTTTCTTTCTCTTAAGTGGGTTACCCATTACTAAACGGTGGTTTAGAATTCATTCGTCAACCACCTTGACAGCCGCCGGTCCTTCACCCGATATTTATACTAGCCACTCTTTCCGCATCGGCGCTGCCACTACGGCAGCTGAACGAGGGGTTCCAGAGTCTACCATCAAACAGCTCGGAAGATGGTCTTCTTCGGCATACGAAACGTATATCAGATCAGAATTTCATAAGGTCCTGAATGCACAGCAGTCTCTCACATCATAAAGGTACGTTGAATTCGCTAGCTACTGGTGGTGGTTTTACGTCGAATTGTTTATGTTACTTATGGTGGTTAAAGTTACCAAAAGTCAATCATGCTTTTACTTATCGTCGTCGTTATAGCCTACAACTAATATGACGTCTTTGCATTTTCTTTATCATACTAACGTTCGTAATCTCATAGACTAAGCCTACACTATAATCAGCAACCTAACGTCAGCGGCAATAACGACTCGAAGCCGTTCGCTCCTTTATGTTTATCTTTACTAATTTATTCGACCTAGCATGGTCCTTCCTCAAGCCTGCGCGGCTTAAACGGCCAGTCGTGGCATTTACCGAAAGTCAGTCGTGGCTTTTACCATCGTCTTAATTATTATTAGCTTTATTATCAATAACTCACTCTTACAATATGTCATTGGATTTTATATTATGCACGATAAGCTTTCAATATAACGCCAGTGGCAATAACGGCTCGAAGCCGTCCGCTCCTTTATGTTTATCTTTACTAATTTATTCGACCTAGCATGGTCCTTCCTCAAGCCTGCGCGGCTTAAACGGCCAGTCGTGGCATTTACCGAAAGTCAGTCGTGGCTTTTACCATCGTCTTAATTATTATTAGCTCTTATTTTCAATAACACACTCTTACAATATGTCATTGGATTATTTTATTATCCACGATAAGCCTTCAATACCGAGGCTCGACGCCCATCCCGGCTTACACTCATTGCCTATCGTGGCACGCTTATTTTCCCAAGACCTAACGTGGTCCCTCACATCAAGCCAATCGAGGCTATACGGCCAGTCGTGGCTTTAAAAGTTCGGAACTTGCTCGAACGGCCAGTCGTGGCTTAACCGTGGGAGCCTATCGTGGCTTCAGCTAGCAAAGTCAATCGTGCCCATATTACTTTTACTAAGAACAACTATATCATTACTAATTATTATCAATATTGTTTAATGAATCAGATCTTTAAAATAAGCCAATCGTGGCTTTTAACCCGTCGCAGATTGCCTTCCTCCCCTTTAAAGACATCCCTGCATAGCCTATCGTGGCTATTATTAGAAGCCAACCGTGGCTTCTTAATTTAAATCACAAGGCTTCCCCTTTCACGCAATCTTAACCCTTCCATTATCACTCGTACTTCGGGCTCTTTTCTTTGGGGGAAGGCTCTCCCCTGCCTTCATCTTCAGGCAGGAAATGCAGTCTACCTCAGTCACGGATTAA
The DNA here is from genome assembly GCF_049309525.1 of Garra rufa. Lineage (NCBI taxonomy): Eukaryota > Metazoa > Chordata > Actinopteri > Cypriniformes > Cyprinidae > Garra > Garra rufa. The sequence continues at coordinate 20,040,678 of NC_133381.1, forward strand.
GGATGGAGCCCACGCCAAAAGAAACCATTTAACCCTTCTGTCTTATTCATTCATTCAAATAAATATGTTCAAATTTCTATCGCCTCAGAGTCTCTCTGGTAGAAATGAAAGCTTTAGCGTAAAGTTCTACCAGGATGACTCTAATTCATGATTATCTCGACAACCAATAGCAGCTTGACGCCTTGAATAAAAGTCCAAAACTTACTCTTCCATCCTGCTGCCCCTAGGTGTCGTACCCGAAGTTCCCCTCCATCCTCCCCACCACCACCAGGTTGGCTACCATCCATACCACGTGGGGGAAGGCTCTCCCCTGCCTTCATCTTCAGGCAGGAAATGCAGTCTACCTCAGTCACGGATTAAGGATGGAGCCCACGCCAAAAGAAACCATTTAACCCTTCTGTCTTATTCATTCATTCAAATAAATATGTTCAAATTTCTATCGCCTCAGAGTCTCTCTGGTAGAACTAACTTGTTTCAAGCAATGCAAGCTGAAACTCTGTCCCAAATTAAAATTGCTGTCTATGCATGAATAAAACCTATTTTGCAATGCAGAGAAACATGTCTTAAGGTGTTAGAAGTGTTTTGCATGATTTTTGAAGTTAGAGCCTGAAATGTCAGAAAACAGCGTTTCAGCGCAGAACAAAGTTGGTTCAGGCAATGCAAGCTGAATCTCGGTCCCACTTTAAATTTGCAGTCTGTGCATGAATAAAACCTATTTTGCAACACAGAGAAACATATCTGAAGGTGTTCGAAGTGTTTTGCATGATTTTTGAAGTTAGAGCCTGAAATGTCAGAAAACAGCGTTTCAGTGCAGAACAAACTTGTTTCAAGCAATGCAAGCTGAAACTCTGTCCCAAATTAAAATTGCTGTCTATGCATGAATAAAACCTATTTTGCAACACAGAGAAACATATCTGAAGGTGTTAGAAGTGTTTTGCATGATTTTTGAAGTTAGAGCCTGAAATGTCAGAAAACAGCGTTTCAGTGCAGAACAAACTTGGTTCAGGCAACTCAAGCTGAATCTCGGTCCCACTTTAAATTTGCAGTCTGTGCATGAATAAAACCTATTTTGCAACACAGAGAAACATATCTGAAGGTGTTAGAAGTGTTTTGCATGATTTTTGAAGTTAGAGCCTGAAATGTCAGAAAACAGCGTTTCAGTGCAGAACAAACTTGTTTCAAGCAATGCAAGCTGAAACTCTGTCCCAAATTAAAATTGCTGTCTATGCATGAATAAAACCTATTTTGCAACACAGAGAAACATATCTGAAGGTGTTAGAAGTGTTTTGCATGATTTTTGAAGTTAGAGCCTGAAATGTCAGAAAACAGCGTTTCAGTGCAGAACAAACTTGGTTCCAGCAATGCAAGCTGAATCTCCGTCCCACTTTAAATTTGCAGTCTGTGCATGAATTAAAGCTATTTTGCAACACAGAGAAACATATCTGAAGGTGTTAGAAGTGTTTTGCATGATTTTTGAAGTTAGAGCCTGAAATGTCAGAAAACAACGTTTCAGCGCAGAACAAACTTGGTTCAAGCAATGCAAGCTGAATCTCGGTCCCAAATTAAAATTGCTGTCTATGCATGAATAAAACCTATTTTGCAATGCAGAGAAACATGTCTTAAGGTGTTAGAAGTGTTTTGCATGATTTTTGAAGTTAGAGCCTGAAATGTCAGAAAACAGCGTTTCAGCGCAGAACAAAGTTGGTTCAGGCAATGCAAGCTGAATCTCGGTCCCACTTTAAATTTGCAGTCTGTGCATGAATAAAACCTATTTTGCAACACAGAGAAACATATCTGAAGGTGTTAGAATTGTTTTGCATGATTTTTGAAGTTAGACCCTGAAATGTCAGAAAACAGCGTTTCAGTGCAGAACAAACTTGGTTCAGGCAACTCAAGCTGAATCTCGGTCCCACTTTAAATTTGCAGTCTGTGCATGAATAAAACCTATTTTGCAACACAGAGAAACATATCTGAAGGTGTTAGAAGTGTTTTGCATGATTTTTGAAGTTAGAGCCTGAAATGTCAGAAAACAGCGTTTCAGTGCAGAACAAACTTGTTTCAAGCAATGCAAGCTGAAACTCTGTCCCAAATTAAAATTGCTGTCTATGCATGAATAAAACCTATTTTGCAACACAGAGAAACATATCTGAAGGTGTTAGAAGTGTTTTGCATGATTTTTGAAGTTAGAGCCTGAAATGTCAGAAAACAGCGTTTCAGTGCAGAACAAACTTGTTTCAAGCAATGCAAGCTGAAACTCTGTCCCAAATTAAAATTGCTGTCTATGCATGAATAAAACCTATTTTGCAACACAGAGAAACATATCTGAAGGTGTTAGAAGTGTTTTGCATGATTTTTGAAGTTAGAGCCTGAAATGTCAGAAAACAGCGTTTCAGTGCAGAACAAACTTGTTTCAAGCAATGCAAGCTGAAACTCTGTCCCAAATTAAAATAGCTGTCTATGCATGAATAAAACCTATTTTGCAACACAGAGAAACATATCTGAAGGTGTTAGAAGTGTTTTGCATGATTTTTGAAGTTAGAGCCTGAAATGTCAGAAAACAGCGTTTCAGTGCAGAACAAACTTGGTTCCAGCAATGCAAGCTGAATCTCGGTCCCACTTTAAATTTGCAGTCTGTGCATGAATAAAAGCTATTTTGCAACACAGAGAAACATATCTGAAGGTGTTAGAAGTGTTTTGCATGATTTTTGAAGTTAGAGCCTGAAATGTCAGAAAACAGCGTTTCAGTGCAGAACAAACTTGGTTCAAGCAATGCAAGCTGAATCTCGGTCCCAAATTAAAATTGCTGTCTATGCATGAATAAAACCTATTTTGCAATGCAGAGAAACATGTCTTAAGGTGTTAGAAGTGTTTTGCATGATTTTTGAAGTTAGAGCCTGAAATGTCAGAAAACAGCGTTTCAGCGCAGAACAAAGTTGGTTCAGGCAATGCAAGCTGAATCTCGGTCCCACTTTAAATTTGCAGTCTGTGCATGAATAAAACCTATTTTGCAACACAGAGAAACATATCTGAAGGTGTTAGAATTGTTTTGCATGATTTTTGAAGTTAGACCCTGAAATGTCAGAAAACAGCGTTTCAGTGCAGAACAAACTTGGTTCAGGCAACTCAAGCTGAATCTCGGTCCCACTTTAAATTTGCAGTCTGTGCATGAATAAAACCTATTTTGCAACACAGAGAAACATATCTGAAGGTGTTAGAAGTGTTTTGCATGATTTTTTAAGTTAGAGCCTGAAATGTCAGAAAACAGCGTTTCAGTGCAGAACAAACTTGTTTCAAGCAATGCAAGCTGAAACTCTGTCCCAAATTAAAATTGCTGTCTATGCATGAATAAAACCTATTTTGCAACACAGAGAAACATATCTGAAGGTGTTAGAAGTGTTTTGCATGATTTTTGAAGTTAGAGCCTGAAATGTCAGAAAACAGCGTTTCAGTGCAGAACAAACTTGTTTCAAGCAATGCAAGCTGAAACTCTGTCCCAAATTAAAATTGCTGTCTATGCATGAATAAAACCTATATTGCAACACAGAGAAACATATCTGAAGGTGTTAGAAGTGTTTTGCATGATTTTTGAAGTTAGAGCCTGAAATGTCAGAAAACAGCGTTTCAGTGCAGAACAAACTTGTTTCAAGCAATGCAAGCTGAAACTCTGTCCCAAATTAAAATTGCTGTCTATGCATGAATAAAACCTATTTTGCAACACAGAGAAACATATCTGAAGGTGTTAGAAGTGTTTTGCATGATTTTTGAAGTTAGAGCCTGAAATGTCAGAAAACAGCGTTTCAGTGCAGAACAAACTTGTTTCAAGCAATGCAAGCTGAAACTCTGTCCCAAATTAAAATTGCTGTCTATGCATGAATAAAACCTATTTTGCAACACAGAGAAACATATCTGAAGGTGTTAGAAGTGTTTTGCATGATTTTTGAAGTTAGAGCCTGAAATGTCAGAAAACAGCGTTTCAGTGCAGAACAAACTTGTTTCAAGCAATGCAAGCTGAAACTCTGTCCCAAATTAAAATAGCTGTCTATGCATGCATAAAACCTATTTTGCAACACAGAGAAACATATCTGAAGGTGTTAGAAGTGTTTTGCATGATTTTTGAAGTTAGAGCCTGAAATGTCAGAAAACAGCGTTTCAGTGCAGAACAAACTTGGTTCCAGCAATGCAAGCTGAATCTCGGTCCCACTTTAAATTTGCAGTCTGTGCATGAATAAAAGCTATTTTGCAACACAGAGAAACATATCTGAAGGTGTTAGAAGTGTTTTGCATGATTTTTGAAGTTAGAGCCTGAAATGTCAGAAAACAGCGTTTCAGTGCAGAACAAACTTGTTTCAAGCAATGCAAGCTGAAACTCTGTCCCAAATTAAAATTGCTGTCTATGCATGAATAAAACCTATTTTGCAACACAGAGAAACATATCTGAAGGTGTTAGAAGTGTTTTGCATGATTTTTGAAGTTAGAGCCTGAAATGTCAGAAAACAGCGTTTCAGTGCAGAACAAACTTGGTTCAGGCAACTCAAGCTGAATCTCGGTCCCACTTTAAATTTGCAGTCTGTGCATGAATAAAACCTATTTTGCAACACAGAGAAACATATCTGAAGGTGTTAGAAGTGTTTTGCATGATTTTTGAAGTTAGAGCCTGAAATGTCAGAAAACAGCGTTTCAGTGCATAACAAACTTCTTTCAAGCAATGCAAGCTGAAACTCTGTCCCAAATTAAAATTGCTGTCTATGCATGAATAAAACCTATTTTGCAATGCAGAGAAACATGTCTTAAGGTGTTAGAAGTGTTTTGCATGATTTTTGAAGTTAGAGCCTGAAATGTCAGAAAACAGCGTTTCAGCGCAGAACAAAGTTGGTTCAGGCAATGCAAGCTGAATCTCGGTCCCACTTTAAATTTGCAGTCTGTGCATGAATAAAACCTATTTTGCAACACAGAGAAACATATCTGAAGGTGTTAGAATTGTTTTGCATGATTTTTGAAGTTAGACCCTGAAATGTCAGAAAACAGCGTTTCAGTGCAGAACAAACTTGGTTCAGGCAACTCAAGCTGAATCTCGGTCCCACTTTAAATTTGCAGTCTGTGCATGAATAAAACCTATTTTGCAACACAGAGAAACATATCTGAAGGTGTTAGAATTGTTTTGCATGATTTTTGAAGTTAGACCCTGAAATGTCAGAAAACAGCGTTTCAGTGCAGAACAAACTTGGTTCAGGCAACTCAAGCTGAATCTCGGTCCCACTTTAAATTTGCAGTCTGTGCATGAATAAAACCTATTTTGCAACACAGAGAAACATATCTGAAGGTGTTAGAAGTGTTTTGCATGATTTTTTAAGTTAGAGCCTGAAATGTCAGAAAACAGCGTTTCAGTGCAGAACAAACTTGTTTCAAGCAATGCAAGCTGAAACTCTGTCCCAAATTAAAATTGCTGTCTATGCATGAATAAAACCTATTTTGCAACACAGAGAAACATATCTGAAGGTGTTAGAAGTGTTTTGCATGATTTTTGAAGTTAGAGCCTGAAATGTCAGAAAACAGCGTTTCAGTGCAGAACAAACTTGTTTCAAGCAATGCAAGCTGAAACTCTGTCCCAAATTAAAATTGCTGTCTATGCATGAATAAAACCTATATTGCAACACAGAGAAACATATCTGAAGGTGTTAGAAGTGTTTTGCATGATTTTTGAAGTTAGAGCCTGAAATGTCAGAAAACAGCGTTTCAGTGCAGAACAAACTTGTTTCAAGCAATGCAAGCTGAAACTCTGTCCCAAATTAAAATTGCTGTCTATGCATGAATAAAACCTATTTTGCAACACAGAGAAACATATCTGAAGGTGTTAGAAGTGTTTTGCATGATTTTTGAAGTTAGAGCCTGAAATGTCAGAAAACAGCGTTTCAGTGCAGAACAAACTTGTTTCAAGCAATGCAAGCTGAAACTCTGTCCCAAATTAAAATTGCTGTCTATGCATGAATAAAACCTATTTTGCAACACAGAGAAACATATCTGAAGGTGTTAGAAGTGTTTTGCATGATTTTTGAAGTTAGAGCCTGAAATGTCAGAAAACAGCGTTTCAGTGCAGAACAAACTTGTTTCAAGCAATGCAAGCTGAAACTCTGTCCCAAATTAAAATAGCTGTCTATGCATGCATAAAACCTATTTTGCAACACAGAGAAACATATCTGAAGGTGTTAGAAGTGTTTTGCATGATTTTTGAAGTTAGAGCCTGAAATGTCAGAAAACAGCGTTTCAGTGCAGAACAAACTTGGTTCCAGCAATGCAAGCTGAATCTCGGTCCCACTTTAAATTTGCAGTCTGTGCATGAATAAAAGCTATTTTGCAACACAGAGAAACATATCTGAAGGTGTTAGAAGTGTTTTGCATGATTTTTGAAGTTAGAGCCTGAAATGTCAGAAAACAGCGTTTCAGTGCAGAACAAACTTGTTTCAAGCAATGCAAGCTGAAACTCTGTCCCAAATTAAAATTGCTGTCTATGCATGAATAAAACCTATTTTGCAACACAGAGAAACATATCTGAAGGTGTTAGAAGTGTTTTGCATGATTTTTGAAGTTAGAGCCTGAAATGTCAGAAAACAGCGTTTCAGTGCAGAACAAACTTGGTTCAGGCAACTCAAGCTGAATCTCGGTCCCACTTTAAATTTGCAGTCTGTGCATGAATAAAACCTATTTTGCAACACAGAGAAACATATCTGAAGGTGTTAGAAGTGTTTTGCATGATTTTTGAAGTTAGAGCCTGAAATGTCAGAAAACAGCGTTTCAGTGCATAACAAACTTCTTTCAAGCAATGCAAGCTGAAACTCTGTCCCAAATTAAAATTGCTGTCTATGCATGAATAAAACCTATTTTGCAATGCAGAGAAACATGTCTTAAGGTGTTAGAAGTGTTTTGCATGATTTTTGAAGTTAGAGCCTGAAATGTCAGAAAACAGCGTTTCAGCGCAGAACAAAGTTGGTTCAGGCAATGCAAGCTGAATCTCGGTCCCACTTTAAATTTGCAGTCTGTGCATGAATAAAACCTATTTTGCAACACAGAGAAACATATCTGAAGGTGTTAGAATTGTTTTGCATGATTTTTGAAGTTAGACCCTGAAATGTCAGAAAACAGCGTTTCAGTGCAGAACAAACTTGGTTCAGGCAACTCAAGCTGAATCTCGGTCCCACTTTAAATTTGCAGTCTGTGCATGAATAAAACCTATTTTGCAACACAGAGAAACATATCTGAAGGTGTTAGAAGTGTTTTGCATGATTTTTGAAGTTAGAGCCTGAAATGTCAGAAAACAGCGTTTCAGTGCAGAACAAACTTGTTTCAAGCAATGCAAGCTGAAACTCTGTCCCAAATTAAAATTGCTGTCTATGCATGAATAAAACCTATTTTGCAACACAGAGAAACATATCTGAAGGTGTTAGAAGTGTTTTGCATGATTTTTGAAGTTAGACCCTGAAATGTCAGAAAACAGCATTTCAGTGCAGAACACACTTGGTTCAGGCAACTCAAGCTGAATCTCGGTCCCACTTTAAAATTTGCAGTCTATGCATGAATAAAACCTATTTTGCAACACAGAGAAACATATCTGTAGGTGTTAGAAGTGTTTTGCATGATTTTTGAAGTTAGACTCTGAAATGTCAGAAAACAGCGTTTCAGTGCAGAACAAACTTGGTTCAGGCAACTCAAGCTGAATCTCGGTCCCACTTTAAAATTTGTAGTCTATGCATGAATAAAACCTATTTTGCAACACAGAGAAACATATCTGAAGGTGTTAGAAGTGTTTTGCATGATTTTTGAAGTTAGAGCCTGAAATGTCAGAAAACAGACTTGGTTCAGCGCAGAACAAAGTTGGTTCAGGCAATGCAAGCTGAATCTCGGTCCCACTTTAAATTTGCAGTCTGTGCATGAATAAAAGTTATTTTGCAACACAGAGAAACATATCTGAAGGTGTTAGAAGTGTTTTGCATGATTTTTGAAGTTAGAGCCTGAAATGTCAGAAAACAGCGTTTCAGCGCAGAACAAACTTGGTTCAAGCAATGCAAGCTGAATCTCGGTCCCAAATTAAAATTGCTGTCTATGCATGAATAAAACCTATTTTGCAATGCAGAGAAACATGTCTTAAGGTGTTAGAAGTGTTTTGCATGATTTTTGAAGTTAGAGCCTGAAATGTCAGAAAACAGCGTTTCAGCGCAGAACAAAGTTGGTTCAGGCAATGCAAGCTGAATCTCGGTCCCACTTTAAATTTGCAGTCTGTGCATGAATAAAACCTATTTTGCAACACAGAGAAAGATATCTGAAGGTGTTAGAAGTGTTTTGCATGATTTTTGAAGTTAGAGCCTGAAATGTCAGAAAACAGCGTTTCAGAGCAGAACAAACTTGGTTCAAGCAATGCAAGCTGAATCTCGGTCCCACTTTAAATTTGCAGTCTGTGCATGAATAAAACCTATTTTGCAACACAGAGAAACATATCTGAAGGTGTTAGAAGTGTTTTGCATGATTTTTGAAGTTAGACTCTGAAATGTCAGAAAACAGCGTTTCAGTGCAGAACAAACTTGGTTCAGGCAACTCAAGCTGAATCTCGGTCCCACTTTAAAATTTGCAGTCTATGCATGAATAAAACTTATTTTGCAACACAGAGAAACATATCTGAAGGTGTTAGAAGTGTTTTGCATGATTTTTGAAGTTAGATCCTGAAATGTCAGAAAACAGCGTTTCAGTGCAGAACAAACTTGTTTCAAGCAATGCAAGCTGAAACTCTGTCCCAAATTAAAATTGCTGTCTATGCATGAATAAAACCTATTTTGCAATGCAGAGAAACATGTCTTAAGGTGTTAGAAGTGTTTTGCATGATTTTTGAAGTTAGAGCCTGAAATGTCAGAAAACAGCGTTTCAGCGCAGAACAAAGTTGTTTCAGGCAATGCAAGCTGAATCTCGGTCCCACTTTAAATTTGCAGTCTGTGCATGAATAAAACCTATTTTGCAACACAGAGAAACATATCTGAAGGTGTTAGAAGTGTTTTGCATGATTTTTGAAGTTAGACTCTGAAATGTCAGAAAACAGCGTTTCAGTGCAGAACAAACTTGTTTCAAGCAATGCAAGCTGAAACTCTGTCCCAAATTAAAATTGCTGTCTATGCATGAATAAAACCTATTTTGCAATGCAGAGAAACATGTCTTAAGGTGTTAGAAGTGTTTTGCATGATTTTTGAAGTTAGAGCCTGAAATGTCAGAAAACAGCGTTTCAGCGCAGAACAAAGTTGGTTCAGGCAATGCAAGCTGAATCTCGGTCCCACTTTAAATTTGCAGTCTGTGCATGAATAAAACCTATTTTGCAACACAGAGAAACATATCTGAAGGTGTTAGAATTGTTTTGCATGATTTTTGAAGTTAGACCCTGAAATGTCAGAAAACAGCGTTTCAGTGCAGAACAAACTTGGTTCAGGCAACTCAAGCTGAATCTCGGTCCCACTTTAAATTTGCAGTCTGTGCATGAATAAAACCTATTTTGCAACACAGAGAAACATATCTGAAGGTGTTAGAAGTGTTTTGCATGATTTTTGAAGTTAGAGCCTGAAATGTCAGAAAACAGCGTTTCAGTGCAGAACAAACTTGTTTCAAGCAATGCAAGCTGAAACTCTGTCCCAAATTAAAATTGCTGTCTATGCATGAATAAAACCTATTTTGCAACACAGAGAAACATATCTGAAGGTGTTAGAAGTGTTTTGCATGATTTTTGAAGTTAGACCCTGAAATGTCAGAAAACAGCGTTTCAGTGCAGAACACACTTGGTTCAGGCAACTCAAGCTGAATCTCGGTCCCACTTTAAAATTTGCAGTCTATGCATGAATAAAACCTATTTTGCAACACAGAGAAACATATCTGTAGGTGTTAGAAGTGTTTTGCATGATTTTTGAAGTTAGACTCTGAAATATCAGAAAACAGCGTTTCAGTGCAGAACAAACTTGGTTCAGGCAACTCAAGCTGAATCTCGGTCCCACTTTAAAATTTGCAGTCTATGCATGAATAAAACCTATTTTGCAACACAGAGAAACATATCTGAAGGTGTTAGAAGTGTTTTGCATGATTTTTGAAGTTAGAGCCTGAAATGTCAGAAAACAGACTTGGTTCAGCGCAGAACAAAGTTGGTTCAGGCAATGCAAGCTGAATCTCGGTCCCACTTTAAATTTGCAGTCTGTGCATGAATAAAAGTTATTTTGCAACACAGAGAAACATATCTGAAGGTGTTAGAAGTGTTTTGCATGATTTTTGAAGTTAGAGCCTGAAATGTCAGAAAACAGCGTTTCAGTGCAGAACAAACTTGTTTCAAGCAATGCAAGCTGAAACTCTGTCCCAAATTAAAATTGCTGTCTATGCATGAATAAAACCTATTTTGCAACACAGAGAAACATATCTGAAGGTGTTAGAAGTGTTTTGCATGATTTTTGAAGTTAGAGCCTGAAATGTCAGAAAACAGCGTTTCAGTGCAGAACAAACTTGTTTCAAGCAATGCAAGCTGAAACTCTGTCCCAAATTAAAATAGCTGTCTATGCATGAATAAAACCTATTTTGCAACACAGAGAAACATATCTGAAGGTGTTAGAAGTGTTTTGCATGATTTTTGAAGTTAGAGCCTGAAATGTCAGAAAACAGCGTTTCAGTGCAGAACAAACTTGGTTCCAGCAATGCAAGCTGAATCTCGGTCCCACTTTAAATTTGCAGTCTGTGCATGAATAAAAGCTATTTTGTAACACAGAGAAACATATCTGAAGGTGTTAGAAGTGTTTTGCATGATTTTTGAAGTTAGAGCCTGAAATGTCAGAAAACAGCGTTTCAGTGCAGAACAAACTTGTTTCAAGCAATGCAAGCTGAAACTCTGTCCCAAATTAAAATTGCTGTCTATGCATGAATAAAACCTATTTTGCAACACAGAGAAACATATCTGAAGGTGTTAGAAGTGTTTTGCATGATTTTTGAAGTTAGAGCCTGAAATGTCAGAAAACAGCGTTTCAGTGCAGAACAAACTTGGTTCAGGCAACTCAAGCTGAATCTCGGTCCCACTTTAAATTTGCAGTCTGTGCATGAATAAAACCTATTTTGCAACACAGAGAAACATATCTGAAGGTGTTAGAAGTGTTTTGCATGATTTTTGAAGTTAGAGCCTGAAATGTCAGAAAACAGCGTTTCAGTGCATAACAAACTTCTTTCAAGCAATGCAAGCTGAAACTCTGTCCCAAATTAAAATTGCTGTCTATGCATGAATAAAACCTATTTTGCAATGCAGAGAAACATGTCTTAAGGTGTTAGAAGTGTTTTGCATGATTTTTGAAGTTAGAGCCTGAAATGTCAGAAAACAGCGTTTCAGCGCAGAACAAAGTTGGTTCAGGCAATGCAAGCTGAATCTCGGTCCCACTTTAAATTTGCAGTCTGTGCATGAATAAAACCTATTTTGCAACACAGAGAAACATATCTGAAGGTGTTAGAATTGTTTTGCATGATTTTTGAAGTTAGACCCTGAAATGTCAGAAAACAGCGTTTCAGTGCAGAACAAACTTGGTTCAGGCAACTCAAGCTGAATCTCGGTCCCACTTTAAATTTGCAGTCTGTGCATGAATAAAACCTATTTTGCAACACAGAGAAACATATCTGAAGGTGTTAGAAGTGTTTTGCATGATTTTTGAAGTTAGAGCCTGAAATGTCAGAAAACAGCGTTTCAGTGCAGAACAAACTTGTTTCAAGCAATGCAAGCTGAAACTCTGTCCCAAATTAAAATTGCTGTCTATGCATGAATAAAACCTATTTTGCAACACAGAGAAACATATCTGAAGGTGTTAGAAGTGTTTTGCATGATTTTTGAAGTTAGACCCTGAAATATCAGAAAACAGCATTTCAGTGCAGAACACACTTGGTTCAGGCAACTCAAGCTGAATCTCGGTCCCACTTTAAAATTTGCAGTCTATGCATGAATAAAACCTATTTTGCAACACAGAGAAACATATCTGTAGGTGTTAGAAGTGTTTTGCATGATTTTTGAAGTTAGACTCTGAAATGTCAGAAAACAGCGTTTCAGTGCAGAACAAACTTGGTTCAGGCAACTCAAGCTGAATCTCGGTCCCACTTTAAAATTTGTAGTCTATGCATGAATAAAACCTATTTTGCAACACAGAGAAACATATCTGAAGGTGTTAGAAGTGTTTTGCATGATTTTTGAAGTTAGAGCCTGAAATGTCAGAAAACAGACTTGGTTCAGCGCAGAACAAAGTTGGTTCAGGCAATGCAAGCTGAATCTCGGTCCCACTTTAAATTTGCAGTCTGTGCATGAATAAAAGTTATTTTGCAACACAGAGAAACATATCTGAAGGTGTTAGAAGTGTTTTGCATGATTTTTGAAGTTAGAGCCTGAAATGTCAGAAAACAGCGTTTCAGCGCAGAACAAACTTGGTTCAAGCAATGCAAGCTGAATCTCGGTCCCAAATTAAAATTGCTGTCTATGCATGAATAAAACCTATTTTGCAATGCAGAGAAACATGTCTTAAGGTGTTAGAAGTGTTTTGCATGATTTTTGAAGTTAGAGCCTGAAATGTCAGAAAACAGCGTTTCAGCGCAGAACAAAGTTGGTTCAGGCAATGCAAGCTGAATCTCGGTCCCACTTTAAATTTGCAGTCTGTGCATGAATAAAACCTATTTTGCAACACAGAGAAAGATATCTGAAGGTGTTAGAAGTGTTTTGCATGATTTTTGAAGTTAGAGCCTGAAATGTCAGAAAACAGCGTTTCAGAGCAGAACAAACTTGGTTCAAGCAATGCAAGCTGAATCTCGGTCCCACTTTAAATTTGCAGTCTGTGCATGAATAAAACCTATTTTGCAACACAGAGAAACATATCTGAAGGTGTTAGAAGTGTTTTGCATGATTTTTGAAGTTAGACTCTGAAATGTCAGAAAACAGCGTTTCAGTGCAGAACAAACTTGGTTCAGGCAACTCAAGCTGAATCTCGGTCCCACTTTAAAATTTGCAGTCTATGCATGAATAAAACTTATTTTGCAACACAGAGAAACATATCTGAAGGTGTTAGAAGTGTTTTGCATGATTTTTGAAGTTAGATCCTGAAATGTCAGAAAACAGCGTTTCAGTGCAGAACAAACTTGTTTCAAGCAATGCAAGCTGAAACTCTGTCCCAAATTAAAATTGCTGTCTATGCATGAATAAAACCTATTTTGCAATGCAGAGAAACATGTCTTAAGGTGTTAGAAGTGTTTTGCATGATTTTTGAAGTTAGAGCCTGAAATGTCAGAAAACAGCGTTTCAGCGCAGAACAAAGTTGTTTCAGGCAATGCAAGCTGAATCTCGGTCCCACTTTAAATTTGCAGTCTGTGCATGAATAAAACCTATTTTGCAACACAGAGAAACATATCTGAAGGTGTTAGAAGTGTTTTGCATGATTTTTGAAGTTAGACTCTGAAATGTCAGAAAACAGCGTTTCAGTGCAGAACAAACTTGTTTCAAGCAATGCAAGCTGAAACTCTGTCCCAAATTAAAATTGCTGTCTATGCATGAATAAAACCTATTTTGCAATGCAGAGAAACATGTCTTAAGGTGTTAGAAGTGTTTTGCATGATTTTTGAAGTTAGAGCCTGAAATGTCAGAAAACAGCGTTTCAGCGCAGAACAAAGTTGGTTCAGGCAATGCAAGCTGAATCTCGGTCCCACTTTAAATTTGCAGTCTGTGCATGAATAAAACCTATTTTGCAACACAGAGAAACATATCTGAAGGTGTTAGAATTGTTTTGCATGATTTTTGAAGTTAGACCCTGAAATGTCAGAAAACAGCGTTTCAGTGCAGAACAAACTTGGTTCAGGCAACTCAAGCTGAATCTCGGTCCCACTTTAAATTTGCAGTCTGTGCATGAATAAAACCTATTTTGCAACACAGAGAAACATATCTGAAGGTGTTAGAAGTGTTTTGCATGATTTTTGAAGTTAGAGCCTGAAATGTCAGAAAACAGCGTTTCAGTGCAGAACAAACTTGTTTCAAGCAATGCAAGCTGAAACTCTGTCCCAAATTAAAATTGCTGTCTATGCATGAATAAAACCTATTTTGCAACACAGAGAAACATATCTGAAGGTGTTAGAAGTGTTTTGCATGATTTTTGAAGTTAGACCCTGAAATGTCAGAAAACAGCGTTTCAGTGCAGAACACACTTGGTTCAGGCAACTCAAGCTGAATCTCGGTCCCACTTTAAAATTTGCAGTCTATGCATGAATAAAACCTATTTAGCAACACAGAGAAACATATCTGTAGGTGTTAGAAGTGTTTTGCATGATTTTTGAAGTTAGACTCTGAAATATCAGAAAACAGCGTTTCAGTGCAGAACAAACTTGGTTCAGGCAACTCAAGCTGAATCTCGGTCCCACTTTAAAATTTGCAGTCTATGCATGAATAAAACCTATTTTGCAACACAGAGAAACATATCTGAAGGTGTTAGAAGTGTTTTGCATGATTTTTGAAGTTAGAGCCTGAAATGTCAGAAAACAGACTTGGTTCAGCGCAGAACAAAGTTGGTTCAGGCAATGCAAGCTGAATCTCGGTCCCACTTTAAATTTGCAGTCTGTGCATGAATAAAAGTTATTTTGCAACACAGAGAAACATATCTGAAGGTGTTAGAAGTGTTTTGCATGATTTTTGAAGTTAGAGCCTGAAATGTCAGAAAACAGCGTTTCAGCGCAGAACAAACTTGGTTCAAGCAATGCAAGCTGAATCTCGGTCCCAAATTAAAATTGCTGTCTATGCATGAATAAAACCTATTTTGCAATGCAGAGAAACATGTCTTAAGGTGTTAGAAGTGTTTTGCATGATTTTTGAAGTTAGAGCCTGAAATGTCAGAAAACAGCGTTTCAGCGCAGAACAAAGTTGGTTCAGGCAATGCAAGCTGAATCTCGGTCCCACTTTAAATTTGCAGTCTGTGCATGAATAAAACCTATTTTGCAACACAGAGAAACATATCTGAAGGTGTTAGAAGTGTTTTGCATGATTTTTGAAGTTAGACCCTGAAATGTCAGAAAACAGCGTTTCAGTGCAGAACAAAGTTGGTTCAGGCAATGCAAGCTGAATCTCGGTCCCACTTTAAATTTGCAGTCTGTGCATGAATAAAACCTATTTTGCAACACAGAGAAACATATCTGAACGTGTTAGAAGTGTTTTGCATGATTTTTGAAGTTAGACTCTGAAATGTCAGAAAACAGCGTTTCAGTGCAGAACAAACTTGGTTCAGGCAACTCAAGCTGAATCTCGGTCCCACTTTAAAATTTGCAGTCTATGCATGAATAAAACTTTTTTTGCAACACAGAGAAACATATCTGAAGGTGTTAGAAGTGTTTTGCATGATTTTTGAAGTTAGATCCTGAAATGTCAGAAAACAGCGTTTCAGTGCAGAACAAACTTGTTTCATGCATTGCAAGCTGAAACTCTGTCCCAAATTAAAATTGCTGTCTATGCATGAATAAAACCTATTTTGCAATGCAGAGAAACATGTCTTAAGGTGTTAGAAGTGTTTTGCATGACTTTTGAAGTTAGAGCCTGAAATGTCAGAAAACAGCGTTTCAGCGCAGAACAATGTTGGTTCAGGCAATGCAAGCTGAATCTCGGTCCCACTTTAAATTTGCAGTCTGTGCATGAATAAAACCTATTTTGCAACACAGAGAAACATGTCTTAAGGTGTTAGAAGTGTTTTGCATGATTTTTGAAGTTAGAGCCTGAAATGTCAGAAAACAGCGTTTCAGTGCAGAACAAAGTTGGTTCAGGCAATGCAAGCTGAATCTCGGTCCCACTTTAAATTTGCAGTCTGTGCATGAATAAAACCTATTTTGCAACACAGAGAAACATATCTGAAGGTGTTAGAAGTATTTTGCATGATTTTTGAAGTTAGATCCTGAAATGTCAGAAAACAGCGTTTCAGTGCAGAACAAATTTGTTTCAAGCAATGCAAGCTGAAACTCTGTCCCAAATTAAAATTGCTGTCTATGCATGAATAAAACCTATTTTGCAATGCAGAGAAACATGTCTTAACGTGTTAGAAGTGTTTTGCATGATTTTTGAAGTTAGAGCCTGAAATGTCAGAAAACAGCGTTTCAGCGCAGAACAAAGTTGGTTCAGGCAATGCAAGCTGAATCTCGGTCCCACTTTAAATTTGCAGTCTGTGCATGAATAAAACCTATTTTGCAACACAGAGAAACATATCTGAAGGTGTTAGAAGTGTTTTGCATGATTTTTGAAGTTAGACCCTGAAATGTCAGAAAACAGCGTTTCAGTGCAGAACAAACTTGTTTCGAGCAATGCAAGCTGAAACTCTGTCCCAAATTAAAATTGCTGTCTATGCATGAATAAAACCTATTTTGCAACACAGAGAAACATATCTGAAGGTGTTAGAAGTGTTTTGCATGATTTTTGAAGTTAGAGCCTGAAATGTCAGAAAACAGCGTTTCAGTGCAGAACAAACTTGTTTCAAGCAATGCAAGCTGAAACTCTGTCCCAAATTAAAATAGCTGTCTAAGCATGAATAAAACCTATTTTGCAACACAGAGAAACATATCTGAAGGTGTTAGAAGTGTTTTGCATGATTTTTGAAGTTAGAGCCTGAAATGTCAGAAAACAGCGTTTCAGTGCAGAACGAACTTGGTTCCAGCAATGCAAGCTGAATCTCGGTCCCACTTTAAATTTGCAGTCTGTGCATGAATAAAAGCTATTTTACAACACAGAGAAACATATCTGAAGGTGTTAGAAGTGTTTTGCATGATTTTTGAAGTTAGAGCCTGAAATGTCAGAAAACAACGTTTCAGCGCAGAACAAACTTGGTTCAAGCAATGCAAGCTGAATCTCGGTCCCAAATTAAAATTGCTGTCTATGCATGAATAAAACCTATTTTGCAATGCAGAGAAACATGTCTTAAGGTGTTAGAAGTGTTTTGCATGATTTTTGAAGTTAGAGCCTGAAATGTCAGAAAACAGCGTTTCAGCGCAGAACAAAGTTGGTTCAGGCAATGCAAGCTGAATCTCGGTCCCACTTTAAATTTGCAGTCTGTACATGAATAAAACCTATTTTGCAACACAGAGAAACATATCTGAAGGTGTTAGAAGTGTTTTGCATGATTTTTGAAGTTAGACCCTGAAATGTCAGAAAACAGCGTTTCAGTGCAGAACAAAGTTGGTTCAGGCAATGCAAGCTGAATCTCGGTCCCACTTTAAATTTGCAGTCTGTGCATGAATAAAACCTATTTTGCAACACAGAGAAAGATATCTGAAGGTGTTAGAAGTGTTTTGCATGATTTTTGAAGTTAGAGCCTGAAATGTCAGAAAACAGCGTTTCAGAGCAGAACAAACTTGGTTCAAGCAATGCAAGCTGAATCTCGGTCCCACTTTACATTTGCAGTCTGTGCATGAATAAAACCTATTTTGCAACACAGAGAAACATATCTGAAGGTGTTAGAAGTGTTTTGCATGATTTTTGAAGTTAGATCCTGAAATGTCAGAAAACAGCGTTTCAGTGCAGAACAAACTTGTTTTAAGCAATGCAAGCTGAAACTCTGTCCCACTTTAAATTTGCAGTCTGTGCATGAATAAAACCTATTTTGCAACACAGAGAAACATATCTGAAGGTGTTAGAAGTGTTTTGCATGATTTTTGAAGTTAGAGCCTGAAATGTCAGAAAACAGCGTTTCAGTGCAGAACAAACTTGTTTCAAGCAATGCAAGCTGAAACTCTGTCCCAAATTAAAATTGCTGTCTATGCATGAATAAAACCTATTTTGCAACACAGAGAAACATATCTGAAGGTGTTAGAAGTGTTTTGCATGATTTTTGAAGTTAGAGCCTGAAATGTCAGAAAACAGCGTTTCAGTGCAGAACAAACTTGTTTCAAGCAATGCAAGCTGAAACTCTGTCCCAAATTAAAATTGCTGTCTGTGCATGAATAAAACCTATTTTGCAACACAGACAAACATATCTGAAGGTGTTAAAAGTGTTTTGCATGATTTTTAAAGTTAGATCCTGAAATGTCAGAAAATAGCGTTTCAGTGCAGAACAATGTTGGTTCAGGCAATGCAAGCTGAATCTCGGTCCCACTTTAAATTTGCAGTCTGTGCATGAATAAAACCTATTTTGCAACACAGAGAAACATGTCTTAAGGTGTTAGAAGTGTTTTGCATGATTTTTGAAGTTAGAGCCTGAAATGTCAGAAAACAGCGTTTCAGTGCAGAACAAAGTTGGTTCAGGCAATGCAAGCTGAATCTCGGTCCCACTTTAAATTTGCAGTCTGTGCATGAATAAAACCTATTTTGCAACACAGAGAAACATATCTGAAGGTGTTAGAAGTATTTTGCATGATTTTTGAAGTTAGATCCTGAAATGTCAGAAAACAGCGTTTCAGTGCAGAACAAATTTGTTTCAAGCAATGCAAGCTGAAACTCTGTCCCAAATTAAAATTGCTGTCTATGCATGAATAAAACCTATTTTGCAATGCAGAGAAACATGTCTTAACGTGTTAGAAGTGTTTTGCATGATTTTTGAAGTTAGAGCCTGAAATGTCAGAAAACAGCGTTTCAGCGCAGAACAAAGTTGGTTCAGGCAATGCAAGCTGAATCTCGGTCCCACTTTAAATTTGCAGTCTGTGCATGAATAAAACCTATTTTGCAACACAGAGAAACATATCTGAAGGTGTTAGAAGTGTTTTGCATGATTTTTGAAGTTAGACCCTGAAATGTCAGAAAACAGCGTTTCAGTGCAGAACAAACTTGTTTCGAGCAATGCAAGCTGAAACTCTGTCCCAAATTAAAATTGCTGTCTATGCATGAATAAAACCTATTTTGCAACACAGAGAAACATATCTGAAGGTGTTAGAAGTGTTTTGCATGATTTTTGAAGTTAGAGCCTGAAATGTCAGAAAACAGCGTTTCAGTGCAGAACAAACTTGTTTCAAGCAATGCAAGCTGAAACTCTGTCCCAAATTAAAATAGCTGTCTAAGCATGAATAAAACCTATTTTGCAACACAGAGAAACATATCTGAAGGTGTTAGAAGTGTTTTGCATGATTTTTGAAGTTAGAGCCTGAAATGTCAGAAAACAGCGTTTCAGTGCAGAACGAACTTGGTTCCAGCAATGCAAGCTGAATCTCGGTCCCACTTTAAATTTGCAGTCTGTGCATGAATAAAAGCTATTTTACAACACAGAGAAACATATCTGAAGGTGTTAGAAGTGTTTTGCATGATTTTTGAAGTTAGAGCCTGAAATGTCAGAAAACAACGTTTCAGCGCAGAACAAAGTTGGTTCAGGCAATGCAAGCTGAATCTCGGTCCCACTTTAAATTTGCAGTCTGTACATGAATAAAACCTATTTTGCAACACAGAGAAACATATCTGAAGGTGTTAGAAGTGTTTTGCATGATTTTTGAAGTTAGACCCTGAAATGTCAGAAAACAGCGTTTCAGTGCAGAACAAAGTTGGTTCAGGCAATGCAAGCTGAATCTCGGTCCCACTTTAAATTTGCAGTCTGTGCATGAATAAAACCTATTTTGCAACACAGAGAAAGATATCTGAAGGTGTTAGAAGTGTTTTGCATGATTTTTGAAGTTAGAGCCTGAAATGTCAGAAAACAGCGTTTCAGAGCAGAACAAACTTGGTTCAAGCAATGCAAGCTGAATCTCGGTCCCACTTTACATTTGCAGTCTGTGCATGAATAAAACCTATTTTGCAACACAGAGAAACATATCTGAAGGTGTTAGAAGTGTTTTGCATGATTTTTGAAGTTAGATCCTGAAATGTCAGAAAACAGCGTTTCAGTGCAGAACAAACTTGTTTTAAGCAATGCAAGCTGAAACTCTGTCCCACTTTAAATTTGCAGTCTGTGCATGAATAAAACCTATTTTGCAACACAGAGAAACATATCTGAAGGTGTTAGAAGTGTTTTGCATGATTTTTGAAGTTAGAGCCTGAAATGTCAGAAAACAGCGTTTCAGTGCAGAACAAACTTGTTTCAAGCAATGCAAGCTGAAACTCTGTCCCAAATTAAAATTGCTGTCTATGCATGAATAAAACCTATTTTGCAACACAGAGAAACATATCTGAAGGTGTTAGAAGTGTTTTGCATGATTTTTGAAGTTAGAGCCTGAAATGTCAGAAAACAGCGTTTCAGTGCAGAACAAACTTGTTTCAAGCAATGCAAGCTGAAACTCTGTCCCAAATTAAAATTGCTGTCTGTGCATGAATAAAACCTATTTTGCAACACAGACAAACATATCTGAAGGTGTTAAAAGTGTTTTGCATGATTTTTAAAGTTAGATCCTGAAATGTCAGAAAATAGCGTTTCAGTGCAGAACAAACTTGTTTCAAGCAATGCAAGCTGAAACTCTGTCCCAAATTAAAATTGCTGTCTATGCATGAATAAAACCTATTTTGCAATGCAGAGAAACATGTCTTAAGGTGTTAGAAGTGTTTTGCATGACTTTTGAAGTTAGAGCCTGAAATGTCAGAAAACAGCGTTTCAGCGCAGAACAATGTTGGTTCAGGCAATGCAAGCTGAATCTCGGTCCCACTTTAAATTTGCAGTCTGTGCATGAATAAAACCTATTTTGCAACACAGAGAAACATGTCTTAAGGTGTTAGAAGTGTTTTGCATGATTTTTGAAGTTAGAGCCTGAAATGTCAGAAAACAGCGTTTCAGTGCAGAACAAAGTTGGTTCAGGCAATGCAAGCTGAATCTCGGTCCCACTTTAAATTTGCAGTCTGTGCATGAATAAAACCTATTTTGCAACACAGAGAAACATATCTGAAGGTGTTAGAAGTATTTTGCATGATTTTTGAAGTTAGAGCCTGAAATGTCAGAAAACAGCGTTTCAGTGCAGAACAAACTTGGTTCAAGCAATGCAAGCTGAATCTCGGTCCCACTTTAAATTTGCAGTCTGTGCATGAATAAAACCTATTTTGCAACACAGAGAAACATATCTGAAGGTGTTAGAAGTGTTTTGCATGATTTTTGAAGTTAGATCCTGAAATGTCAGAAAACAGCGTTTCAGTGCAGAACAAACTTGTTTCAAGCAATGCAAGCTGAAACTCTGTCCCAAATTAAAATTGCTGTCTATGCATGAATAAAACCTATTTTGCAATGCAGAGAAACATGTCTTAAGGTGTTAGAAGTGTTTTGCATGACTTTTGAAGTTAGAGCCTGAAATGTCAGAAAACAGCGTTTCAGCGCAGAACAATGTTGGTTCTGGCAACGCAAGCTGAAACTCGGTCAGAAATTAAAATTGTAGTCTGTGCATGAATAAAACCTATTTTGCAACACAGAGAAACATATCTGAAGGTGTTAGAAGTGTTTTGCATGATTTATGAAGTTAGAGCCTGAAATGTCAGAAAAAGGCCTTTCAGCACATAACAAACTTGGTTCAGACAATGCAAGCTGAAACTCGGCCCAAAATTAAAATTGCAGTCTGTGCATGAATAAAACCTATTTTGCAACACAGAGAAACATATATGAAGGTGTTAGAAGTGTTTTGCATGATTTTTGAAGTTAGAGCCTGAAATGTCAGAAAACAGCGTTTCAGCACATAACAAACTTGGTTCTGGCAATGCAAGCTGAAACTCGGTCCAAAATTAAAATTGCAGTGTGTGCATGAACAAAACCTATTTTGCAACACAGAGAAACATATCTGAAGGTGTTAGAAGTGTTTTGCATGATTTTTGAAGTTAGAGCCTGAAATGTCAGAAAACAGCGTTTCAGCACATAACAAACTTGGTTCTGGCAACGCAAGCTGAAACTCGGTCAGAAATTAAAATTGCAGTCTGTGCATGAATAAAACCTATTTTGCAACACAGAGAAACATATCTGAAGGTGTTAGAAGTGTTTTGCATGATTTTTGAAGTTAGAGCCTGAAATGTCAGAAAAAGGCCTTTCAGCACATAACAAACTTGGTTCAGACAATGCAAGCTGAAACTCGGCCCAAAATTAAAATTGCAGTCTGTGCATGAATAAAACCTATTTTGCAACACAGAGAAACATATCTGAAGGTGTTAGAAGTGTTTTGCATGATTTTTGAAGTTAGAGCCTGAAATGTCAGAAAACAGCGTTTCAGCACATAACAAACTTGGTTCAGGCAATGCAAGCTGAAACTCGGTCCAAAATTAAAATTGCAGTGTGTGCATGAATAAAACCTATTTTGCAACACAGAGAAACATATCTGAAGGTGTTAGAAGTGTTTTGCATGATTTTTGAAGTTAGAGCCTGAAATGTCAGAAAACAGCGTTTCAGCACATAACAAACTTCGTTCTGGAAATGCAAGCTGAAACTCGGTCAGAAATTAAAATTGCAGTCTGTGCATGAATAAAACCTATTTTGCAACACAGAGAAACATATCTGAAGGTGTTAGAAGTGTTTTGCATGATTTTTGAAGTTAGAGCCTGAAATGTCAGAAAACGGCTTTTCAGCACATAACAAACTTGGTTCAGGCAATGCAAGCTGAAACTCGGTCCAAAATTAAAATCGCAGTCTGTGCATGAATGAAACATATTTTGCAACACACAGAAACATATCTGAAGGTGTTAGAAGTGTTTTGCATGATTTTTTAAGTTAGAGCCTGAAATGTCAGAAAACAGCCTTTCAGCGCAGATCAAACTTGGTTCACGCAATGCAAGCTGAAACTCGGTCTAAAATTAAAATTGCAGTCTGTGCATGAATAAAACCTATTTTGCAACACAGAGAAACATATCTGAAGGTGTTAGAAGTGTTTTGCATGATTTTTGAAGTTAGAGCCTGAAATGTCAGAAAACAGCGTTTCAGCACATAACAAACTTGGTTCTGGCAATGCAAGCTGAAACTCCGTCAGAAATTAAAATCGCAGTCTGTGCATGAATAAAACCTATTTTGCAACACAGAGAAACATATCTGAAGGTGTTAGAAGTGTTTTGCATGATTTTTGAAGTTGGAGCCTGAAATGTCAGAAAACGGCGTTTCAGCACATAACAAACTTGGTTCAGTCAATGCAAGCTGAAACTCGGTCCAAAATTAAAATTGCAGTGTGTGCATGAATAAAACCTATTTTGCAACACAGAGAAACATATCTGAAGGTGTTAGAAGTGTTTTGCATGATTTTTGAAGTTAGAGCCTGAAATGTCAGAAAACAGCGTTTCAGCACATAACAAACTTGGTTCTGGCAACGCAAGCTGAAACTCGGTCAGAAATTAAAATTGTAGTCTGTGCATGAATAAAACCTATTTTGCAACACAGAGAAACATATCTGAAGGTGTTAGAAGTGTTTTGCATGATTTATGAAGTTAGAGCCTGAAATGTCAGAAAAAGGCCTTTCAGCACATAACAAACTTGGTTCAGACAATGCAAGCTGAAACTCGGCCCAAAATTAAAATTGCAGTCTGTGCATGAATAAAACCTATTTTGCAACACAGAGAAACATATCTGAAGGTGTTAGAAGTGTTTTGCATGATTTTTGAAGTTAGAGCCTGAAATGTCAGAAAACAGCGTTTCAGCACATAACAAACTTGGTTCTGGCAATGCAAGCTGAAACTCGGTCCAAAATTAAAATTGCAGTGTGTGCATGAACAAAACCTATTTTGCAACACAGAGAAACATATCTGAAGGTGTTAGAAGTGTTTTGCATGATTTTTGAAGTTAGAGCCTGAAATGTCAGAAAACAGCTTTTCAGCACATAACAAACTTGGTTCTGGCAACGCAAGCTGAAACTCGGTCAGAAATTAAAATTGCAGTCTGTGCATGAATAAAACCTATTTTGCAACACAGAGAAACATATCTGAAGGTGTTAGAAGTGTTTTGCATGATTTTTGAAGTTAGAGCCTGAAATGTCAGAAAAAGGCCTTTCAGCACATAACAAACTTGGTTCAGACAATGCAAGCTGAAACTCGGCCCAAAATTAAAATTGCAGTCTGTGCATGAATAAAACCTATTTTGCAACACAGAGAAACATATCTGAAGGTGTTAGAAGTGTTTTGCATGATTTTTGAAGTTAGAGCCTGAAATGTCAGAAAACAGCGTTTCAGCACATAACAAACTTGGTTCAGGCAATGCAAGCTGAAACTCGGTCCAAAATTAAAATTGCAGTGTGTGCATGAATAAAACCTATTTTGCAACACAGAGAAACATATCTGAAGGTGTTAGAAGTGTTTTGCATGATTTTTGAAGTTAGAGCCTGAAAAGTCAGAAAACAGTGTTTCAGCACATAACAAACTTCGTTCTGGAAATGCAAGCTGAAACTCGGTCAGAAATTAAAATTGCAGTCTGTGCATGAATAAAACCTATTTTGCAACACAGAGAAACATATCTGAAGGTGTTAGAAGTGTTTTGCATGATTTTTGAAGTTAGAGCCTGAAATGTCAGAAAACGGCTTTTCAGCACATAACAAACTTGGTTCAGGCAATGCAAGCTGAAACTCGGTCCAAAATTAAAATCGCAGTCTGTGCATGAATGAAACATATTTTGCAACACACAGAAACATATCTGAAGGTGTTAGAAGTGTTTTGCATGATTTTTTAAGTTAGAGCCTGAAATGTCAGAAAACAGCCTTTCAGCGCAGATCAAACTTGGTTCACGCAATGCAAGCTGAAACTCGGTCTAAAATTAAAATTGCAGTCTGTGCATGAATAAAACCTATTTTGCAACACAGAGAAACATATCTGAAGGTGTTAGAAGTGTTTTGCATGATTTTTGAAGTTAGAGCCTGAAATGTCAGAAAACAGCGTTTCAGCACTTAACAAACTTGGTTCTGGCAATGCAAGCTGAAACTCTTTCCAAAATCAAAATTGCAGTCTGTGCATGAATAAAACCTAATTTGCAACACAGAGAAACATATCTGAAGGTGTTAGAAGTGTTTTGCATGATTTTTGAAGTTAGAGCCTGAAGTGTCAGAAAAAGGCCTTTCAGTACATAACAAACTTGGTTCAGGCAATGCAAGCTGAAACTCCGTCCAAAATTAAAATTGCAGTCTGTGCATGAATAAAACCTATTTTGCAACACAGAGAAACATATCTGAAGGTGTTAGAAGTGTTTTGCATGATTTTTAAAGTTAGAGCCTGAAATGTCAGAAAACAGTTTTTCAGCACATAACAAACTTGGTTCTGGCATTGCAAGCTGAAACTCGGTCAGAAATTAAAATTGCAGTCTGTGCATGAATAAAACCTATTTTGCAACACAGAGAAACATATCTGAAGGTGTTAGAAGTGTTTTGCATGATTTTTGAAGTTAGAGCCTGAAATGTCAGAAAACAGCGTTTCAGCACATAACAAACTTGGTTCTGGCAATGCAAGCTGAAACTCGGTCCAAAATAAAAATTGCAGTCTGTGCATGAATAAAACCTATTTTGCAACACAGAGAAACATATCTGAAGGTGTTAGAAGTGTTTTGCATGATTTTTGAAGTTAGAGCCTGAAATGTCAGAAAACAGCCTTTCAGCGCAGAACAAACTTGGTTCAGGCAATGCAAGCTGAAACTCGGTCCAAAATTAAAATTGCAGTCTGTGCATGAATAAAACCTATTTTGCAACACAGAGAAACATATCTGAAGGTGTTAGAAGTGTTTTGCATGATTTTTGAAGTTAGAGCCTGAAATGTCAGAAAACAGCGTTTCAGCACATAACAAACTTGGTTCTGGCAATGCAAGCTGAAACTCGGTCAGAAATTAAAATTGCAGTCTGTGCATGAATAAAACCTATTTTGCAACACAGAGAAACATATCTGAAGGTGTTAGAAGTGTTTTGCATGATTTTTGAAGTTGGAGCCTGAAATGTCAGAAAACGGCGTTTCAGCACATAACAAACTTGGTTCAGGCAATGCAAGCTGAAACTCGGTCCAAAATTAAAATTGCAGTGTGTGCATGAATAAACCCTATTTTGCAACACAGAGAAACATATCTGAAGGTGTTAGAAGTGTTTTGCATGATTTTTGAAGTTAGAGCCTGAAATGTCAGAAAACAGCGTTTCAGCACATAACAAACTTGGTTCTGGCAACGCAAGCTGAAACTCGGCCCAAAATTAAAATTGCAGTCTGTGCATGAATAAAACCTATTTTGCAACATAGAGAAACATATCTGAAGGTGTTAGAAGTGTTTTGCATGATTTTTGAAGTTAGAGCCTGAAATGTCAGAAAAAGGCCTTTCAGCACATAACAAACTTGGTTCAGACAATGCAAGCTGAAACTCGGCCCAAAATTAAAATTGCAGTCTGTGCATGAATAAAACCTATTTTGCAACACAGAGAAACATATCTGAAGGTGTTAGAAGTGTTTTGCATGATTTTTGAAGTTAGAGCCTGAAATGTCAGAAAACAGCGTTTCAGCACATAACAAACTTGGTTCAGGCAATGCAAGCTGAAACTCGGTCCAAAATTAAAATTGCAGTGTGTGCATGAATAAAACCTATTTTGCAACACAGAGAAACATATCTGAAGGTGTTAGAAGTGTTTTGCATGATTTTTGAAGTTAGAGCCTGAAATGTCAGAAAACAGCGTTTCAGCACATAACAAACTTGGTTCTGGCAATGCAAGCTGAAACTCGGTCAGAAATTAAAATTGCACTCTGTGCATGAATAAAACCTATTTTGCAACACAGAGAAACATATCTGAAGGTGTTAGAAGTGTTTTGCATGATTTTTGAAGTTAGAGCCTGAAATGTCAGAAAACAGCCTTTCAGCGCAGATCAAACTTGGTTCAGGCAATACAAGCTGAAACTCGGTCTAAAATTAAAATTGCAGTCTGTGCATGAATAAAACCTATTTTGCAACACAGAGAAACATATCTGAAGGTGTTAGAAGTGTTTTGCATGATTTTTGAAGTTAGAGCCTGAAATGTCAGAAAACAGCGTTTCAGCACTTAACAAACTTGGTTCTGGCAATGCAAGCTGAAACTCTTTCCAAAATCAAAATTGCAGTCTGTGCATGAATAAAACCTAATTTGCAACACAGAGAAACATATCTGAAGGTGTTAGAAGTGTTTTGCATGATTTTTGAAGTTGGAGCCTGAAATGTCAGAAAACGGCGTTTCAGCACATAACAAACTTGGTTCAGGCAATGCAAGCTGAAACTCGGTCCAAAATTAAAATTGCAGTGTGTGCATGAATAAAACCTATTTTGCAACACAGAGAAACATATCTGAAGGTGTTAGAAGTGTTTTGCATGATTTTTGAAGTTAGACTCTGAAATGTCAGAAAACAGCGTTTCAGTGCAGAACAAACTTGTTTCAAGCAATGCAAGCTGAAACTCTGTCCCAAATTAAAATTGCTGTCTATGCATGAATAAACCTATTTTGAAATGCAGAGAAACATGTCTTAAGGTGTTAGAAGTGTTTTGCATGATTTTTGAAGTTAGAGCCTGAAATGTCAGAAAACAGCGTTTCAGCGCAGAACAAACTTGGTTCAAGCAATGCAAGCTGAATCTCGGTCCCAAATTAAAATTGCTGTCTATGCATGAATAAAACCTATTTTGCAATGCAGAGAAACATGTCTTAAGGTGTTAGAAGTGTTTTGCATGATTTTTGAAGTTAGAGCCTGAAATGTCAGAAAACAGCGTTTCAGCACAGAACAAAGTTGGTTCAGGCAATGCAAGCTGAATCTCGGTCCCACTTTAAATTTGCAGTCTGTGCATGAATAAAACCTATTTTGCAACACAGAGAAACATATCTGAAGGTGTTAGAAGTGTTTTGCATGATTTTTGAAGTTAGACCCTGAAATGTCAGAAAACAGCGTTTCAGTGCAGAACAAACTTGGTTCAGGCAACTCAAGCTGAATTTCGGTCCCACTTTAAATTTGCAGGCTGTGCATGAATAAAACCTATTTTGCAACACAGAGAAACATATCTGAAGGTGTTAGAAGTGTTTTGCATGATTTTTAAAGTTAGATCCTGAAATGTCAGAAAATAGCGTTTAAGTGCAGAACAAACTTGTTTCATGCATTGCAAGCTGAAACTCTGTCCCAAATTAAAATTGCTGTCTATGCATGAATAAAACCTATTTTGCAATGCAGAGAAACATGTCTTAAGGTGTTAGAAGTGTTTTGCATGACTTTTGAAGTTAGAGCCTGAAATGTCAGAAAACAGCGTTTCAGCGCAGAACAATGTTGGTTCAGGCAATGCAAGCTGAATCTCGGTCCCACTTTAAATTTGCAGTCTGTGCATGAATAAAACCTATTTTGCAACACAGAGAAACATGTCTTAAGGTGTTAGAAGTGTTTTGCATGATTTTTGAAGTTAGAGCCTGAAATGTCAGAAAACAGCGTTTCAGCGCAGAACAAAGTTGGTTCAGGCAATGCAAGCTGAATCTCGGTCCCACTTTAAATTTGCAGTCTGTGCATGAATAAAACCTATTTTGCAACACAGAGAAACATATCTGAAGGTGTTAGAAGTGTTTTGCATGATTTTTGAAGTTAGACCCTGAAATGTCAGAAAACAGCGTTTCAGTGCAGAACAAACTTGTTTCGAGCAATGCAAGCTGAAACTCTGTCCCAAATTAAAATTGCTGTCTATGCATGAATAAAACCTATTTTGCAACACAGAGAAACATATCTGAAGGTGTTAGAAGTGTTTTGCATGATTTTTGAAGTTAGAGCCTGAAATGTCAGAAAACAGCGTTTCAGTGCAGAACAAACTTGTTTCAAGCAATGCAAGCTGAAACTCTGTCCCAAATTAAAATAGCTGTCTAAGCATGAATAAAACCTATTTTGCAACACAGAGAAACATATCTGAAGGTGTTAGAAGTGTTTTGCATGATTTTTGAAGTTAGAGCCTGAAATGTCAGAAAACAGCGTTTCAGTGCAGAACGAACTTGGTTCCAGCAATGCAAGCTGAATCTCGGTCCCACTTTAAATTTGCAGTCTGTGCATGAATAAAAGCTATTTTACAACACAGAGAAACATATCTGAAGGTGGTAGAAGTGTTTTGCATGATTTTTGAAGTTAGAGCCTGAAATGTCAGAAAACAACGTTTCAGCGCAGAACAAACTTGGTTCAAGCAATGCAAGCTGAATCTCGGTCCCAAATTAAAATTGCTGTCTATGCATGAATAAAACCTATTTTGCAATGCAGAGAAACATGTCTTAAGGTGTTAGAAGTGTTTTGCATGATTTTTGAAGTTAGAGCCTGAAATGTCAGAAAACAGCGTTTCAGCGCAGAACAAAGTTGGTTCAGGCAATGCAAGCTGAATCTCGGTCCCACTTTAAATTTGCAGTCTGTACATGAATAAAACCTATTTTGCAACACAGAGAAACATATCTGAAGGTGTTAGAAGTGTTTTGCATGATTTTTGAAGTTAGACCCTGAAATGTCAGAAAACAGCGTTTCAGTGCAGAACAAAGTTGGTTCAGGCAATGCAAGCTGAATCTCGGTCCCACTTTAAATTTGCAGTCTGTGCATGAATAAAACCTATTTTGCAACACAGAGAAAGATATCTGAAGGTGTTAGAAGTGTTTTGCATGATTTTTGAAGTTAGAGCCTGAAATGTCAGAAAACAGCGTTTCAGAGCAGAACAAACTTGGTTCAAGCAATGCAAGCTGAATCTCGGTCCCACTTTACATTTGCAGTCTGTGCATGAATAAAACCTATTTTGCAACACAGAGAAACATATCTGAAGGTGTTAGAAGTGTTTTGCATGATTTTTGAAGTTAGATCCTGAAATGTCAGAAAACAGCGTTTCAGTGCAGAACAAACTTGTTTTAAGCAATGCAAGCTGAAACTCTGTCCCACTTTAAATTTGCAGTCTGTGCATGAATAAAACCTATTTTGCAACACAGAGAAACATATCTGAAGGTGTTAGAAGTGTTTTGCATGATTTTTGAAGTTAGAGCCTGAAATGTCAGAAAACAGCGTTTCAGTGCAGAACAAACTTGTTTCAAGCAATGCAAGCTGAAACTCTGTCCCAAATTAAAATTGCTGTCTATGCATGAATAAAACCTATTTTGCAACACAGAGAAACATATCTGAAGGTGTTAGAAGTGTTTTGCATGATTTTTGAAGTTAGAGCCTGAAATGTCAGAAAACAGCGTTTCAGTGCAGAACAAACTTGTTTCAAGCAATGCAAGCTGAAACTCTGTCCCAAATTAAAATTGCTGTCTATGCATGAATAAAACCTATTTTGCAATGCAGAGAAACATGTCTTAAGGTGTTAGAAGTGTTTTGCATGACTTTTGAAGTTAGAGCCTGAAATGTCAGAAAACAGCGTTTCAGCGCAGAACAATGTTGGTTCTGGCAACGCAAGCTGAAACTCGGTCAGAAATTAAAATTGTAGTCTGTGCATGAATAAAACCTATTTTGCAACACAGAGAAACATATCTGAAGGTGTTAGAAGTGTTTTGCATGATTTATGAAGTTAGAGCCTGAAATGTCAGAAAAAGGCCTTTCAGCACATAACAAACTTGGTTCAGACAATGCAAGCTGAAACTCGGCCCAAAATTAAAATTGCAGTCTGTGCATGAATAAAACCTATTTTGCAACACAGAGAAACATATATGAAGGTGTTAGAAGTGTTTTGCATGATTTTTGAAGTTAGAGCCTGAAATGTCAGAAAACAGCGTTTCAGCACATAACAAACTTGGTTCTGGCAATGCAAGCTGAAACTCGGTCCAAAATTAAAATTGCAGTGTGTGCATGAACAAAACCTATTTTGCAACACAGAGAAACATATCTGAAGGTGTTAGAAGTGTTTTGCATGATTTTTGAAGTTAGAGCCTGAAATGTCAGAAAACAGCGTTTCAGCACATAACAAACTTGGTTCTGGCAACGCAAGCTGAAACTCGGTCAGAAATTAAAATTGCAGTCTGTGCATGAATAAAACCTATTTTGCAACACAGAGAAACATATCTGAAGGTGTTAGAAGTGTTTTGCATGATTTTTGAAGTTAGAGCCTGAAATGTCAGAAAAAGGCCTTTCAGCACATAACAAACTTGGTTCAGACAATGCAAGCTGAAACTCGGCCCAAAATTAAAATTGCAGTCTGTGCATGAATAAAACCTATTTTGCAACACAGAGAAACATATCTGAAGGTGTTAGAAGTGTTTTGCATGATTTTTGAAGTTAGAGCCTGAAATGTCAGAAAACAGCGTTTCAGCACATAACAAACTTGGTTCAGGCAATGCAAGCTGAAACTCGGTCCAAAATTAAAATTGCAGTGTGTGCATGAATAAAACCTATTTTGCAACACAGAGAAACATATCTGAAGGTGTTAGAAGTGTTTTGCATGATTTTTGAAGTTAGAGCCTGAAATGTCAGAAAACAGCGTTTCAGCACATAACAAACTTCGTTCTGGAAATGCAAGCTGAAACTCGGTCAGAAATTAAAATTGCAGTCTGTGCATGAATAAAACCTATTTTGCAACACAGAGAAACATATCTGAAGGTGTTAGAAGTGTTTTGCATGATTTTTGAAGTTAGAGCCTGAAATGTCAGAAAACGGCTTTTCAGCACATAACAAACTTGGTTCAGGCAATGCAAGCTGAAACTCGGTCCAAAATTAAAATCGCAGTCTGTGCATGAATGAAACATATTTTGCAACACACAGAAACATATCTGAAGGTGTTAGAAGTGTTTTGCATGATTTTTTAAGTTAGAGCCTGAAATGTCAGAAAACAGCCTTTCAGCGCAGATCAAACTTGGTTCACGCAATGCAAGCTGAAACTCGGTCTAAAATTAAAATTGCAGTCTGTGCATGAATAAAACCTATTTTGCAACACAGAGAAACATATCTGAAGGTGTTAGAAGTGTTTTGCATGATTTTTGAAGTTAGAGCCTGAAATGTCAGAAAACAGCGTTTCAGCACATAACAAACTTGGTTCTGGCAATGCAAGCTGAAACTCGGTCAGAAATTAAAATCGCAGTCTGTGCATGAATAAAACCTATTTTGCAACACAGAGAAACATATCTGAAGGTGTTAGAAGTGTTTTGCATGATTTTTGAAGTTGGAGCCTGAAATGTCAGAAAACGGCGTTTCAGCACATAACAAACTTGGTTCAGTCAATGCAAGCTGAAACTCGGTCCAAAATTAAAATTGCAGTGTGTGCATGAATAAAACCTATTTTGCAACACAGAGAAACATATCTGAAGGTGTTAGAAGTGTTTTGCATGATTTTTGAAGTTAGAGCCTGAAATGTCAGAAAACAGCGTTTCAGCACATAACAAACTTGGTTCTGGCAACGCAAGCTGAAACTCGGTCAGAAATTAAAATTGTAGTCTGTGCATGAATAAAACCTATTTTGCAACACAGAGAAACATATCTGAAGGTGTTAGAAGTGTTTTGCATGATTTATGAAGTTAGAGCCTGAAATGTCAGAAAAAGGCCTTTCAGCACATAACAAACTTGGTTCAGACAATGCAAGCTGAAACTCGGCCCAAAATTAAAATTGCAGTCTGTGCATGAATAAAACCTATTTTGCAACACAGAGAAACATATCTGAAGGTGTTAGAAGTGTTTTGCATGATTTTTGAAGTTAGAGCCTGAAATGTCAGAAAACAGCGTTTCAGCACATAACAAACTTGGTTCTGGCAATGCAAGCTGAAACTCGGTCCAAAATTAAAATTGCAGTGTGTGCATGAACAAAACCTATTTTGCAACACAGAGAAACATATCTGAAGGTGTTAGAAGTGTTTTGCATGATTTTTGAAGTTAGAGCCTGAAATGTCAGAAAACAGCTTTTCAGCACATAACAAACTTGGTTCTGGCAACGCAAGCTGAAACTCGGTCAGAAATTAAAATTGCAGTCTGTGCATGAATAAAACCTATTTTGCAACACAGAGAAACATATCTGAAGGTGTTAGAAGTGTTTTGCATGATTTTTGAAGTTAGAGCCTGAAATGTCAGAAAAAGGCCTTTCAGCACATAACAAACTTGGTTCAGACAATGCAAGCTGAAACTCGGCCCAAAATTAAAATTGCAGTCTGTGCATGAATAAAACCTATTTTGCAACACAGAGAAACATATCTGAAGGTGTTAGAAGTGTTTTGCATGATTTTTGAAGTTAGAGCCTGAAATGTCAGAAAACAGCGTTTCAGCACATAACAAACTTGGTTCAGGCAATGCAAGCTGAAACTCGGTCCAAAATTAAAATTGCAGTGTGTGCATGAATAAAACCTATTTTGCAACACAGAGAAACATATCTGAAGGTGTTAGAAGTGTTTTGCATGATTTTTGAAGTTAGAGCCTGAAAAGTCAGAAAACAGTGTTTCAGCACATAACAAACTTCGTTCTGGAAATGCAAGCTGAAACTCGGTCAGAAATTAAAATTGCAGTCTGTGCATGAATAAAACCTATTTTGCAACACAGAGAAACATATCTGAAGGTGTTAGAAGTGTTTTGCATGATTTTTGAAGTTAGAGCCTGAAATGTCAGAAAACGGCTTTTCAGCACATAACAAACTTGGTTCAGGCAATGCAAGCTGAAACTCGGTCCAAAATTAAAATCGCAGTCTGTGCATGAATGAAACATATTTTGCAACACACAGAAACATATCTGAAGGTGTTAGAAGTGTTTTGCATGATTTTTTAAGTTAGAGCCTGAAATGTCAGAAAACAGCCTTTCAGCGCAGATCAAACTTGGTTCACGCAATGCAAGCTGAAACTCGGTCTAAAATTAAAATTGCAGTCTGTGCATGAATAAAACCTATTTTGCAACACAGAGAAACATATCTGAAGGTGTTAGAAGTGTTTTGCATGATTTTTGAAGTTAGAGCCTGAAATGTCAGAAAACAGCGTTTCAGCACTTAACAAACTTGGTTCTGGCAATGCAAGCTGAAACTCTTTCCAAAATCAAAATTGCAGTCTGTGCATGAATAAAACCTAATTTGCAACACAGAGAAACATATCTGAAGGTGTTAGAAGTGTTTTGCATGATTTTTGAAGTTAGAGCCTGAAGTGTCAGAAAAAGGCCTTTCAGTACATAACAAACTTGGTTCAGGCAATGCAAGCTGAAACTCCGTCCAAAATTAAAATTGCAGTCTGTGCATGAATAAAACCTATTTTGCAACACAGAGAAACATATCTGAAGGTGTTAGAAGTGTTTTGCATGATTTTTAAAGTTAGAGCCTGAAATGTCAGAAAACAGTTTTTCAGCACATAACAAACTTGGTTCTGGCATTGCAAGCTGAAACTCGGTCAGAAATTAAAATTGCAGTCTGTGCATGAATAAAACCTATTTTGCAACACAGAGAAACATATCTGAAGGTGTTAGAAGTGTTTTGCATGATTTTTGAAGTTAGAGCCTGAAATGTCAGAAAACAGCGTTTCAGCACATAACAAACTTGGTTCAGGCAATGCAAGCTGAAACTCGGTCCAAAATTAAAATTGCAGTGTGTGCATGAATAAAACCTATTTTGCAACACAGAGAAACATATCTGAAGGTGTTAGAAGTGTTTTGCATGATTTTTGAAGTTAGAGCCTGAAAAGTCAGAAAACAGTGTTTCAGCACATAACAAACTTCGTTCTGGAAATGCAAGCTGAAACTCGGTCAGAAATTAAAATTGCAGTCTGTGCATGAATAAAACCTATTTTGCAACACAGAGAAACATATCTGAAGGTGTTAGAAGTGTTTTGCATGATTTTTGAAGTTAGAGCCTGAAATGTCAGAAAACGGCTTTTCAGCACATAACAAACTTGGTTCAGGCAATGCAAGCTGAAACTCGGTCCAAAATTAAAATCGCAGTCTGTGCATGAATGAAACATATTTTGCAACACACAGAAACATATCTGAAGGTGTTAGAAGTGTTTTGCATGATTTTTTAAGTTAGAGCCTGAAATGTCAGAAAACAGCCTTTCAGCGCAGATCAAACTTGGTTCACGCAATGCAAGCTGAAACTCGGTCTAAAATTAAAATTGCAGTCTGTGCATGAATAAAACCTATTTTGCAACACAGAGAAACATATCTGAAGGTGTTAGAAGTGTTTTGCATGATTTTTGAAGTTAGAGCCTGAAATGTCAGAAAACAGCGTTTCAGCACTTAACAAACTTGGTTCTGGCAATGCAAGCTGAAACTCTTTCCAAAATCAAAATTGCAGTCTGTGCATGAATAAAACCTAATTTGCAACACAGAGAAACATATCTGAAGGTGTTAGAAGTGTTTTGCATGATTTTTGAAGTTAGAGCCTGAAGTGTCAGAAAAAGGCCTTTCAGTACATAACAAACTTGGTTCAGGCAATGCAAGCTGAAACTCCGTCCAAAATTAAAATTGCAGTCTGTGCATGAATAAAACCTATTTTGCAACACAGAGAAACATATCTGAAGGTGTTAGAAGTGTTTTGCATGATTTTTAAAGTTAGAGCCTGAAATGTCAGAAAACAGTTTTTCAGCACATAACAAACTTGGTTCTGGCATTGCAAGCTGAAACTCGGTCAGAAATTAAAATTGCAGTCTGTGCATGAATAAAACCTATTTTGCAACACAGAGAAACATATCTGAAGGTGTTAGAAGTGTTTTGCATGATTTTTGAAGTTAGAGCCTGAAATGTCAGAAAACAGCGTTTCAGCACATAACAAACTTGGTTCTGGCAATGCAAGCTGAAACTCGGTCCAAAATAAAAATTGCAGTCTGTGCATGAATAAAACCTATTTTGCAACACAGAGAAACATATCTGAAGGTGTTAGAAGTGTTTTGCATGATTTTTGAAGTTAGAGCCTGAAATGTCAGAAAACAGCCTTTCAGCGCAGAACAAACTTGGTTCAGGCAATGCAAGCTGAAACTCGGTCCAAAATTAAAATTGCAGTCTGTGCATGAATAAAACCTATTTTGCAACACAGAGAAACATATCTGAAGGTGTTAGAAGTGTTTTGCATGATTTTTGAAGTTAGAGCCTGAAATGTCAGAAAACAGCGTTTCAGCACATAACAAACTTGGTTCTGGCAATGCAAGCTGAAACTCGGTCAGAAATTAAAATTGCAGTCTGTGCATGAATAAAACCTATTTTGCAACACAGAGAAACATATCTGAAGGTGTTAGAAGTGTTTTGCATGATTTTTGAAGTTGGAGCCTGAAATGTCAGAAAACGGCGTTTCAGCACATAACAAACTTGGTTCAGGCAATGCAAGCTGAAACTCGGTCCAAAATTAAAATTGCAGTGTGTGCATGAATAAACCCTATTTTGCAACACAGAGAAACATATCTGAAGGTGTTAGAAGTGTTTTGCATGATTTTTGAAGTTAGAGCCTGAAATGTCAGAAAACAGCGTTTCAGCACATAACAAACTTGGTTCTGGCAACGCAAGCTGAAACTCGGCCCAAAATTAAAATTGCAGTCTGTGCATGAATAAAACCTATTTTGCAACATAGAGAAACATATCTGAAGGTGTTAGAAGTGTTTTGCATGATTTTTGAAGTTAGAGCCTGAAATGTCAGAAAAAGGCCTTTCAGCACATAACAAACTTGGTTCAGACAATGCAAGCTGAAACTCGGCCCAAAATTAAAATTGCAGTCTGTGCATGAATAAAACCTATTTTGCAACACAGAGAAACATATCTGAAGGTGTTAGAAGTGTTTTGCATGATTTTTGAAGTTAGAGCCTGAAATGTCAGAAAACAGCGTTTCAGCACATAACAAACTTGGTTCAGGCAATGCAAGCTGAAACTCGGTCCAAAATTAAAATTGCAGTGTGTGCATGAATAAAACCTATTTTGCAACACAGAGAAACATATCTGAAGGTGTTAGAAGTGTTTTGCATGATTTTTGAAGTTAGAGCCTGAAATGTCAGAAAACAGCGTTTCAGCACATAACAAACTTGGTTCTGGCAATGCAAGCTGAAACTCGGTCAGAAATTAAAATTGCACTCTGTGCATGAATAAAACCTATTTTGCAACACAGAGAAACATATCTGAAGGTGTTAGAAGTGTTTTGCATGATTTTTGAAGTTAGAGCCTGAAATGTCAGAAAACGGCTTTTCAGCACATAACAAACTTGGTTCAGGCAATGCAAGCTGAAACTCGGTCCAAAATTAAAATCGCAGTCTGTGCATGAATGAAACATATTTTGCAACACACAGAAACATATCTGAAGGTGTTAGAAGTGTTTTGCATGATTTTTGAAGTTAGAGCCTGAAATGTCAGAAAACAGCCTTTCAGCGCAGATCAAACTTGGTTCAGGCAATACAAGCTGAAACTCGGTCTAAAATTAAAATTGCAGTCTGTGCATGAATAAAACCTATTTTGCAACACAGAGAAACATATCTGAAGGTGTTAGAAGTGTTTTGCATGATTTTTGAAGTTAGAGCCTGAAATGTCAGAAAACAGCGTTTCAGCACTTAACAAACTTGGTTCTGGCAATGCAAGCTGAAACTCTTTCCAAAATCAAAATTGCAGTCTGTGCATGAATAAAACCTAATTTGCAACACAGAGAAACATATCTGAAGGTGTTAGAAGTGTTTTGCATGATTTTTGAAGTTGGAGCCTGAAATGTCAGAAAACGGCGTTTCAGCACATAACAAACTTGGTTCAGGCAATGCAAGCTGAAACTCGGTCCAAAATTAAAATTGCAGTGTGTGCATGAATAAAACCTATTTTGCAACACAGAGAAACATATCTGAAGGTGTTAGAAGTGTTTTGCATGATTTTTGAAGTTAGAGCCTGAAATGTCAGAAAACAGCGTTTCAGCACATAACAAACTTGGTTCTGGCAACGCAAGCTGAAACTCGGTCAGAAATTAAAATTGCAGTCTGTGCATGAATAAAACCTATTTTGCAACACAGAGAAACATATCTGAAGGTGTTAGAAGTGTTTTGCATGATTTATGAAGTTAGAGCCTGAAATGTCAGAAAAAGGCCTTTCAGCACATAACAAACTTGGTTCAGACAATGCAAGCTGAAACTCGGCCCAAAATTAAAATTGCAGTCTGTGCATGAATAAAACCTATTTTGCAACACAGAGAAACATATCTGAAGGTGTTAGAAGTGTTTTGCATGATTTTTGAAGTTAGAGCCTGAAATGTCAGAAAACAGCGTTTCAGCACATAACAAACTTGGTTCTGGCAATGCAAGCTGAAACTCGGTCCAAAATTAAAATTGCAGTGTGTGCATGAACAAAACCTATTTTGCAACACAGAGAAACATATATGAAGGTGTTAGAAGTGTTTTGCATGATTTTTGAAGTTAGAGCCTGAAATGTCAGAAAACAGCGTTTCAGCACATAACAAACTTGGTTCTGGCAACGCAAGCTGAAACTCGGTCAGAAATTAAAATTGCAGTCTGTGCATGAATAAAACCTATTTTGCAACACAGAGAAACATATCTGAAGGTGTTAGAAGTGTTTTGCATGATTTTTGAAGTTAGAGCCTGAAATGTCAGAAAAAGGCCTTTCAGCACATAACAAACTTGGTTCAGACAATGCAAGCTGAAACTCGGCCCAAAATTAAAATTGCAGTCTGTGCATGAATAAAACCTATTTTGCAACACAGAGAAACATATCTGAAGGTGTTAGAAGTGTTTTGCATGATTTTTGAAGTTAGAGCCTGAAATGTCAGAAAACAGCGTTTCAGCACATAACAAACTTGGTTCAGGCAATGCAAGCTGAAACTCGGTCCAAAATTAAAATTGCAGTGTGTGCATGAATAAAACCTATTTTGCAACACAGAGAAACATATCTGAAGGTGTTAGAAGTGTTTTGCATGATTTTTGAAGTTAGAGCCTGAAATGTCAGAAAACAGCGTTTCAGCACATAACAAACTTGGTTCTGGCAATGCAAGCTGAAACTCGGTCAGAAATTAAAATTGCAGTCTGTGCATGAATAAAACCTGTTTTGCAACACAGAGAAACATATCTGAAGGTGTTAGAAGTGTTTTGCATGATTTTTTAAGTTAGAGCCTGAAATGTCAGAAAACAGCGTTTCAGCACATAACAAACTTGGTTCTGGCAATGCAAGCTGAAACTCGGTCCAAAATTAAAATTGCAGTGTGTGCATGAACAAAACCTATTTTGCAACACAGAGAAACATATCTGAAGGTGTTAGAAGTGTTTTGCATGATTTTTGAAGTTAGAGCCTGAAATGTCAGAAAACAGCGTTTCAGCACATAACAAACTTGGTTCTGGCAACGCAAGCTGAAACTCGGTCAGAAATTAAAATTGCAGTATGTGCATGAATAAAACCTATTTTGCAACACAGAGAAACATATCTGAAGGTGTTAGAAGTGTTTTGCATGATTTTTGAAGTTAGAGCCTGAAATGTCAGAAAACGGCTTTTCAGCACATAACAAACTTGGTTCAGGCAATGCAAGCTGAAACTCCTTCCAAAATTAAAATCGCAGTCTGTGCATGAATGAAACATATTTTGCAACACACAGAAACATATCTGAAGGTGTTAGAAGTGTTTTGCATGATTTTTTAAGTTAGAGCCTGAAATGTCAGAAAACAGCCTTTCAGCGCAGATCAAACTTGGTTCACGCAATGCAAGCTGAAACTCGGTCTAAAATTAAAATTGCAGTCTGTGCATGAATAAAACCTATTTTGCAACACAGAGAAACATATCTGAAGGTGTTAGAAGTGTTTTGCATGATTTTTGAAGTTAGAGCCTGAAATGTCAGAAAACAGCGTTTCAGCACTTAACAAACTTGGTTCTGGCAATGCAAGCTGAAACTCTTTCCAAAATCAAAATTGCAGTCTGTGCATGAATAAAACCTAATTTGCAACACAGAGAAACATATCTGAAGGTGTTAGAAGTGTTTTGCATGATTTTTGAAGTTAGAGCCTGAAGTGTCAGAAAAAGGCCTTTCAGTACATAACAAACTTGGTTCAGGCAATGCAAGCTGAAACTCCGTCCAAAATTAAAATTGCAGTCTGTGCATGAATAAAACCTATTTTGCAACACAGAGAAACATATCTGAAGGTGTTAGAAGTGTTTTGCATGATTTTTAAAGTTAGAGCCTGAAATGTCAGAAAACAGTTTTTCAGCACATAACAAACTTGGTTCTGGCATTGCAAGCTGAAACTCGGTCAGAAATTAAAATTGCAGTCTGTGCATGAATAAAACCTATTTTGCAACACAGAGAAACATATCTGAAGGTGTTAGAAGTGTTTTGCATGATTTTTGAAGTTAGAGCCTGAAATGTCAGAAAACAGCGTTTCAGCACATAACAAACTTGGTTCTGGCAATGCAAGCTGAAACTCGGTCCAAAATAAAAATTGCAGTCTGTGCATGAATAAAACCTATTTTGCAACACAGAGAAACATATCTGAAGGTGTTAGAAGTGTTTTGCATGATTTTTGAAGTTAGAGCCTGAAATGTCAGAAAACAGCCTTTCAGCGCAGAACAAACTTGGTTCAGGCAATGCAAGCTGAAACTCGGTCCAAAATTAAAATTGCAGTCTGTGCATGAATAAAACCTATTTTGCAACACAGAGAAACATATCTGAAGGTGTTAGAAGTGTTTTGCATGATTTTTGAAGTTAGAGCCTGAAATGTCAGAAAACGGCGTTTCAGCACATAACAAACTTGGTTCAGGCAATGCAAGCTGAAACTCGGTCCAAAATTAAAATTGCAGTGTGTGCATGAATAAAACCTATTTTGCAACACAGAGAAACATATCTGAAGGTGTTAGAAGTGTTTTGCATGATTTTTGAAGTTAGAGCCTGAAATG
Source organism: Garra rufa (assembly GCF_049309525.1). NCBI lineage: Eukaryota > Metazoa > Chordata > Actinopteri > Cypriniformes > Cyprinidae > Garra > Garra rufa. Next base: position 20,081,266 of record NC_133381.1, read on the forward strand.
TCAGAAAACAGCGTTTCAGCACATAACAAACTTGGTTCTGGCAACGCAAGCTGAAACTCGGTCAGAAATTAAAATTGCAGTCTGTGCATGAATAAAACCTATTTTGCAACACAGAGAAACATATCTGAAGGTGTTAGAAGTGTTTTGCATGATTTATGAAGTTAGAGCCTGAAATGTCAGAAAAAGGCCTTTCAGCACATAACAAACTTGGTTCAGACAATGCAAGCTGAAACTCGGCCCAAAATTAAAATTGCAGTCTGTGCATGAATAAAACCTATTTTGCAACACAGAGAAACATATCTGAAGGTGTTAGAAGTGTTTTGCATGATTTTTGAAGTTAGAGCCTGAAATGTCAGAAAACAGCGTTTCAGCACATAACAAACTTGGTTCTGGCAATGCAAGCTGAAACTCGGTCCAAAATTAAAATTGCAGTGTGTGCATGAACAAAACCTATTTTGCAACACAGAGAAACATATCTGAAGGTGTTAGAAGTGTTTTGCATGATTTTTGAAGTTAGAGCCTGAAATGTCAGAAAACAGCGTTTCAGCACATAACAAACTTGGTTCTGGCAACGCAAGCTGAAACTCGGTCAGAAATTAAAATTGCAGTCTGTGCATGAATAAAACCTATTTTGCAACACAGAGAAACATATCTGAAGGTGTTAGAAGTGTTTTGCATGATTTTTGAAGTTAGAGCCTGAAATGTCAGAAAAAGGCCTTTCAGCACATAACAAACTTGGTTCAGACAATGCAAGCTGAAACTCGGCCCAAAATTAAAATTGCAGTCTGTGCATGAATAAAACCTATTTTGCAACACAGAGAAACATATCTGAAGGTGTTAGAAGTGTTTTGCATGATTTTTGAAGTTAGAGCCTGAAATGTCAGAAAACAGCGTTTCAGCACATAACAAACTTGGTTCAGGCAATGCAAGCTGAAACTCGGTCAAAAAATTAAAATTGCAGTGTGTGCATGAATAAAACCTATTTTGCAACACAGAGAAACATATCTGAAGGTGTTAGAAGTGTTTTGCATGATTTTTGAAGTTAGAGCCTGAAATGTCAGAAAACAGCGTTTCAGCACATAACAAACTTGGTTCTGGCAATGCAAGCTGAAACTCGGTCAGAAATTAAAATTGCAGTCTGTGCATGAATAAAACCTATTTTGCAACACAGAGAAACATATCTGAAGGTGTTAGAAGTGTTTTGCATGATTTTTGAAGTTAGAGCCTGAAATGTCAGAAAACGGCTTTTCAGCACATAACAAACTTGGTTCAGGCAATGCAAGCTGAAACTCGGTCCAAAATTAAAATCGCAGTCTGTGCATGAATGAAACATATTTTGCAACACACAGAAACATATCTGAAGGTGTTAGAAGTGTTTTGCATGATTTTTTAAGTTAGAGCCTGAAATGTCAGAAAACAGCGTTTCAGCACATAACAAACTTGGTTCTGGCAATGCAAGCTGAAACTCGGTCCAAAATTAAAATTGCAGTGTGTGCATGAACAAAACCTATTTTGCAACACAGAGAAACATATCTGAAGGTTTTAGAAGTGTTTTGCATGATTTTTGAAGTTAGAGCCTGAAATGTCAGAAAACAGCGTTTCAGCACATAACAAACTTGGTTCTGGCAACGCAAGCTGAAACTCGGTCAGAAATTAAAATTGCAGTCTGTGCATGAATAAAACCTATTTTGCAACACAGAGAAACATATCTGAAGGTGTTAGAAGTGTTTTGCATGATTTTTGAAGTTAGAGCCTGAAATGTCAGAAAACGGCTTTTCAGCACATAACAAACTTGGTTCAGGCAATGCAAGCTGAAACTCGGTCCAAAATTAAAATCGCAGTCTGTGCATGAATGAAACATATTTTGCAACACACAGAAACATATCTGAAGGTGTTAGAAGTGTTTTGCATGATTTTTTAAGTTAGAGCCTGAAATGTCAGAAAACAGCCTTTCAGCGCAGATCAAACTTGGTTCACGCAATGCAAGCTGAAACTCGGTCTAAAATTAAAATTGCAGTCTGTGCATGAATAAAACCTATTTTGCAACACAGAGAAACATATCTGAAGGTGTTAGAAGTGTTTTGCATGATTTTTGAAGTTAGAGCCTGAAATGTCAGAAAACAGCGTTTCAGCACTTAACAAACTTGGTTCTGGCAATGCAAGCTGAAACTCTTTCCAAAATCAAAATTGCAGTCTGTGCATGAATAAAACCTAATTTGCAACACAGAGAAACATATCTGAAGGTGTTAGAAGTGTTTTGCATGATTTTTGAAGTTAGAGCCTGAAATGTCAGAAAACAGCGTTTCAGCACATAACAAACTTGGTTCTGGCAATGCAAGCTGAAACTCGGTCCAAAATTAAAATTGCAGTGTGTGCATGAACAAAACCTATTTTGCAACACAGAGAAACATATCTGAAGGTGTTAGAAGTGTTTTGCATGATTTTTGAAGTTAGAGCCTGAAATGTCAGAAAACAGCGTTTCAGCACATAACAAACTTGGTTCTGGCAACGCAAGCTGAAACTCGGTCAGAAATTAAAATTGCAGTCTGTGCATGAATAAAACCTATTTTGCAACACAGAGAAACATATCTGAAGGTGTTAGAAGTGTTTTGCATGATTTTTGAAGTTAGAGCCTGAAATGTCAGAAAAAGGCCTTTCAGCACATAACAAACTTGGTTCAGACAATGCAAGCTGAAACTCGGCCCAAAATTAAAATTGCAGTCTGTGCATGAATAAAACCTATTTTGCAACACAGAGAAACATATCTGAAGGTGTTAGAAGTGTTTTGCATGATTTTTGAAGTTAGAGCCTGAAATGTCAGAAAACGGCTTTTCAGCACATAACAAACTTGGTTCAGGCAATGCAAGCTGAAACTCGGTCCAAAATTAAAATCGCAGTCTGTGCATGAATGAAACATATTTTGCAACACACAGAAACATATCTGAAGGTGTTAGAAGTGTTTTGCATGATTTTTTAAGTTAGAGCCTGAAATGTCAGAAAACAGCCTTTCAGCGCAGATCAAACTTGGTTCAGGCAATAAAAGCTGAAACTCGGTCTAAAATTAAAATTGCAGTCTGTGCATGAATAAAACCTATTTTGCAACACAGAGAAACATATCTGAAGGTGTTAGAAGTGTTTTGCATGATTTTTGAAGTTAGAGCCTGAAATGTCAGAAAACAGCGTTTCAGCACTTAACAAACTTGGTTCTGGCAATGCAAGCTGAAACTCTTTCCAAAATCAAAATTGCAGTCTGTGCATGAATAAAACCTAATTTGCAACACAGAGAAACATATCTGAAGGTGTTAGAAGTGCTTTGCATGATTTTTGAAGTTAGAGCCTGAAGTGTCAGAAAAAGGCCTTTCAGTACATAACAAACTTGGTTCAGGCAATGCAAGCTGAAACTCGGTCCAAAATTAAAATTGCAGTCTGTGCATGAATAAAACCTATTTTGCAACACAGAGAAACATATCTGAAGGTGTTAGAAGTGTTTTGCATGATTTTTGAAGTTGGAGCCTGAAATGTCAGAAAACGGCGTTTCAGCACATAACAAACTTGGTTCAGGCAATGCAAGCTGAAACTCGGTCCAAAATTAAAATTGCAGTGTGTGCATGAATAAAACCTATTTTGCAACACAGAGAAACATATCTGAAGGTGTTAGAAGTGTTTTGCATGATTTTTTAAGTTAGAGCCTGAAATGTCAGAAAAAGGCCTTTCAGCACATAACAAACTTGGTTCAGACAATGCAAGCTGAAACTCGGCCAAAAATTAAAATTGCAGTCTGTGCATGAATAAAACCTATTTTGCAACACAGAGAAACATATCTGAAGGTGTTAGAAGTGTTTTGCATGATTTTTTAAGTTAGAGCCTGAAATGTCAGAAAACAGCGTTTCAGCACATAACAAACTTGGTTCTGGCAATGCAAGCTGAAACTCGGTCCAAAATAAAAATTGCAGTCTGTGCATGAATAAAACCTATTTTGCAACACAGCGAAACATATCTGAAGGTGTTAGAAGTGTTTTGCATGATTTTTGAAGTTAGAGCCTGAAATGTCAGAAAACGCCGTTTCAGCACATAACAAACTTGGTTCAGGCAATGCAAGCTGAAACTCGGCCCAAAATTAAAATTGCAGTCTGTGCATGAATAAAACCTATTTTGCAACACAGAGAAACATATCTGAAGGTGTTAGAAGTGTTTTGCATGATTTTTGAAGTTGGAGCCTGAAATGTCAGAAAACGGCGTTTCAGCACATAACAAACTTGGTTCAGGCAATGCAAGCTGAAACTCGGTCCAAAATTAAAATTGCAGTGTGTGCATGAATAAAACCTATTTTGCAACACAGAGAAACATATCTGAAGGTGTTAGAAGTGTTTTGCATGATTTTTGAAGTTAGAGCCTGAAATGTCAGAAAACAGCGTTTCAGCACATAACAAACTTGGTTCTGGCAACGCAAGCTGAAACTCGGTCAGAAATTAAAATTGCAGTCTGTGCATGAATAAAACCTATTTTGCAACACAGAGAAACATATCTGAAGGTGTTAGAAGTGTTTTGCATGATTTTTGAAGTTAGAGCCTGAAATGTCAGAAAAAGGCCTTTCAGCACATAACAAACTTGGTTCAGACAATGCAAGCTGAAACTCGGCCCAAAATTAAAATTGCAGTCTGTGCATGAATAAAACCTATTTTGCAACACAGAGAAACATATCTGAAGGTGTTAGAAGTGTTTTGCATGATTTTTGAAGTTAGAGCCTGAAATGTCAGAAAACAGCGTTTCAGCACATAACAAACTTGGTTCAGGCAATGCAAGCTGAAACTCGGTCCAAAATTAAAATTGCAGTGTGTGCATGAATAAAACCTATTTTGCAACACAGTGAAACATATCTGAAGGTGTTAGAAGTGTTTTGCATGATTTTTTAAGTTAGAGCCTGAAATGTCAGAAAACAGCGTTTCAGCACATAACAAACTTGGTTCTGGCAATGCAAGCTGAAACTCGGTCCAAAATTAAAATTGCAGTGTGTGCATGAACAAAACCTATTTTGCAACACAGAGAAACATATCTGAAGGTGTTAGAAGTGTTTTGCATGATTTTTGAAGTTAGAGCCTGAAATGTCAGAAAACAGCGTTTCAGCACATAACAAACTTGGTTCTGGCAACGCAAGCTGAAACTCGGTCAGAAATTAAAATTGCAGTCTGTGCATGAATAAAACCTATTTTGCAACACAGAGAAACATATCTGAAGGTGTTAGAAGTGTTTTGCATGATTTTTGAAGTTAGAGCCTGAAATGTCAGAAAACGGCTTTTCAGCACAAAACAAACTTGGTTCAGGCAATGCAAGCTGAAACTCGGTCCAAAATTAAAATCGCAGTCTGTGCATGAATGAAACATATTTTGCAACACACAGAAACATATCTGAAGGTGTTAGAAGTGTTTTGCATGATTTTTTAAGTTAGAGCCTGAAATGTCAGAAAACAGCCTTTCAGCGCAGATCAAACTTGGTTCACGCAATGCAAGCTGAAACTCGGTCTAAAATTAAAATTGCAGTCTGTGCATGAATAAAACCTATTTTGCAACACAGAGAAACATATCTGAAGGTGTTAGAAGTGTTTTGCATGATTTTTGAAGTTAGAGCCTGAAATGTCAGAAAACAGCGTTTCAGCACTTAACAAACTTGGTTCTGGCAATGCAAGCTGAAACTCTTTCCAAAATCAAAATTGCAGTCTGTGCATGAATAAAACCTAATTTGCAACACAGAGAAACATATCTGAAGGTGTTAGAAGTGTTTTGCATGATTTTTGAAGTTAGAGCCTGAAGTGTCAGAAAAAGGCCTTTCAGTACATAACAAACTTGGTTCTGGCAATGCAAGCTGAAACTCGGTCCAAAATTAAAATTGCAGTCTGTGCATGAATAAAACCTATTTTGCAACACAGAGAAACATATCTGAAGGTGTTAGAAGTGTTTTGCATGATTTTTGAAGTTGGAGCCTGAAATGTCAGAAAACGGCGTTTCAGCACATAACAAACTTGGTTCAGGCAATGCAAGCTGAAACTCGGTCCAAAATTAAAATTGCAGTGTGTGCATGAATAAAACCTATTTTGCAACACAGAGAAACATATCTGAAGGTGTTAGAAGTGTTTTGCATGATTTTTTAAGTTAGAGCCTGAAGTGTCAGAAAAAGGCCTTTCAGTACATAACAAACTTGGTTCTGGCAATGCAAGCTGAAACTCGGTCCAAAATTAAAATTGCAGTCTGTGCATGAATAAAACCTATTTTGCAACACAGAGAAACATATCTGAAGGTGTTAGAAGTGTTTTGCATGATTTTTGAAGTTAGAGCCTGAAATGTCAGAAAACAGCGTTTCAGCACATAACAAACTTGGTTCTGGCAACGCAAGCTGAAACTCGGTCAGAAATTAAAATTGCAGTCTGTGCATGAATAAAACCTATTTTGCAACACAGAGAAACATATCTGAAGGTGTTAGAAGTGTTTTGCATGATTTTTGAAGTTAGAGCCTGAAATGTCAGAAAACGGCTTTTCAGCACATAACAAACTTGGTTCAGGCAATGCAAGCTGAAACTCGGTCCAAAATTAAAATCGCAGTCTGTGCATGAATGAAACATATTTTGCAACACACAGAAACATATCTGAAGGTGTTAGAAGTGTTTTGCATGATTTTTTAAGTTAGAGCCTGAAATGTCAGAAAACAGCCTTTCAGCGCAGATCAAACTTGGTTCACGCAATGCAAGCTGAAACTCGGTCTAAAATTAAAATTGCAGTCTGTGCATGAATAAAACCTATTTTGCAACACAGAGAAACATATCTGAAGGTGTTAGAAGTGTTTTGCATGATTTTTGAAGTTAGAGCCTGAAATGTCAGAAAACAGCGTTTCAGCACTTAACAAACTTGGTTCTGGCAATGCAAGCTGAAACTCTTTCCAAAATCAAAATTGCAGTCTGTGCATGAATAAAACCTAATTTGCAACACAGAGAAACATATCTGAAGGTGTTAGAAGTGTTTTGCATGATTTTTGAAGTTAGAGCCTGAAGTGTCAGAAAAAGGCCTTTCAGTACATAACAAACTTGGTTCAGGCAATGCAAGCTGAAACTCCGTCCAAAATTAAAATTGCAGTCTGTGCATGAATAAAACCTATTTTGCAACACAGAGAAACATATCTGAAGGTGTTAGAAGTGTTTTGCATGATTTTTAAAGTTAGAGCCTGAAATGTCAGAAAACAGTTTTTCAGCACATAACAAACTTGGTTCTGGCATTGCAAGCTGAAACTCGGTCAGAAATTAAAATTGCAGTCTGTGCATGAATAAAACCTATTTTGCAACACAGAGAAACATATCTGAAGGTGTTAGAAGTGTTTTGCATAATTTTTGAAGTTAGAGCCTGAAATGTCAGAAAACAGCGTTTCAGCACATAACAAACTTGGTTCTGGCAATGCAAGCTGAAACTCGGTCCAAAATAAAAATTGCAGTCTGTGCATGAATAAAACCTATTTTGCAACACAGAGAAACATATCTGAAGGTGTTAGAAGTGTTTTGCATGATTTTTGAAGTTAGAGCCTGAAATGTCAGAAAACAGCCTTTCAGCGCAGAACAAACTTGGTTCAGGCAATGCAAGCTGAAACTCGGTCCAAAATTAAAATTGCAGTCTGTGCATGAATAAAACCTATTTTGCAACACAGAGAAACATATCTGAAGGTGTTAGAAGTGTTTTGCATGATTTTTGAAGTTAGAGCCTGAAATGTCAGAAAACAGCGTTTCAGCACTTAACAAACTTGGTTCTGGCAATGCAAGCTGAAACTCTTTCCAAAATCAAAATTGCAGTCTGTGCATGAATAAAACCTAATTTGCAACACAGAGAAACATATCTGAAGGTGTTAGAAGTGTTTTGCATGATTTTTGAAGTTGGAGCCTGAAATGTCAGAAAACGGCGTTTCAGCACATAACAAACTTGGTTCAGGCAATGCAAGCTGAAACTCGGTCCAAAATTAAAATTGCAGTGTGTGCATGAATAAAACCTATTTTGCAACACAGAGAAACATATCTGAAGGTGTTAGAAGTGTTTTGCATGATTTTTGAAGTTAGAGCCTGAAATGTCAGAAAACAGCGTTTCAGCACATAACAAACTTGGTTCTGGCAACGCAAGCTGAAACTCGGTCAGAAATTAAAATTGCAGTCTGTGCATGAATAAAACCTATTTTGCAACACAGAGAAACATATCTGAAGGTGTTAGAAGTGTTTTGCATGATTTATGAAGTTAGAGCCTGAAATGTCAGAAAAAGGCCTTTCAGCACATAACAAACTTGGTTCAGACAATGCAAGCTGAAACTCGGCCCAAAATTAAAATTGCAGTCTGTGCATGAATAAAACCTATTTTGCAACACAGAGAAACATATCTGAAGGTGTTAGAAGTGTTTTGCATGATTTTTGAAGTTAGAGCCTGAAATGTCAGAAAACAGCGTTTCAGCACATAACAAACTTGGTTCAGGCAATGCAAGCTGAAACTCGGTCCAAAATTAAAATTGCAGTGTGTGCATGAATAAAACCTATTTTGCAACACAGAGAAACATATCTGAAGGTGTTAGAAGTGTTTTGCATGATTTTTGAAGTTAGAGCCTGAAATGTCAGAAAACAGCGTTTCAGCACATAACAAACTTGGTTCTGGCAATGCAAGCTGAAACTCGGTCAGAAATTAAAATTGCAGTCTGTGCATGAATAAAACCTATTTTGCAACACAGAGAAACATATCTGAAGGTGTTAGAAGTGTTTTGCATGATTTTTGAAGTTAGAGCCTGAAATGTCAGAAAACGGCTTTTCAGCACATAACAAACTTGGTTCAGGCAATGCAAGCTGAAACTCGGTCCAAAATTAAAATCGCAGTCTGTGCATGAATGAAACATATTTTGCAACACACAGAAACATATCTGAAGGTGTTAGAAGTGTTTTGCATGATTTTTTTAAGTTAGAGCCTGAAATGTCAGAAAACAGCGTTTCAGCACATAACAAACTTGGTTCTGGCAATGCAAGCTGAAACTCGGTCCAAAATTAAAATTGCAGTGTGTGCATGAACAAAACCTATTTTGCAACACAGAGAAACATATCTGAAGGTGTTAGAAGTGTTTTGCATGATTTTTGAAGTTAGAGCCTGAAATGTCAGAAAACAGCGTTTCAGCACATAACAAACTTGGTTCTGGCAACGCAAGCTGAAACTCGGTCAGAAATTAAAATTGCAGTCTGTGCATGAATAAAACCTATTTTGCAACACAGAGAAACATATCTGAAGGTGTTAGAAGTGTTTTGCATGATTTTTGAAGTTAGAGCCTGAAATGTCAGAAAACGGCTTTTCAGCACATAACAAACTTGGTTCAGGCAATGCAAGCTGAAACTCGGTCCAAAATTAAAATCGCAGTCTGTGCATGAATGAAACATATTTTGCAACACACAGAAACATATCTGAAGGTGTTAGAAGTGTTTTGCATGATTTTTTAAGTTAGAGCCTGAAATGTCAGAAAACAGCCTTTCAGCGCAGATCAAACTTGGTTCACGCAATGCAAGCTGAAACTCGGTCTAAAATTAAAATTGCAGTCTGTGCATGAATAAAACCTATTTTGCAACACAGAGAAACATATCTGAAGGTGTTAGAAGTGTTTTGCATGATTTTTGAAGTTAGAGCCTGAAATGTCAGAAAACAGCGTTTCAGCACTTAACAAACTTGGTTCTGGCAATGCAAGCTGAAACTCTTTCCAAAATCAAAATTGCAGTCTGTGCATGAATAAAACCTAATTTGCAACACAGAGAAACATATCTGAAGGTGTTAGAAGTGTTTTGCATGATTTTTGAAGTTAGAGCCTGAAATGTCAGAAAACAGCGTTTCAGCACATAACAAACTTGGTTCTGGCAATGCAAGCTGAAACTCGGTCCAAAATTAAAATTGCAGTGTGTGCATGAACAAAACCTATTTTGCAACACAGAGAAACATATCTGAAGGTGTTAGAAGTGTTTTGCATGATTTTTGAAGTTAGAGCCTGAAATGTCAGAAAACAGCGTTTCAGCACATAACAAACTTGGTTCTGGCAACGCAAGCTGAAACTCGGTCAGAAATTAAAATTGCAGTCTGTGCATGAATAAAACCTATTTTGCAACACAGAGAAACATATCTGAAGGTGTTAGAAGTGTTTTGCATGATTTTTGAAGTTAGAGCCTGAAATGTCAGAAAAAGGCCTTTCAGCACATAACAAACTTGGTTCAGACAATGCAAGCTGAAACTCGGCCCAAAATTAAAATTGCAGTCTGTGCATGAATAAAACCTATTTTGCAACACAGAGAAACATATCTGAAGGTGTTAGAAGTGTTTTGCATGATTTTTGAAGTTAGAGCCTGAAATGTCAGAAAACAGCCTTTCAGCGCAGATCAAACTTGGTTCAGGCAATACAAGCTGAAACTCGGTCTAAAATTAAAATTGCAGTCTGTGCATGAATAAAACCTATTTTGCAACACAGAGAAACATATCTGAAGGTGTTAGAAGTGTTTTGCATGATTTTTGAAGTTAGAGCCTGAAATGTCAGAAAACAGCGTTTCAGCACTTAACAAACTTGGTTCTGGCAATGCAAGCTGAAACTCTTTCCAAAATCAAAATTGCAGTCTGTGCATGAATAAAACCTAATTTGCAACACAGAGAAACATATCTGAAGGTGTTAGAAGTGTTTTGCATGATTTTTGAAGTTGGAGCCTGAAATGTCAGAAAACGGCGTTTCAGCACATAACAAACTTGGTTCAGGCAATGCAAGCTGAAACTCGGTCCAAAATTAAAATTGCAGTGTGTGCATGAATAAAACCTATTTTGCAACACAGAGAAACATATCTGAAGGTGTTAGAAGTGTTTTGCATGATTTTTGAAGTTAGAGCCTGAAATGTCAGAAAACAGCGTTTCAGCACATAACAAACTTGGTTCTGGCAACGCAAGCTGAAACTCGGTCAGAAATTAAAATTGCAGTCTGTGCATGAATAAAACCTATTTTGCAACACAGAGAAACATATCTGAAGGTGTTAGAAGTGTTTTGCATGATTTTTGAAGTTAGAGCCTGAAATGTCAGAAAAAGGCCTTTCAGCACATAACAAACTTGGTTCAGACAATGCAAGCTGAAACTCGGCCCAAAATTAAAATTGCAGTCTGTGCATGAATAAAACCTATTTTGCAACACAGAGAAACATATCTGAAGGTGTTAGAAGTGTTTTGCATGATTTTTGAAGTTAGAGCCTGAAATGTCAGAAAACAGCGTTTCAGCACATAACAAACTTGGTTCAGGCAATGCAAGCTGAAACTCGGTCCAAAATTAAAATTGCAGTGTGTGCATGAATAAAACCTATTTTGCAACACAGAGAAACATATCTGAAGGTGTTAGAAGTGTTTTGCATGATTTTTGAAGTTAGAGCCTGAAATGTCAGAAAACAGCGTTTCAGCACATAACAAACTTGGTTCTGGCAATGCAAGCTGAAACTCGGTCAGAAATTAAAATTGCAGTCTGTGCATGAATAAAACCTATTTTGCAACACAGAGAAACATATCTGAAGGTGTTAGAAGTGTTTTGCATGATTTTTGAAGTTAGAGCCTGAAATGTCAGAAAACGGCTTTTCAGCACATAACAAACTTGGTTCAGGCAATGCAAGCTGAAACTCGGTCCAAAATTAAAATCGCAGTCTGTGCATGAATGAAACATATTTTGCAACACACAGAAACATATCTGAAGGTGTTAGAAGTTTTTTGCATGATTTTTTAAGTTAGAGCCTGAAATGTCAGAAAACAGCCTTTCAGCGCAGATCAAACTTGGTTCAGGCAATACAAGCTGAAACTCGGTCTAAAATTAAAATTGCAGTCTGTGCATGAATAAAACCTATTTTGCAACACAGAGAAACATATCTGAAGGTGTTAGAAGTGTTTTGCATGATTTTTGAAGTTAGAGCCTGAAATGTCAGAAAACAGCGTTTCAGCACTTAACAAACTTGGTTCTGGCAATGCAAGCTGAAACTCTTTCCAAAATCAAAATTGCAGTCTGTGCATGAATAAAACCTAATTTGCAACACAGAGAAACATATCTGAAGGTGTTAGAAGTGCTTTGCATGATTTTTGAAGTTAGAGCCTGAAGTGTCAGAAAAAGGCCTTTCAGTACATAACAAACTTGGTTCAGGCAATGCAAGCTGAAACTCGGTCCAAAATTAAAATTGCAGTCTGTGCATGAATAAAACCTATTTTGCAACACAGAGAAACATATCTGAAGGTGTTAGAAGTGTTTTGCATGATTTTTGAAGTTGGAGCCTGAAATGTCAGAAAACGGCGTTTCAGCACATAACAAACTTGGTTCAGGCAATGCAAGCTGAAACTCGGTCCAAAATTAAAATTGCAGTGTGTGCATGAATAAAACCTATTTTGCAACACAGAGAAACATATCTGAAGGTGTTAGAAGTGTTTTGCATGATTTTTGAAGTTAGAGCCTGAAATGTCAGAAAAAGGCCTTTCAGCACATAACAAACTTGGTTCAGACAATGCAAGCTGAAACTCGGCCCAAAATTAAAATTGCAGTCTGTGCATGAATAAAACCTATTTTGCAACACAGAGAAACATATCTGAAGGTGTTAGAAGTGTTTTGCATGATTTTTGAAGTTAGAGCCTGAAATGTCAGAAAACAGCGTTTCAGCACATAACAAACTTGGTTCTGGCAATGCAAGCTGAAACTCGGTCCAAAATAAAAATTGCAGTCTGTGCATGAATAAAACCTATTTTGCAACACAGCGAAACATATCTGAAGGTGTTAGAAGTGTTTTGCATGATTTTTGAAGTTAGAGCCTGAAATGTCAGAAAACGCCGTTTCAGCACATAACAAACTTGGTTCAGGCAATGCAAGCTGAAACTCGGCCCAAAATTAAAATTGCAGTCTGTGCATGAATAAAACCTATTTTGCAACACAGAGAAACATATCTGAAGGTGTTAGAAGTGTTTTGCATGATTTTTGAAGTTGGAGCCTGAAATGTCAGAAAACGGCGTTTCAGCACATAACAAACTTAGTTCAGGCAATGCAAGCTGAAACTCGGTCCAAAATTAAAATCGCAGTCTGTGCATGAATGAAACATATTTTGCAACACACAGAAACATATCTGAAGGTGTTAGAAGTGTTTTGCATGATTTTTTAAGTTAGAGCCTGAAATGTCAGAAAACAGCCTTTCAGCGCAGATCAAACTTGGTTCAGGCAATACAAGCTGAAACTCGGTCTAAAATTAAAATTGCAGTCTGTGCATGAATAAAACCTATTTTGCAACACAGAGAAACATATCTGAAGGTGTTAGAAGTGTTTTGCATGATTTTTGAAGTTAGAGCCTGAAATTTCAGAAAACAGCGTTTCAGCACTTAACAAACTTGGTTCTGGCAATGCAAGCGGAAACTCTTTCCAAAATCAAAATTGCAGTCTGTGCATGAATAAAACCTAATTTGCAACACAGAGAAACATATCTGAAGGTGTTAGAAGTGTTTTGCATGATTTTTGAAGTTGGAGCCTGAAATGTCAGAAAACGGCGTTTCAGCACATAACAAACTTGGTTCAGGCAATGCAAGCTGAAACTCGGTCCAAAATTAAAATTGCAGTGTGTGCATGAATAAAACCTATTTTGCAACACAGAGAAACATATCTGAAGGTGTTAGAAGTGTTTTGCATGATTTTTGAAGTTAGAGCCTGAAATGTCAGAAAACAGCGTTTCAGCACATAACAAACTTGGTTCTGGCAACGCAAGCTGAAACTCGGTCAGAAATTAAAATTGCAGTCTGTGCATGAATAAAACCTATTTTGCAACACAGAGAAACATATCTGAAGGTGTTAGAAGTGTTTTGCATGATTTATGAAGTTAGAGCCTGAAATGTCAGAAAAAGGCCTTTCAGCACATAACAAACTTGGTTCAGACAATGCAAGCTGAAACTCGGCCCAAAATTAAAATTGCAGTCTGTGCATGAATAAAACCTATTTTGCAACACAGAGAAACATATCTGAAGGTGTTAGAAGTGTTTTGCATGATTTTTGAAGTTAGAGCCTGAAATGTCAGAAAACAGCGTTTCAGCACATAACAAACTTGGTTCTGGCAATGCAAGCTGAAACTCAGTCCAAAATTAAAATTGCAGTGTGTGCATGAACAAAACCTATTTTGCAACACAGAGAAACATATCTGAAGGTGTTAGAAGTGTTTTGCATGATTTTTGAAGTTAGAGCCTGAAATGTCAGAAAACAGCGTTTCAGCACATAACAAACTTGGTTCTGGCAACGCAAGCTGAAACTCGGTCAGAAATTAAAATTGCAGTCTGTGCATGAATAAAACCTATTTTGCAACACAGAGAAACATATCTGAAGGTGTTAGAAGTGTTTTGCATGATTTTTGAAGTTAGAGCCTGAAATGTCAGAAAACAGCGTTTCAGCACATAACAAACTTGGTTCAGGCAATGCAAGCTGAAACTCGGTCCAAAATTAAAATTGCAGTGTGTGCATGAATAAAACCTATTTTGCAACACAGAGAAACATATCTGAAGGTGTTAGAAGTGTTTTGCATGATTTTTGAAGTTAGAGCCTGAAATGTCAGAAAACAGCGTTTCAGCACATAACAAACTTGGTTCTGGCAATGCAAGCTGAAACTCGGTCAGAAATTAAAATTGCAGTCTGTGCATGAATAAAACCTATTTTGCAACACAGAGAAACATATCTGAAGGTGTTAGAAGTGTTTTGCATGATTTTTGAAGTTAGAGCCTGAAATGTCAGAAAACGGCTTTTCAGCACATAACAAACTTGGTTCAGGCAATGCAAGCTGAAACTCGGTCCAAAATTAAAATCGCAGTCTGTGCATGAATGAAACATATTTTGCAACACACAGAAACATATCTGAAGGTGTTAGAAGTTTTTTGCATGATTTTTTAAGTTAGAGCCTGAAATGTCAGAAAACAGCCTTTCAGCGCAGATCAAACTTGGTTCAGGCAATACAAGCTGAAACTCGGTCTAAAATTAAAATTGCAGTCTGTGCATGAATAAAACCTATTTTGCAACACAGAGAAACATATCTGAAGGTGTTAGAAGTGTTTTGCATGATTTTTGAAGTTAGAGCCTGAAATGTCAGAAAACAGCGTTTCAGCACTTAACAAACTTGGTTCTGGCAATGCAAGCTGAAACTCTTTCCAAAATCAAAATTGCAGTCTGTGCATGAATAAAACCTAATTTGCAACACAGAGAAACATATCTGAAGGTGTTAGAAGTGCTTTGCATGATTTTTGAAGTTAGAGCCTGAAGTGTCAGAAAAAGGCCTTTCAGTACATAACAAACTTGGTTCAGGCAATGCAAGCTGAAACTCGGTCCAAAATTAAAATTGCAGTCTGTGCATGAATAAAACCTATTTTGCAACACAGAGAAACATATCTGAAGGTGTTAGAAGTGTTTTGCATGATTTTTGAAGTTGGAGCCTGAAATGTCAGAAAACGGCGTTTCAGCACATAACAAACTTGGTTCAGGCAATGCAAGCTGAAACTCGGTCCAAAATTAAAATTGCAGTGTGTGCATGAATAAAACCTATTTTGCAACACAGAGAAACATATCTGAAGGTGTTAGAAGTGTTTTGCATGATTTTTGAAGTTAGAGCCTGAAATGTCAGAAAAAGGCCTTTCAGCACATAACAAACTTGGTTCAGACAATGCAAGCTGAAACTCGGCCCAAAATTAAAATTGCAGTCTGTGCATGAATAAAACCTATTTTGCAACACAGAGAAGCATATCTGAAGGTGTTAGAAGTGTTTTGCATGATTTTTGAAGTTAGAGCCTGAAATGTCAGAAAACAGCGTTTCAGCACATAACAAACTTGGTTCTGGCAATGCAAGCTGAAACTCGGTCCAAAATAAAAATTGCAGTCTGTGCATGAATAAAACCTATTTTGCAACACAGCGAAACATATCTGAAGGTGTTAGAAGTGTTTTGCATGATTTTTGAAGTTAGAGCCTGAAATGTCAGAAAACGCCGTTTCAGCACATAACAAACTTGGTTCAGGCAATGCAAGCTGAAACTCGGCCCAAAATTAAAATTGCAGTCTGTGCATGAATAAAACCTATTTTGCAACACAGAGAAACATATCTGAAGGTGTTAGAAGTGTTTTGCATGATTTTTGAAGTTGGAGCCTGAAATGTCAGAAAACGGCGTTTCAGCACATAACAAACTTGGTTCAGGCAATGCAAGCTGAAACTCGGTCCAAAATTAAAATTGCAGTGTGTGCATGAATAAAACCTATTTTGCAACACAGAGAAACATATCTGAAGGTGTTAGAAGTGTTTTGCATGATTTTTGAAGTTAGAGCCTGAAATGTCAGAAAACAGCGTTTCAGCACATAACAAACTTGGTTCTGGCAATGCAAGCTGAAACTCGGTCAGAAATTAAAATTGCAGTCTGTGCATGAATAAAACCTATTTTGCAACACAGAGAAACATATCTGAAGGTGTTAGAAGTGTTTTGCATGATTTTTGAAGTTAGAGCCTGAAATGTCAGAAAACGGCGTTTCAGCACATAACAAACTTGGTTCAGGCAATGCAAGCTGTAACTCGGCCCAAAATTAAAATTGCAGTCTGTGCATGAATAAAGCCTATTTTGCAACACAGAGAAACATATCTGAAGGTGTTAGAAGTGTTTTGCATGATTTTTGAAGTTAGAGCCTGAAATGTCAGAAAACGGCGTTTCAGCACATAACAAACTTGGTTCAGGCAATGCAAGCTGAAACTCGGTCCAAAATTAAAATCGCAGTCTGTACATGAATGAAACATATTTTGCAACACACAGAAACATATCTGAAGGTGTTAGAAGTGTTTTGCATGATTTTTTTAAGTTAGAGCCTGAAATATCAGAAAACAGACTTTCAGCGCAGATCAAACTTGGTTCAGGCAATGCAAGCTGAAACTCGGTCCAAAATTAAAATTGCAGTGTGTGCATGAACAAAACCTATTTTGCAACACAGAGAAACATATCTGAAGGTGTTAGAAGTGTATTGCATGATTTTTGAAGTTAGAGCCTGAAATGTCAGAAAACAGCGTTTCAGCACATAACAAACTTGGTTCTGGCAACGCAAGCTGAAACTCGGTCAGAAATTAAAATTGCAGTCTGTGCATGAATAAAACCTATTTTGCAACACAGAGAAACATATCTGAAGGTGTTAGAAGTGTTTTGCATGATTTTTGAAGTTAGAGCCTGAAATGTCAGAAAACGGCTTTTCAGCACATAACAAACTTGGTTCAGGCAATGCAAGCTGAAACTCGGTCCAAAATTAAAATCGCAGTCTGTGCATGAATGAAACATATTTTGCAACACACAGAAACATATCTGAAGGTGTTAGAAGTGTTTTGCATGATTTTTTAAGTTAGAGCCTGAAATGTCAGAAAACAGCCTTTCAGCGCAGATCAAACTTGGTTCACGCAATGCAAGCTGAAACTCGGTCTAAAATTAAAATTGCAGTCTGTGCATGAATAAAACCTATTTTGCAACACAGAGAAACATATCTGAAGGTGTTAGAAGTGTTTTGCATGATTTTTGAAGTTAGAGCCTGAAATGTCAGAAAACAGCGTTTCAGCACTTAACAAACTTGGTTCTGGCAATGCAAGCTGAAACTCTTTCCAAAATCAAAATTGCAGTCTGTGCATGAATAAAACCTAATTTGCAACACAGAGAAACATATCTGAAGGTGTTAGAAGTGTTTTGCATGATTTTTGAAGTTAGAGCCTGAAATGTCAGAAAACAGCGTTTCAGCACATAACAAACTTGGTTCTGGCAATGCAAGCTGAAACTCGGTCCAAAATTAAAATTGCAGTGTGTGCATGAACAAAACCTATTTTGCAACACAGAGAAACATATCTGAAGGTGTTAAAAGTGTTTTGCATGATTTTTGAAGTTAGAGCCTGAAATGTCAGAAAACAGCGTTTCAGCACATAACAAACTTGGTTCTGGCAACGCAAGCTGAAACTCGGTCAGAAATTAAAATTGCAGTCTGTGCATGAATAAAACCTATTTTGCAACACAGAGAAACATATCTGAAGGTGTTAGAAGTGTTTTGCATGATTTTTGAAGTTAGAGCCTGAAATGTCAGAAAACGGCTTTTCAGCACATAACAAACTTGGTTCAGGCAATGCAAGCTGAAACTCGGTCCAAAATTAAAATCGCAGTCTGTGCATGAATGAAACATATTTTGCAACACACAGAAACATATCTGAAGGTGTTAGAAGTGTTTTGCATGATTTTTTAAGTTAGAGCCTGAAATGTCAGAAAACAGCCTTTCAGCGCAGATCAAACTTGGTTCACGCAATGCAAGCTGAAACTCGG
The DNA here is from genome assembly GCF_049309525.1 of Garra rufa. NCBI lineage: Eukaryota > Metazoa > Chordata > Actinopteri > Cypriniformes > Cyprinidae > Garra > Garra rufa. The sequence goes on from NC_133381.1 coordinate 20,099,634, forward strand.
TCTAAAATTAAAATTGCAGTCTGTGCATGAATAAAACCTATTTTGCAACACAGAGAAACATATCTGAAGGTGTTAGAAGTGTTTTGCATGATTTTTGAAGTTAGAGCCTGAAATGTCAGAAAACAGCGTTTCAGCACTTAACAAACTTGGTTCTGGCAATGCAAGCTGAAACTCTTTCCAAAATCAAAATTGCAGTCTGTGCATGAATAAAACCTAATTTGCAACACAGAGAAACATATCTGAAGGTGTTAGAAGTGTTTTGCATGATTTTTGAAGTTAGAGCCTGAAATGTCAGAAAACAGCGTTTCAGCACATAACAAACTTGGTTCTGGCAATGCAAGCTGAAACTCGGTCCAAAATTAAAATTGCAGTGTGTGCATGAACAAAACCTATTTTGCAACACAGAGAAACATATCTGAAGGTGTTAGAAGTGTTTTGCATGATTTTTGAAGTTAGAGCCTGAAATGTCAGAAAACAGCGTTTCAGCACATAACAAACTTGGTTCTGGCAACGCAAGCTGAAACTCGGTCAGAAATTAAAATTGCAGTCTGTGCATGAATAAAACCTATTTTGCAACACAGAGAAACATATCTGAAGGTGTTAGAAGTGTTTTGCATGATTTTTGAAGTTAGAGCCTGAAATGTCAGAAAACAGCGTTTCAGCACATAACAAACTTGGTTCTGGCAATGCAAGCTGAAACTCGGTCAGAAATTAAAATTGCAGTCTGTGCATGAATAAAACCTATTTTGCAACACAGAGAAACATATCTGAAGGTGTTAGAAGTGTTTTGCATGATTTTTGAAGTTAGAGCCTGAAATGTCAGAAAACGGCTTTTCAGCACATAACAAACTTGGTTCAGGCAATGCAAGCTGAAACTCGGTCCAAAATTAAAATCGCAGTCTGTGCATGAATGAAACATATTTTGCAACACACAGAAACATATCTGAAGGTGTTAGAAGTGTTTTGCATGATTTTTTAAGTTAGAGCCTGAAATGTCAGAAAACAGCCTTTCAGCGCAGATCAAACTTGGTTCAGGCAATACAAGCTGAAACTCGGTCTAAAATTAAAATTGCAGTCTGTGCATGAATAAAACCTATTTTGCAACACAGAGAAACATATCTGAAGGTGTTAGAAGTGTTTTGCATGATTTTTGAAGTTAGAGCCTGAAATGTCAGAAAACAGCGTTTCAGCACTTAACAAACTTGGTTCTGGCAATGCAAGCTGAAACTCTTTCCAAAATCAAAATTGCAGTCTGTGCATGAATAAAACCTAATTTGCAACACAGAGAAACATATCTGAAGGTGTTAGAAGTGTTTTGCATGATTTTTGAAGTTAGAGCCTGAAATGTCAGAAAACAGCGTTTCAGCACATAACAAACTTGGTTCTGGCAACGCAAGCTGAAACTCGGTCAGAAATTAAAATTGCAGTCTGTGCATGAATAAAACCTATTTTGCAACACAGAGAAACATATCTGAAGGTGTTAGAAGTGTTTTGCATGATTTATGAAGTTAGAGCCTGAAATGTCAGAAAAAGGCCTTTCAGCACATAACAAACTTGGTTCAGACAATGCAAGCTGAAACTCGGCCCAAAATTAAAATTGCAGTCTGTGCATGAATAAAACCTATTTTGCAACACAGAGAAACATATCTGAAGGTGTTAGAAGTGTTTTGCATGATTTTTGAAGTTAGAGCCTGAAATGTCAGAAAACAGCGTTTCAGCACATAACAAACTTGGTTCTGGCAATGCAAGCTGAAACTCGGTCCAAAATTAAAATTGCAGTGTGTGCATGAACAAAACCTATTTTGCAACACAGAGAAACATATCTGAAGGTGTTAGAAGTGTTTTGCATGATTTTTGAAGTTAGAGCCTGAAATGTCAGAAAACAGCGTTTCAGCACATAACAAACTTGGTTCTGGCAACGCAAGCTGAAACTCGGTCAGAAATTAAAATTGCAGTCTGTGCATGAATAAAACCTATTTTGCAACACAGAGAAACATATCTGAAGGTGTTAGAAGTGTTTTGCATGATTTTTGAAGTTAGAGCCTGAAATGTCAGAAAAAGGCCTTTCAGCACATAACAAACTTGGTTCAGACAATGCAAGCTGAAACTCGGCCCAAAATTAAAATTGCAGTCTGTGCATGAATAAAACCTATTTTGCAACACAGAGAAACATATCTGAAGGTGTTAGAAGTGTTTTGCATGATTTTTGAAGTTAGAGCCTGAAATGTCAGAAAACAGCGTTTCAGCACATAACAAACTTGGTTCAGGCAATGCAAGCTGAAACTCGGTCCAAAATTAAAATTGCAGTGTGTGCATGAATAAAACCTATTTTGCAACACAGAGAAACATATCTGAAGGTGTTAGAAGTGTTTTGCATGATTTTTGAAGTTAGAGCCTGAAATGTCAGAAAACAGCGTTTCAGCACATAACAAACTTGGTTCTGGCAATGCAAGCTGAAACTCGGTCAGAAATTAAAATTGCAGTCTGTGCATGAATAAAACCTATTTTGCAACACAGAGAAACATATCTGAAGGTGTTAGAAGTGTTTTGCATGATTTTTGAAGTTAGAGCCTGAAATGTCAGAAAACGGCTTTTCAGCACATAACAAACTTGGTTCAGGCAATGCAAGCTGAAACTCGGTCCAAAATTAAAATCGCAGTCTCTGCATGAATGAAACATATTTTGCAACACACAGAAACATATCTGAAGGTGTTAGAAGTTTTTTGCGTGATTTTTTAAGTTAGAGCCTGAAATGTCAGAAAACAGCCTTTCAGCGCAGATCAAACTTGGTTCAGGCAATACAAGCTGAAACTCGGTCTAAAATTAAAATTGCAGTCTGTGCATGAATAAAACCTATTTTGCAACACAGAGAAACATATCTGAAGGTGTTAGAAGTGTTTTGCATGATTTTTGAAGTTAGAGCCTGAAATGTCAGAAAACAGCGTTTCAGCACTTAACAAACTTGGTTCTGGCAATGCAAGCTGAAACTCTTTCCAAAATCAAAATTGCAGTCTGTGCATGAATAAAACCTAATTTGCAACACAGAGAAACATATCTGAAGTTGTTAGAAGTGCTTTGCATGATTTTTGAAGTTAGAGCCTGAAGTGTCAGAAAAAGGCCTTTCAGTACATAACAAACTTGGTTCAGGCAATGCAAGCTGAAACTCGGTCCAAAATTAAAATTGCAGTCTGTGCATGAATAAAACCTATTTTGCAACACGGAGAAACATATCTGAAGGTGTTAGAAGTGTTTTGCATGATTTTTGAAGTTGGAGCCTGAAATGTCAGAAAACGGCGTTTCAGCACATAACAAACTTGGTTCAGGCAATGCAAGCTGAAACTCGGTCCAAAATTAAAATTGCAGTGTGTGCATGAATAAAACCTATTTTGCAACACAGAGAAACATATCTGAAGGTGTTAGAAGTGTTTTGCATGATTTTTGAAGTTAGAGCCTGAAATGTCAGAAAAAGGCCTTTCAGCACATAACAAACTTGGTTCAGACAATGCAAGCTGAAACTCGGCCCAAAATTAAAATTGCAGTCTGTGCATGAATAAAACCTATTTTGCAACACAGAGAAACATATCTGAAGGTGTTAGAAGTGTTTTGCATGATTTTTGAAGTTAGAGCCTGAAATGTCAGAAAACAGCGTTTCAGCACATAACAAACTTGGTTCTGGCAATGCAAGCTGAAACTCGGTCCAAAATAAAAATTGCAGTCTGTGCATGAATAAAACCTATTTTGCAACACAGCGAAACATATCTGAAGGTGTTAGAAGTGTTTTGCATGATTTTTGAAGTTAGAGCCTGAAATGTCAGAAAACGCCGTTTCAGCACATAACAAACTTGGTTCAGGCAATGCAAGCTGAAACTCGGCCCAAAATTAAAATTGCAGTCTGTGCATGAATAAAACCTATTTTGCAACACAGAGAAACATATCCCTTCGTAACCTAGACGTTCCCCTTCAGTCGAATCACTTCGACGTTACATGGGAACTAGCCCTATGGAAAAGGCCACGACCCTGACGCCGCGTTACGCAACAACTTCACGTGCTGACAAGTATACGTGCCGGCAGGCGAAGTGTAACGTAACCTTCCCAACGCCCCGAGGCCCAATAAGGGGGCCCTTCCAGGGATGCCAGTTGTGCTGAAGCATGGGTTGGGGGGGCGGAGCACATGAAATCTTACATGTGGAAATGAGAATAATTCAATATATCCATAAAGGTTTTTAGGGATACACGAGGGAAACAGCGGTCTCCTCCGCTGGAATAATAAAAACTAAGCCACAACCTGCGGGGCGAAGGAGACCCAGGCAGGATCACAGTGCAGGACTACTCCGCGTCTAGCCTTGACTGCGGGGCAGGAGGACCCAGGGTTCGCCGGAGGGAACATTCTGGGAAATAGCGCACGGATCCACGTGGGAATGGCGCCGCAAACCGACACCAGCCGGTCTTCCCGCTCACCTGTGAGTCCTCATGTTAGGACACGGGAGAACGGCCTCTGCGCAAGGTTGTAGAACCAAGCGAAGGTAGGGTGTCGCCCAGCCCGCAGCTTCTGGTTTTTACATCTGCTGGTGAGGTGCCGTGACCCAAGGATCATAGCTGTCCCTGAGTATAACAGGGAGAAGGCATCTACCACCCATTTAGCCAACCTCAGTTCGGGGAGCATTCCCTTTCTGCTGAATCCCGAGGCAGATGAAGCTGCTTGGTGCGGCTGAAGTGCCGAGTGATTCAAGTTTCACATATTTAATGACACAACATCGCAAGGCTGGGTCTGCCTCCTCCAGGGCAGAGCTTGCAGGTTCACCACCTGATCGCGGAAAGGCGTGGTGGGAACCTGGGGCACTGGGCCGGGGTCTCGACGGTAACGTGGAAGACGCCGGGCCGAATTTCTCGACACACTTTGCTGGCAAAGAAGCTTGTAGGCCCTCTTGATGGGAGCCAGGGCAGTCAGGAGCGCTGTCTTAATGACAGGAATTTTAGCTCGACTGAGGCCAGTGGCTCCAATGGAGCGACCGCGGCCCTGAAAGGCGACGGGGAGGTCCAAGAGGTATGAGGTGCGTTCTAAGCACCTCTGAGGAACCTCAGCTTTAAGCACCTCTAAGGAACCTCAGCTTGTCGATATCCTACCCTCTTAATGGAAGCCAGGGCAGTCAGGAGCGCTGTCTAATGACAGGAATTCTAGCTCGACTGAGGCCCGTGGCTCCAAGGAGCGACCCGTGGCCCTGAAAGGCGGCGGGGAGATCCAAGAGGTATGAGGTGCGACGGGGGGGTCCCAGAGGGTAAGAGGTGCTACTTGACAGAGAAAACTTGTAGGTCTCCTGCCCTCTTGACGGGAGCCAGGGCGGTCAGGAGCGCTGTCTTAATGACAGGAATACTAGCTCGACGAGGCCAATGGCTCAATTGGAGCGTCCCGCAGCTCTGAAGGCGACGGGAAGGCCCCAAGAGGGTGAGGGGTGCGTTCTGGGCACCTCTGTGAAACCTCACGGTCAGTGAATGCTTGCCTACTTAGCTCCATCTACTGCATGTGATACGCGGCGAAGCAGCGGCATATACTTGGAGAGTCGAGGGGACAGCCTGCGCTCAACTCTCCTGCAGGAAGGGAAGCATTACTGCAGTCGTGTATCTCTGTGGAAAGCCAGCAAAATAGACCTCATCTCAGTGCGCAAGCCTGCCTAGTAAGGGAGCTCGGTACTGAGTGATAGTTGTATCACGGTCTGTGAAGGCCGGAGAGGTCTGGGGTGTCATACCGTGCCCTACAGGGAGGGACTGCCGCGAGGGAACGGTTACTAAGACCTGAGTCCGGGTGGGCCATTGTTGTAGCGCAACCAACAGACTTACTCCTCGTCCTCCCTGGACTTGCACATTGTCTGTGCAAGGAGGCTCGCTGGGGAAGGGCGTACTTGGGCCCCGGAAGTCAGCTGTGAGCCAGCGTTACTCAGAAAGAGGCAGCTGGCAAAGGGAGGAATCGGAAGACGAGCGAATGTGGCTGGCCTACCGATATACTCCAAACTAGCTGCATCACGGGGTGGAGTCGCCATCCTGCAGGTGGGTGGACTGCCGTGAGAGCCGAGAGGCTGCACGGTTGAGTTTCCCTGCTTCAAGTGAATGGCAAGTAGCAAATCTGCCACGTTGGACTCCATGGGAGCAGATGGGGAGGTTGTAAACCTCTGTCGTACATGGCAACCCAACCCGTGGTAGCCACGGGCTGGCTTGACGGCCAAACTGCGGGAAAACGCCAGTCCGGAGTGGGCCGAGGTGCCATGCCCATCATGGGACTCGATCGTGCTGAAGCGGTCTCACATGAGCAAGCTTAGCGGCTCTAAGCGGCTTAGAGCTGTCATGTGCCCCAGGAGCCTCAAATTTGAGAGGACCGCTAAGTTGTGCCTGATTGACTCAGGAACTACAGCACTGACTGCGCGCTCCTAGTAGTAAGGCGGGCTGTCTTGTGGACCGAGTCGGGCTCCCGACCGAGGGAACGGATTCCTTCGGTTGGCCTGAAGGACCAGATGGCGGGGGTGCCGAAGCACCAGGTCCCCAAGTTCGCACAACGGAACTCACGAGTGGGCTGGCAAAGCACCAGTCGAAGAGACGGTTGATGATGCGAAGTCCTGTCTGCCGAAGAGGAGACAGGGGAGCTCCCATGGCCTAAAAAAGGCAGGAAGGAGGGGGACTGGCCAAATGGAAGCACCCCACGCTGAAGAGCTCGACCCCCGGAGCAGACCGCCGAGGGGGTGTGTGTCGGGGGGAAATCGAGACGCGACAGCGGGTGCCCTTCAGGCAGATGGCTGCAACCCAGCCCTGGAGACGGAAACATACCTGTATGTGCTTCGTCGTGAGCGAGTGTGCCGACAGCCTGAGAAGGGATCGGGACAGAGCTCCATCCAGGGCGGATATTAACCCACCACACTTAACTGGACACGTGAAGTCGGGACTGAGAGATCCCGACCTCGTCCCGGGGGAGGGACAGGCTGGATCGCGTCCTTCGCCAGTAGGAACGCGACCTCCGCAGGCAGAACAGAGGCACGCCTGCCCGAATAAGAATGTAAGGGGTACCTCTGAGTCTGGGCGGACGCCTGGGGCCGGGCCGTACCGTCCGTATCAACCAGCGTAGTGGTATCAAGGGAACGTTGACCGACGTGACCGTGGTGGGGCAGCCTAAGGGGAGACAGGGAAGGGGACAGAACCCAGAAGGATGAGCGTCCTGGGGAAGTGTCTAAGTGCACTAAGCAGTGCTTACCTTCTTCCCTGGATCCCGCGCTGGCGAAGACCAGCCGCGAGTCTGGTTCCGAGGAGTGTAAGTGCTGCTCAGGAAGGAAACTCGAGGCCGAAGCCAGAGGTGAGAAATTTGCTCTTTTTGAGAAAATGTGGGTACCGTCGACCGTTGGCCGACGGCAGCATTGAAGCACACAGTGGCTCCCGGCCCTCCACCGGGAGCGGGGAGCGTAGATGTTAGCATCCCCTAAGGAGCAGTCTCAATCACCTCTGGAGGCCCGCGTCAGGGACGTTTCGCAGTTTTCTTGCGAGTGTCTCGGGCCGGTCCCTGTGCCGCGGGCGGCGCCACTCTCCTGCGGCTGGCTCTGCGCTTGCGGGCCCTTCTCGCCGACCTGGCGTCGTGGGCCTCCGCAGGGGGGCGAGCCGTAGATGTTGCGGCCGCAGGGGGGCGCCCTCGGCGACGTGCAGGCGGAGGCGGTGCCTCCGGCGGCGGGATGGAAGCATCGCGGCGGGGCAGGATGTGAAGCGCCTCCGTCTGTCTCTGGGCTGCCGAGAACTGTTGGGCGAAGTCCTCGACAGAGTCGCCGAATAGGCCCCTCTGGGAGATGGGAGCGTCGAGAAAGCGTGCTTTGTCGGCATCTGCCATCTGGGCCAGAGAGAGCCATAGGTGTCGCTCCTGGACCACAGCCGTGGACATCACCTGACCAAGGGCCCGCGCCGCGACCTTCGTCGCACGAAGGGCGAAGTCGGTGGCAGCGCGGAGTTCCTGCATCGTACCTTGGTCAGGACCACCCTCGTGCAGCTGTTTCAACCCCTTGGCCTGGTAGACCTGCAGGGTCGCCATCGCATGCAGGGCCGAGGCGGCCTGGCCCGCAGCGTGAAAAACGCGGCCCGCAAGGGCGGACGAGCGCTCACACGCCTTGGACGGGAGACGCGGCCGGCCCCGCCAGGTGGCAGCGCCACGGGGGCAGAGTTGCACCGCCATAGCGCGCTCGACCTGGGGAACCGACGCATACCCCCTGGCCGCCCCGCCATCAAGGGTGGCGAGGGGAGAGGAGCTGGGCAGCGGGCGAGATGAAAAGGGCGCCCGCCAGGTCTTAACCAGCTCCTCGTGCACCTCCGGGAAGAATGGCACCGGGGGAGGGCGAGGCGATGCCGCCGGAGCCGTCCCCAGGAACCAGTCGCCCAGCCGAGAAGGATCGGCCGAGGCCGATGGAGTAACCTCCAGGCCGATCCCCCTGGCGGCTCGGAGGAGCATAGCCGAGAGCTCGGAGTCTGCCTCCGACGGGGCAGCAACCGCGGAGGGGCGCCGCGCCGCCGGAAGAGCGTCCTCACCCCCTGACTCTCCCTCTGACGCAGCGTCAGACATCTCTTCCTCCTGAGGAGCGCCAAAGGAGACGCCCAGCCCGGCTGGCGGGGAGGCGTACTGCTTTGGCATCTCGACGGGGGTATGCTGGCGGGCGGAAGACCGCAGGGCTTTTGGAGCCGGCGGAACGTTCGGCACCGTGACTCGAAATTCCCCCTCGTGCCTCGCCACAGCGGCGGAAAAATTCCGCAGGCCGTGGGGCGCGAAGGGGGGCCTGCCCGCGAGCGAGCGGCGAGTCCTCAGCATTCCCATGGTCATGCTTTCGCAATGAATGCATGAACCATCCGTGAAAGCTGCCTCAGCATGTTCGATGCCCAGACATGTGAAGCAGCTTTCATGTCCGTCCAGTGAGGTGAGGAAACTGCCACACCCAGAAGCGCACGGCCGGAAAGCCATTCTGAAAAGAACGTCTTTACACAGCCGTGAGAAATTGCTCTTTTAGTCCCGGTCTGCCCAGGGAGGAAACCGCGGCACCACTGTGCACTCAATGGGGCTTGCTCGCTGGAACGCAGGAGGCTTTTATGGCCGTGAAAACGGCCGCCCGCGGGACCCCGCTGGCGGCGCCGAGAAATTCACTCTTTCAGCTTTTGTTGCTCTTTTTCGATCGGCGCACACCAGCAGAGAAGTGCAGCAGGAACGTGAAGTTCTTCTTCTTCTTTTCTAGGAGAAGCAAAAGGCTTGAGCATGAAGGCTCTGAAAGCGAAAGTCTGTTTGAGTGATGCGCGCCGCCATCTTATATACCCGTATGTACGGGGGAGTGGCCGACGCGCACGTCCACTCGCCAATTTGCAATTGGCCTTTTTATATAAGGCTCAGAGATGATCGGTCTCTCAGGCGAGATCCCATGTAACGTCGAAGTGATTCGACTGAAGGGGAACAGCGTTTCAGCACATAACAAACTTGGTTCTGGCAATGCAAGCTGAAACTCGGTCCAAAATAAAAATTGCAGTCTGTGCATGAATAAAACCTATTTTGCAACACAGCGAAACATATCTGAAGGTGTTAGAAGTGTTTTGCATGATTTTTGAAGTTAGAGCCTGAAATGTCAGAAAACGCCGTTTCAGCACATAACAAACTTGGTTCAGGCAATGCAAGCTGAAACTCGGCCCAAAATTAAAATTGCAGTCTGTGCATGAATAAAACCTATTTTGCAACACAGAGAAACATATCTGAAGGTGTTAGAAGTGTTTTGCATGATTTTTGAAGTTGGAGCCTGAAATGTCAGAAAACGGCGTTTCAGCACATAACAAACTTGGTTCAGGCAATGCAAGCTGAAACTCGGTCCAAAATTAAAATTGCAGTGTGTGCATGAATAAAACCTATTTTGCAACACAGAGAAACATATCTGAAGGTGTTAGAAGTGTTTTGCATGATTTTTGAAGTTAGAGCCTGAAATGTCAGAAAACAGCGTTTCAGCACATAACAAACTTGGTTCTGGCAATGCAAGCTGAAACTCGGTCAGAAATTAAAATTGCAGTCTGTGCATGAATAAAACCTATTTTGCAACACAGAGAAACATATCTGAAGGTGTTAGAAGTGTTTTGCATGATTTTTGAAGTTAGAGCCTGAAATGTCAGAAAACGGCGTTTCAGCACATAACAAACTTGGTTCAGGCAATGCAAGCTGTAACTCGGCCCAAAATTAAAATTGCAGTCTGTGCATGAATAAAGCCTATTTTGCAACACAGAGAAACATATCTGAAGGTGTTAGAAGTGTTTTGCATGATTTTTGAAGTTAGAGCCTGAAATGTCAGAAAACAGCGTTTCAGCACTTAACAAACTTGTTTCTGGCAATGCAAGCTGAAACTCTTTCCAAAATCAAAATTGCAGTCTGTGCATGAATAAAACCTAATTTGCAACACATAGAAACATATCTGAAGGTGTTAGAAGTGTTTTGCATGATTTTTGAAGTTAGAGCCTGAAGTGTCAGAAAAAGGCCTTTCAGTACATAACAAACTTGGTTCAGGCAATGCAAGCTGAAACTCGGTCCAAAATTAAAATTGCAGTCTGTGCATGAATAAAACCTATTTTGCAACACAGAGAAACATATCTGAAGGTGTTAGAAGTGTTTTGCATGATTTTTGAAGTTGGAGCCTGAAATGTCAGAAAACGGCGTTTCAGCACATAACAAACTTGGTTCAGGCAATGCAAGCTGAAACTCGGTCCAAAATTAAAATTGCAGTGTGTGCATGAATAAAACCTATTTTGCAACACAGAGAAACATATCTGAAGGTGTTAGAAGTGTTTTGCATGATTTTTGAAGTTAGAGCCTGAAATGTCAGAAAAAGGCCTTTCAGCACATAACAAACTTGGTTCAGACAATGCAAGCTGAAACTCGGCCCAAAATTAAAATTGCAGTCTGTGCATGAATAAAACCTATTTTGCAACACAGAGAAACATATCTGAAGGTGTTAGAAGTGTTTTGCATGATTTTTGAAGTTAGAGCCTGAAATGTCAGAAAACAGCGTTTCAGCACATAACAAACTTGGTTCTGGCAATGCAAGCTGAAACTCGGTCCAAAATAAAAATTGCAGTCTGTGCATGAATAAAACCTATTTTGCAACACAGCGAAACATATCTGAAGGTGTTAGAAGTGTTTTGCATGATTTTTGAAGTTAGAGCCTGAAATGTCAGAAAACGTCGTTTCAGCACATAACAAACTTGGTTCAGGCAATGCAAGCTGAAACTCGGCCCAAAATTAAAATTGCAGTCTGTGCATGAATAAAACCTATTTTGCAACACAGAGAAACATATCTGAAGGTGTTAGAAGTGTTTTGCATGATTTTTGAAGTTGGAGCCTGAAATGTCAGAAAACGGCGTTTCAGCACATAACAAACTTGGTTCAGGCAATGCAAGCTGAAACTCGGTCCAAAATTAAAATTGCAGTGTGTGCATGAATAAAACCTATTTTGCAACACAGAGAAACATATCTGAAGGTGTTAGAAGTGTTTTGCATGATTTTTGAAGTTAGAGCCTGAAATGTCAGAAAACAGCGTTTCAGCACATAACAAACTTGGTTCTGGCAATGCAAACTGAAACTCGGTCAGAAATTAAAATTGCAGTCTGTGCATGAATAAAACCTATTTTGCAACACAGAGAAACATATCTGAAGGTGTTAGAAGTGTTTTGCATGATTTTTGAAGTTAGAGCCTGAAATGTCAGAAAATGGCGTTTCAGCACATAACAAACTTGGTTCAGGCAATGCAAGCTGTAACTCGGCCCAAAATTAAAATTGCAGTCTGTGCATGAATAAAGCCTATTTTGCAACACAGAGAAACATATCTGAAGGTGTTAGAAGTGTTTTGCATGATTTTTGAAGTTAGAGCCTGAAATGTCAGAAAACGGCGTTTCAGCACATAACAAACTTGGTTCAGGCAATGCAAGCTGAAACTCGGTCCAAAATTAAAATCGCAGTCTGTACATGAATGAAACATATTTTGCAACACACAGAAACATATCTGAAGGTGTTAGAAGTGTTTTGCATGATTTTTTAAGTTAGAGCCTGAAATATCAGAAAACAGACTTTCAGCGCAGATCAAACTTGGTTCAGGCAATGCAAGCTGAAACTCGGTCTAAAATTAAAATTGCAGTCTGTGCATGAATAAAACCTATTTTGCAACACAGAGAAACATATCTGAAGGTGTTAGAAGTGTTTTGCATGATTTTTGAAGTTAGAGCCTGAAATGTCAGAAAACAGCGTTTCAGCACTTAACAAACTTGTTTCTGGCAATGCAAGCTGAAACTCTTTCCAAAATCAAAATTGCAGTCTGTGCATGAATAAAACCTAATTTGCAACACATAGAAACATATCTGAAGGTGTTAGAAGTGTTTTGCATGATTTTTGAAGTTAGAGCCTGAAGTGTCAGAAAAAGGCCTTTCAGTACATAACAAACTTGGTTCAGGCAATGCAAGCTGAAACTCGGTCCAAAATTAAAATTGCAGTCTGTGCATGAATAAAACCTATTTTGCAACACAGAGAAACATATCTGAAGGTGTTAGAAGTGTTTTGCATGATTTTTGAAGTTAGAGCCTGAAATGTCAGAAAACAGCGTTTCAGCACATAACAAACTTGGTTCTGGCATTGCAAGCTGAAACTCGGTCAGAAATTAAAATTGCAGTCTGTGCATGAATAAAACCTATTTTGCAACACAGAGAAACATATCTGAAGGTGTTAGAAGTGTTTTGCATGATTTTTGAAGTTGGAGCCTGAAATGTCAGAAAACGGCGTTTCAGCACATAACAAACTTGGTTCAGGCAATGCAAGCTGAAACTCGGTCCAAAATTAAAATTGCAGTGTGTGCATGAATAAAACCTATTTTGCAACACAGAGAAACATATCTGAAGGTGTTAGAAGTGTTTTGCATGATTTTTGAAGTTAGAGCCTGAAATGTCAGAAAAAGGCCTTTCAGCACATAACAAACTTGGTTCAGACAATGCAAGCTAAAACTCGGCTCAAAATTAAAATTGCAGTCTGTGCATGAATAAAACCTATTTTGCAACACAGAGAAACATATCTGAAGGTGTTAGAAGTGTTTTGCATGATTTTTGAAGTTAGAGCCTGAAATGTCAGAAAACGGCTTTTCAGCACATAACAAACTTGGTTCAGGCAATGCAAGCTGAAACTCGGTCCAAAATTAAAATCGCAGTCTGTGCATGAATGAAACATATTTTGCAACACACAGAAACATATCTGAAGGTGTTAGAAGTGTTTTGCATGATTTTTTAAGTTAGAGCCTGAAATGTCAGAAAACAGCCTTTCAGCGCAGATCAAACTTGGTTCAGGCAATACAAGCTGAAACTCGGTCTAAAATTAAAATTGCAGTCTGTGCATGAATAAAACCTATTTTGCAACACAGAGAAACATATCTGAAGGTGTTAGAAGTGTTTTGCATGATTTTTGAAGTTAGAGCCTGAAATGTCAGAAAACAGCGTTTCAGCACTTAACAAACTTGGTTCTGGCAATGCAAGCTGAAACTCTTTCCAAAATCAAAATTGCAGTCTGTGCATGAATAAAACCTAATTTGCAACACAGAGAAACATATCTGAAGGTGTTAGAAGTGTTTTGCATGATTTTTGAAGTTAGAGCCTGAAATGTCAGAAAACAGCGTTTCAGCACATAACAAACTTGGTTCTGGCAACGCAAGCTGAAACTCGGTCAGAAATTAAAATTGCAGTCTGTGCATGAATAAAACCTATTTTGCAACACAGAGAAACATATCTGAAGGTGTTAGAAGTGTTTTGCATGATTTATGAAGTTAGAGCCTGAAATGTCAGAAAAAGGCCTTTCAGCACATAACAAACTTGGTTCAGACAATGCAAGCTGAAACTCGGCCCAAAATTAAAATTGCAGTCTGTGCATGAATAAAACCTATTTTGCAACACAGAGAAACATATCTGAAGGTGTTAGAAGTGTTTTGCATGATTTTTGAAGTTAGAGCCTGAAATGTCAGAAAACAGCGTTTCAGCACATAACAAACTTGGTTCTGGCAATGCAAGCTGAAACTCGGTCCAAAATTAAAATTGCAGTGTGTGCATGAACAAAACCTATTTTGCAACACAGAGAAACATATCTGAAGGTGTTAGAAGTGTTTTGCATGATTTTTGAAGTTAGAGCCTGAAATGTCAGAAAACAGCGTTTCAGCACATAACAAACTTGGTTCTGGCAACGCAAGCTGAAACTCGGTCAGAAATTAAAATTGCAGTCTGTGCATGAATAAAACCTATTTTGCAACACAGAGAAACATATCTGAAGGTGTTAGAAGTGTTTTGCATGATTTTTGAAGTTAGAGCCTGAAATGTCAGAAAAAGGCCTTTCAGCACATAACAAACTTGTTTCAGACAATGCAAGCTGAAACTCGGCCCAAAATTAAAATTGCAGTCTGTGCATGAATAAAACCTATTTTGCAACACAGAGAAACATATCTGAAGGTGTTAGAAGTGTTTTGCATGATTTTTGAAGTTAGAGCCTGAAATGTCAGAAAACAGCGTTTCAGCACATAACAAACTTGGTTCAGGCAATGCAAGCTGAAACTCGGTCCAAAATTAAAATTGCAGTGTGTGCATGAATAAAACCTATTTTGCAACACAGAGAAACATATCTGAAGGTGTTAGAAGTGTTTTGCATGATTTTTGAAGTTAGAGCCTGAAATGTCAGAAAACAGCGTTTCAGCACATAACAAACTTGGTTCTGGCAATGCAAGCTGAAACTCGGTCAGAAATTAAAATTGCAGTCTGTGCATGAATAAAGCCTATTTTGCAACACAGAGAAACATATCTGAAGGTGTTAGAAGTGTTTTGCATGATTTTTGAAGTTAGAGCCTGAAATGTCAGAAAACGGCTTTTCAGCACATAACAAACTTGGTTCAGGCAATGCAAGCTGAAACTCGGTCCAAAATTAAAATCGCAGTCTGTGCATGAATGAAACATATTTTGCAACACACAGAAACATATCTGAAGGTGTTAGAAGTTTTTTGCGTGATTTTTTAAGTTAGAGCCTGAAATGTCAGAAAACAGCCTTTCAGCGCAGATCAAACTTGGTTCAGGCAATACAAGCTGAAACTCGGTGTAAAATTAAAATTGCAGTCTGTGCATGAATAAAACCTATTTTGCAACACAGAGAAACATATCTGAAGGTGTTAGAAGTGTTTTGCATGATTTTTGAAGTTAGAGCCTGAAATGTCAGAAAACAGCGTTTCAGCACTTAACAAACTTGGTTCTGGCAATGCAAGCTGAAACTCTTTCCAAAATCAAAATTGCAGTCTGTGCATGAATAAAACCTAATTTGCAACACAGAGAAACATATCTGAAGTTGTTAGAAGTGCTTTGCATGATTTTTGAAGTTAGAGCATGAAGTGTCAGAAAAAGGCCTTTCAGTACATAACAAACTTGGTTCAGGCAATGCAAGCTGAAACTCGGTCCAAAATTAAAATTGCA
This sequence comes from Garra rufa, assembly GCF_049309525.1. NCBI lineage: Eukaryota > Metazoa > Chordata > Actinopteri > Cypriniformes > Cyprinidae > Garra > Garra rufa. The sequence continues at coordinate 20,115,141 of NC_133381.1, forward strand.
GTCTGTGCATGAATAAAACCTATTTTGCAACACGGAGAAACATATCTGAAGGTGTTAGAAGTGTTTTGCATGATTTTTGAAGTTGGAGCCTGAAATGTCAGAAAACGGCGTTTCAGCACATAACAAACTTGGTTCAGGCAATGCAAGCTGAAACTCGGTCCAAAATTAAAATTGCAGTGTGTGCATGAATAAAACCTATTTTGCAACACAGAGAAACATATCTGAAGGTGTTAGAAGTGTTTTGCATGATTTTTGAAGTTAGAGCCTGAAATGTCAGAAAAAGGCCTTTCAGCACATAACAAACTTGGTTCAGACAATGCAAGCTGAAACTCGGCCCAAAATTAAAATTGCAGTCTGTGCATGAATAAAACCTATTTTGCAACACAGAGAAACATATCTGAAGGTGTTAGAAGTGTTTTGCATGATTTTTGAAGTTAGAGCCTGAAATGTCAGAAAACAGCGTTTCAGCACATAACAAACTTGGTTCTGGCAATGCAAGCTGAAACTCGGTCCAAAATAAAAATTGCAGTCTGTGCATGAATAAAACCTATTTTGCAACACAGCGAAACATATCTGAAGGTGTTAGAAGTGTTTTGCATGATTTTTGAAGTTAGAGCCTGAAATGTCAGAAAACGCCGTTTCAGCACATAACAAACTTGGTTCAGGCAATGCAAGCTGAAACTCGGCCCAAAATTAAAATTGCAGTCTGTGCATGAATAAAACCTATTTTGCAACACAGAGAAACATATCTGAAGGTGTTAGAAGTGTTTTGCATGATTTTTGAAGTTGGAGCCTGAAATGTCAGAAAACGGCGTTTCAGCACATAACAAACTTGGTTCAGGCAATGCAAGCTGAAACTCGGTCCAAAATTAAAATTGCAGTGTGTGCATGAATAAAACCTATTTTGCAACACAGAGAAACATATCTGAAGGTGTTAGAAGTGTTTTGCATGATTTTTGAAGTTAGAGCCTGAAATGTCAGAAAACAGCGTTTCAGCACATAACAAACTTGGTTCTGGCAATGCAAGCTGAAACTCGGTCAGAAATTAAAATTGCAGTCTGTGCATGAATAAAACCTATTTTGCAACACAGAGAAACATATCTGAAGGTGTTAGAAGTGTTTTGCATGATTTTTGAAGTTAGAGCCTGAAATGTCAGAAAACGGCGTTTCAGCACATAACAAACTTGGTTCAGGCAATGCAAGCTGTAACTCGGCCCAAAATTAAAATTGCAGTCTGTGCATGAATAAAGCCTATTTTGCAACACAGAGAAACATATCTGAAGGTGTTAGAAGTGTTTTGCATGATTTTTGAAGTTAGAGCCTGAAATGTCAGAAAACGGCGTTTCAGCACATAACAAACTTGGTTCAGGCAATGCAAGCTGAAACTCGGTCCAAAATTAAAATCGCAGTCTGTACATGAATGAAACATATTTTGCAACACACAGAAACATATCTGAAGGTGTTAGAAGTGTTTTGCATGATTTTTTAAGTTAGAGCCTGAAATATCAGAAAACAGACTTTCAGCGCAGATCAAACTTGGTTCAGGCAATGCAAGCTGAAACTCGGTCTAAAATTAAAATTGCAGTCTGTGCATGAATAAAACCTATTTTGCAACACAGAGAAACATATCTGAAGGTGTTAGAAGTGTTTTGCATGATTTTTGAAGTTAGAGCCTGAAATGTCAGAAAACAGCGTTTCAGCACTTAACAAACTTGTTTCTGGCAATGCAAGCTGAAACTCTTTCCAAAATCAAAATTGCAGTCTGTGCATGAATAAAACCTAATTTGCAACACATAGAAACATATCTGAAGGTGTTAGAAGTGTTTTGCATGATTTTTGAAGTTAGAGCCTGAAGTGTCAGAAAAAGGCCTTTCAGTACATAACAAACTTGGTTCAGGCAATGCAAGCTGAAACTCGGTCCAAAATTAAAATTGCAGTCTGTGCATGAATAAAACCTATTTTGCAACACAGAGAAACATATCTGAAGGTGTTAGAAGTGTTTTGCATGATTTTTGAAGTTGGAGCCTGAAATGTCAGAAAACGGCGTTTCAGCACATAACAAACTTGGTTCAGGCAATGCAAGCTGAAACTCGGTCCAAAATTAAAATTGCAGTGTGTGCATGAATAAAACCTATTTTGCAACACAGAGAAACATATCTGAAGGTGTTAGAAGTGTTTTGCATGATTTTTGAAGTTAGAGCCTGAAATGTCAGAAAAAGGCCTTTCAGCACATAACAAACTTGGTTCAGACAATGCAAGCTGAAACTCGGCCCAAAATTAAAATTGCAGTCTGTGCATGAATAAAACCTATTTTGCAACACAGAGAAACATATCTGAAGGTGTTAGAAGTGTTTTGCATGATTTTTGAAGTTAGAGCCTGAAATGTCAGAAAACAGCGTTTCAGCACATAACAAACTTGGTTCTGGCAATGCAAGCTGAAACTCGGTCCAAAATAAAAATTGCAGTCTGTGCATGAATAAAACCTATTTTGCAACACAGCGAAACATATCTGAAGGTGTTAGAAGTGTTTTGCATGATTTTTGAAGTTAGAGCCTGAAATGTCAGAAAACGTCGTTTCAGCACATAACAAACTTGGTTCAGGCAATGCAAGCTGAAACTCGGCCCAAAATTAAAATTGCAGTCTGTGCATGAATAAAACCTATTTTGCAACACAGATAAACATATCTGAAGGTGTTAGAAGTGTTTTGCATGATTTTTGAAGTTGGAGCCTGAAATGTCAGAAAACGGCGTTTCAGCACATAACAAACTTGGTTCAGGCAATGCAAGCTGAAACTCGGTCCAAAATTAAAATTGCAGTGTGTGCATGAATAAAACCTATTTTGCAACACAGAGAAACATATCTGAAGGTGTTAGAAGTGTTTTGCATGATTTTTGAAGTTAGAGCCTGAAATGTCAGAAAACAGCGTTTCAGCACATAACAAACTTGGTTCTGGCAATGCAAACTGAAACTCGGTCAGAAATTAAAATTGCAGTCTGTGCATGAATAAAACCTATTTTGCAACACAGAGAAACATATCTGAAGGTGTTAGAAGTGTTTTGCATGATTTTTGAAGTTAGAGCCTGAAATGTCAGAAAATGGCGTTTCAGCACATAACAAACTTGGTTCAGGCAATGCAAGCTGTAACTCGGCCCAAAATTAAAATTGCAGTCTGTGCATGAATAAAGCCTATTTTGCAACACAGAGAAACATATCTGAAGGTGTTAGAAGTGTTTTGCATGATTTTTGAAGTTAGAGCCTGAAATGTCAGAAAACGGCGTTTCAGCACATAACAAACTTGGTTCAGGCAATGCAAGCTGAAACTCGGTCCAAAATTAAAATCGCAGTCTGTACATGAATGAAACATATTTTGCAACACACAGAAACATATCTGAAGGTGTTAGAAGTGTTTTGCATGATTTTTTAAGTTAGAGCCTGAAATATCAGAAAACAGACTTTCAGCGCAGATCAAACTTGGTTCAGGCAATGCAAGCTGAAACTCGGTCTAAAATTAAAATTGCAGTCTGTGCATGAATAAAACCTATTTTGCAACACAGAGAAACATATCTGAAGGTGTTAGAAGTGTTTTGCATGATTTTTGAAGTTAGAGCCTGAAATGTCAGAAAACAGCGTTTCAGCACTTAACAAACTTGTTTCTGGCAATGCAAGCTGAAACTCTTTCCAAAATCAAAATTGCAGTCTGTGCATGAATAAAACCTAATTTGCAACACATAGAAACATATCTGAAGGTGTTAGAAGTGTTTTGCATGATTTTTGAAGTTAGAGCCTGAAGTGTCAGAAAAAGGCCTTTCAGTACATAACAAACTTGGTTCAGGCAATGCAAGCTGAAACTCGGTCCAAAATTAAAATTGCAGTCTGTGCATGAATAAAACCTATTTTGCAACACAGAGAAACATATCTGAAGGTGTTAGAAGTGTTTTGCATGATTTTTGAAGTTAGAGCCTGAAATGTCAGAAAACAGCGTTTCAGCACATAACAAACTTGGTTCTGGCATTGCAAGCTGAAACTCGGTCAGAAATTAAAATTGCAGTCTGTGCATGAATAAAACCTATTTTGCAACACAGAGAAACATATCTGAAGGTGTTAGAAGTGTTTTGCATGATTTTTGAAGTTGGAGCCTGAAATGTCAGAAAACGGCGTTTCAGCACATAACAAACTTGGTTCAGGCAATGCAAGCTGAAACTCGGTCCAAAATTAAAATTGCAGTGTGTGCATGAATAAAACCTATTTTGCAACACAGAGAAACATATCTGAAGGTGTTAGAAGTGTTTTGCATGATTTTTGAAGTTAGAGCCTGAAATGTCAGAAAAAGGCCTTTCAGCACATAACAAACTTGGTTCAGACAATGCAAGCTAAAACTCGGCTCAAAATTAAAATTGCAGTCTGTGCATGAATAAAACCTATTTTGCAACACAGAGAAACATATCTGAAGGTGTTAGAAGTGTTTTGCATGATTTTTGAAGTTAGAGCCTGAAATGTCAGAAAACAGCGTTTCAGCACATAACAAACTTGGTTCTGGCAATGCAAGCTGAAACTCGGTCAGAAATTAAAATTGCAGTCTGTGCATGAATAAAACCTATTTTGCAACACAGAGAAACATATCTGAAGGTGTTAGAAGTGTTTTGCATGATTTTTGAAGTTAGAGCCTGAAATGTCAGAAAACGCCGTTTCAGCACATAACAAACTTGGTTCAGGCAATGCAAGCTGAAACTCGGCCCAAAATTAAAATTGCAGTCTGTACATGAATAAAACCTATTTTGCAACACAGAGAAACAGATCTGAAGGTGTTAGAAGTGTTTTGCATGATTTTTGAAGTTGGAGCCTGAAATGTCAGAAAACGGCGTTTCAGCACATAACAAACTTGGTTCAGGCAATGCAAGCTGAAACTCGGTCCAAAATTAAAATTGCAGTGTGTGCATGAATAAAACCTATTTTGCAACACAGAGAAACATATCTGAAGGTGTTAGAAGTGTTTTGCATGATTTTTGAAGTTAGAGCCTGAAATGTCAGAAAACAGCGTTTCAGCACATAACAAACTTGGTTCTGGCAATGCAAGCTGAAACTCGGTCAGAAATTAAAATTGCAGTCTGTGCATGAATAAAACCTATTTTGCAACACAGAGAAACATATCTGAAGGTGTTAGAAGTGTTTTGCATGATTTTTGAAGTTAGAGCCTGAAATGTCAGAAAACAGCGTTTCAGCACTTAACAAACTTGGTTCTGGCAATGCAAGCTGAAACTCTTTCCAAAATCAAAATTGCAGTCTGTGCATGAATAAAACCTATTTTGCAACACAGATAAACATATCTGAAGGTGTTAGAAGTGTTTTGCATGATTTTTGAAGTTAGAGCCTGAAGTGTCAGAAAAAGGCCTTTCAGTACATAACAAACTTGGTTCTGGCAACGCAAGCTGAAACTCGGTCAGAAATTAAAATTGCAGTCTGTGCATGAATAAAACCTATTTTGCAACACAGAGAAACATATCTGAAGGTGTTAGAAGTGTTTTGCATGATTTTTGAAGTTAGAGCCTGAAATGTCAGAAAAAGGCCTTTCAGCACATAACAAACTTGGTTCAGACAATGCAAGCTGAAACTCGGCCCAAAATTAAAATTGCAGTCTGTGCATGAATAAAACCTATTTTGCAACACAGAGAAACATATCTGAAGGTGTTAGAAGTGTTTTGCATGATTTTTGAAGTTAGAGCCTGAAATGTCAGAAAACAGCGTTTCAGCACATAACAAACTTGGTTCTGGCAATGCAAGCTAAAACTCGGTCAGAAATTAAAATTGCAGTCTGTGCATGAATAAAACCTATTTTGCAACACAGAGAAACATATCTGAAGGTGTTAGAAGTGTTTTGCATGATTTTTGAAGTTGGAGCCTGAAATGTCAGAAAACGGCGTTTCAGCACATAACAAACTTGGTTCAGGCAATGCAAGCTGAAACTCGGTCCAAAATTAAAATTGCAGTCTGTGCATGAATAAAACCTATTTTGGAACACAGAGAAACATATCTGAAGGTGTTAGAAGTGTTTTGCATGATTTTTGAAGTTAGAGCCTGAAATGTCAGAAAAAGGCCTTTCAGCACATAACAAACTTGGTTCAGACAATGCAAGCTGAAACTCGGCCCAAAATTAAAATTGCAGTCTGTGCATGAATAAAACCTATTTTGCAACACAGAGAAACATATCTGAAGGTGTTAGAAGTGTTTTGCATGATTTTTGAAGTTAGAGCCTGAAATGTCAGAAAACGCCGTTTCAGCACATAACAAACTTGGTTCAGGCAATGCAAGCTGAAACTCGGCCCAAAATTAAAATTGCAGTGTGTGCATGAATAAAACCTATTTTGCAACACAGAGAAACATATCTGAAGGTGTTAGAAGTGTTTTGCATGATTTTTGAAGTTAGAGCCTGAAATGTCAGAAAACAGCGTTTCAGCACATAACAAACTTGGTTCTGGCAACGCAAGCTGAAACTCGGTCAGAAATTAAAATTGCAGTCTGTGCATGAATAAAACCTATTTTGCAACACAGAGAAACATATCTGAAGGTGTTAGAAGTGTTTTGCATGATTTTTGAAGTTAGAGCCTGAAATGTCAGAAAAAGGCCTTTCAGCACATAACAAACTTGGTTCAGACAATGCAAGCTGAAACTCGGCCCAAAATTAAAATTGCAGTCTGTGCATGAATAAAACCTATTTTGCAACACAGAGAAACATATCTGAAGGTGTTAGAAGTGTTTTGCATGATTTTTGAAGTTAGAGCCTGAAATGTCAGAAAACAGCGTTTCAGCACATAACAAACTTGGTTCTGGCAATGCAAGCTGAAACTCGGTCAGAAATTAAAATTGCAGTCTGTGCATGAATAAAACCTATTTTGCAACACAGAGAAACATATCTGAAGGTGTTAGAAGTGTTTTGCATGATTTTTGAAGTTAGAGCCTGAAATGTCAGAAAAAGGCCTTTCAGCACATAACAAACTTGGTTCAGACAATGCAAGCTGAAACTCGGCCCAAAATTAAAATTGCAGTCTGTGCATGAATAAAACCTATTTTGCAACACAGAGAAACATATCTGAAGGTGTTAGAAGTGTTTTGCATGATTTTTGAAGTTAGAGCCTGAAATGTCAGAAAACAGCGTTTCAGCACATAACAAACTTGGTTCTGGCAATGCAAGCTGAAACTCGGTCAGAAATTAAAATTGCAGTCTGTGCATGAATAAAACCTATTTTGCAACACAGAGAAACATATCTGAAGTTGTTAGAAGTGTTTTGCATGATTTTTGAAGTTAGAGCCTGAAATGTCAGAAAAAGGCCTTTCAGCACATAACAAACTTGGTTCAGACAATGCAAGCTGAAACTCGGCCCAAAATTAAAATTGCAGTCTGTGCATGAATAAAACCTATTTTGCAACACAGAGAAACATATCTGAAGGTGTTAGAAGTGTTTTGCATGATTTTTGAAGTTAGAGCCTGAAATGTCAGAAAACAGCGTTTCAGCACATAACAAACTTGGTTCTGGCAATGCAAGCTGAAACTCGGTCAGAAATTAAAATTGCAGTCTGTGCATGAATAAAACCTATTTTGCAACACAGAGAAACATATCTGAAGGTGTTAGAAGTGTTTTGCATGATTTTTGAAGTTAGAGCCTGAAATGTCAGAAAAAGGCCTTTCAGCACTTAACAAACTTGGTTCTGGCAATGCAAGCTGAAACTCTTTCCAAAATCAAAATTGCAGTCTGTGCATGAATAAAACCTATTTTGCAACACAGAGAAACATATCTGAAGGTGTTAGAAGTGTTTTGCATGATTTTTGAAGTTAGAGCCTGAAATGTCAGAAAAAGGCCTTTCAGCACATAACAAACTTGGTTCAGACAATGCAAGCTGAAACTCGGCCCAAAATTAAAATTGCAGTCTGTGCATGAATAAAACCTATTTTGCAACACAGAGAAACATATCTGAAGGTGTTAGAAGTTTTTTGCATGATTTTTGAAGTTAGAGCCTGAAATGTCAGAAAACGCCGTTTCAGCACATAACAAACTTGGTTCTGGCAATGCAAGCTGAAACTCGGTCAGAAATTAAAATTGCAGTCTGTGCATGAATAAAACCTATTTTGCAACACAGAGAAACATATCTGAAGGTGTTAGAAGTGTTTTGCATGATTTTTGAAGTTGGAGCCTGAAATGTCAGAAAACGGCGTTTCAGCACATAACAAACTTGGTTCAGGCAATGCAAGCTGAAACTCGGTCCAAAATTAAAATTGCAGTGTGTGCATGAATAAAACCTATTTTGCAACACAGAGAAACATATCTGAAGGTGTTAGAAGTGTTTTGCATGATTTTTGAAGTTAGAGCCTGAAATGTCAGAAAACAGCGTTTCAGCACATAACAAACTTGGTTCTGGCAATGCAAGCTGAAAATCGGTCCAAAATAAAAATTGCAGTCTGTGCATGAATAAAACCTATTTTGCAACACAGAGAAACATATCTGAAGGTGTTAGAAGTGTTTTGCATGATTTTTGAAGTTAGAGCCTGAAATGTCAGAAAACAGCGTTTCAGCACATAACAAACTTGGTTCTGGCAATGCAAGCTGAAACTCGGTCAGAAATTAAAATTGCAGTCTGTGCATGAATAAAACCTATTTTGCAACACAGAGAAACATATCTGAAGGTGTTAGAAGTGTTTTGCATGATTTTTGAAGTTAGAGCCTGAAATGTCAGAAAAAGGCCTTTCAGCACATAACAAACTTGGTTCAGACAATGCAAGCTGAAACTCGGCCCAAAATTAAAATTGCAGTGTGTGCATGAATAAAACCTATTTTGCAACACAGAGAAACATATCTGAAGGTGTTAGAAGTGTTTTGCATGATTTTTGAAGTTAGAGCCTGAAATGTCAGAAAACAGCGTTTCAGCACATAACAAACTTGGTTCTGGCAACGCAAGCTGAAACTCGGTCAGAAATTAAAATTGCAGTCTGTGCATGAATAAAACCTATTTTGCAACACAGAGAAACATATCTGAAGGTGTTAGAAGTGTTTTGCATGATTTTTGAAGTTAGAGCCTGAAATGTCAGAAAAAGGCCTTTCAGCACATAACAAACTTGGTTCAGACAATGCAAGCTGAAACTCGGCCCAAAATTAAAATTGCAGTCTGTGCATGAATAAAACCTATTTTGCAACACAGAGAAACATATCTGAAGGTGTTAGAAGTGTTTTGCATGATTTTTGAAGTTAGAGCCTGAAATGTCAGAAAACAGCGTTTCAGCACATAACAAACTTGGTTCTGGCATTGCAAGCTGAAACTCGGCCCAAAATTAAAATCGCAGTCTGTGCATGAATGAAACATATTTTGCAACACACAGAAACATATCTGAAGGTGTTAGAAGTGTTTTGCATGATTTTTTAAGTTAGAGCCTGAAATGTCAGAAAACAGCCTTTCAGCGCAGATCAAACTTGGTTCAGGCAATCAGGGGCGTCGCTGCGTCGTTCTGGGCCCTGTGCACTGACTCAGCTAAGGGGCCCCCGCTGTACTACGTTCCAGGGGGGGTTGATCCTCGGGGGCCCTCCCCACACTTGGGGCCCTGGTAATTTAGTCCCCCTTTTCCCCCAACTACGACGCCCCTGCAGGCAATACAAGCTGAAACTCGGTCTAAAATTAAAATTGCAGTCTGTGCATGAATAAAACCTATTTTGCAACACAGAGAAACATATCTGAAGGTGTTAGAAGTGTTTTGCATGATTTTTGAAGTTAGAGCCTGAAATGTCAGAAAACAGCGTTTCAGCACTTAACAAACTTGGTTCTGGCAATGCAAGCTGAAACTCTTTCCAAAATCAAAATTGCAGTCTGTGCATGAATAAAACCTAATTTGCAACACAGAGAAACATATCTGAAGGTGTTAGAAGTGCTTTGCATGATTTTTGAAGTTAGAGCCTGAAGTGTCAGAAAAAGGCCTTTCAGTACATAACAAACTTGGTTCAGGCAATGCAAGCTGAAACTCGGTCCAAAATTAAAATTGCAGTCTGTGCATGAATAAAACCTATTTTGCAACACAGAGAAACATATCTGAAGGTGTTAGAAGTGTTTTGCATGATTTTTGAAGTTAGAGCCTGAAATGTCAGAAAACAGCGTTTCAGCACATAACAAACTTGGTTCCCTGTCGATACTACACTCGTACTGCGTCGTTAAGACGCTTATGGGGAAAAAGCTCCTTTTTCTCCTGAGACTGAAGTATTTCAATAACGCAGTGTAACTGCACGACCATTGGTTTGTGCAGTGAGATGAAAACAAACCAATGGCTCGGCAGCGGAGCTGCACGAGCCTGTGGCAATGATTCGCGCCCGAACGCGCCAAAAGGGGCGGAGAATTCGGCTATATAAGCGTGCATTTTGCCACAGGATCTCAGATCCTTCTCCTTCAGCGACGACTTCACATCTTCGCTGACACTGACTGACCTTCGCTCGAGAAAGAAGCCTCTCGCCGTTGAAGAGCCTCGCAGCGGATCCGCCTGCTCGTCGGTTTTGACGCTTCAAGCAGCTGACAGTGATTCCCTGCCGCGATCCGGCGATAGAAGAGCATATTCCAAAAGAGCAAATTTCATTGGCGTTGTTGCAAATGCCACGGCGTTTCTGTTGCTCGTGCAGAGCCCCTCTGCACGCTGTCGATAGTCACGCTGAGTGCGTCTCGTGTTTGGGCTCCGCCCATGCCGAGGCTGCGCTCGCTGAGACAGATTGTTCCCATTGCGGGGACATGAGTCTCGCCTCTTTGCGCTCGCGGCTCGCTTTCTTTTCAGAGAGCAGCCCCGCCCCTCGCGCCCTCCCGCTTTCTTCTTCACAAGAGCCTGTGAAGAAAAAGCAGCGGGGCAGAGTGACTCGGCGCACGGTGATTGGTGAGCTCACGCCGGCTGATCCCCCGCGTGCCTCACCTTCACCACATGAAGAGGAATCTCCCGTTCTCTTCACTCATCCAGACCAAAATCCCTCGGCTGCCGCGAGCGATCTGGTTTCTTTTGGAGTGAGTGAGGAGGAAGCCATGGATGACAGCATGTCTCTGGCTGCATCTGATGGAGAGGAGTTGTCGGGCTCGCCGCAAGACCCCGCCCCCTTTCCATCTGTTCAACCCAGCACCGCCAGCGCTGGTATGGACGCCGAACTCTTCCGCGTTCTATCTAAGGCTGTTGAAGAGCTGGGACTGGATTGGTCTCCTCCTGAGGAGCCTGTACGGAGTCGTTTGGACGAATGGTTCCTGCCGGGGCGCCGCCAAGCCCCTCGTCAGCGAGCCTCACCGTTCTTCCCGGAAGTTCACGGTGAGATCTCTAAATCCTGGCGCGCTCCGTACTCCGCCCGCCTTCGTACCTCTTCTTCCTCCGCCCTCACGACGGTTGACGGCGCCGAAGAGAAAGGATATGACAAGTTGCCCCCCCTGGATGAGTCTGTGGCCGCGCATTTGTGCCCGCCCACTGCCATCGGCTGGAAGGCAAAGGCGACTCACCCGTCCAAGCCATGCAGAACTACTTCAGCTCTCGCTGGACGTGCTTATTCTTCGGCTGGACAGGCAGCATCAGCGCTGCACTCAATGGCGGTCCTCCAAGTCTATCAAGCGAAACTCCTCCGCAGTATGGATGAGGCTGGCATAGATGACGCTGCGTTCCGTGAACTACGCAGCGCGACCGACCTGGCGTTGCGTGCTACTAAGATGACGGCACAGGCGATTGGCAGATCGATGGCCAGCTTGGTGGTGCTGGAGCGCCACCTGTGGCTAAACCTGACGGAGATCAAGGACGCTGACAAGGTCGCCTTCCTTGACTCCCCCATCTCTCCTACCGGTCTGTTCGGTCCAGCAGTAGAGGGGTTTGCGGAGCGCTTCACCGCCGCTCAGAAGTCGTCCCAGGCTATGCGACACTTCCTGCCAAAGCGCACAAGCTCTGCAACGGCTCCTAGTCGCCCCAAACCGGCGCCGACTCAGCAGCCTGCAAAGACCGCCCCGCCAGCTGCTCAGCCAGCCCCCCAGGTGGAGCCACGTCATCGCTCCCGCTCGGCCAGACGCTACCCTTTCCCTAGACGTCAGGGACCCCGACCCAAGGTCGTGTTGGAACAGGCGCCTCCAGCGTCTTCCTGATTTAAAAAACAGGAAGAGGAAAGGGTCAAGTCTCGCCAGAGCCGGACCAGCCCCCAAGATGTCTCTCTTCAGCCTCCAAACACCCCGTTCTGTTCCGGGTTCAGAGCGCTGCATGTTTCCAAACAAACTGGCTGTAACTCACGGGCCCTTTCTGTCAGCGCCCTTACAGCTTACCGCTGTGATAGCGAAAAAAAAAAAAAAATAAAAAAAATAAAAAACAAACATTTTCAAAAAGAGAGCAAATTTCCTCTTCCAGAGTTGTTAAGCGGCACCCAACCGCTCAAACCAATGCAACCCCTCAGCACACGGGCCGAGGCTTGGAAAGCCATCCCCGGGGTGTCGAAATGGGTTATGGGCATAATAGAACGAGGTTATACACTGCAGTTCGCTCGAAGACCACCCCGCTTTCGCGGAGTGGTCTCCACCTCAGTTCACAGCAAAAACATAGAGGTTTTGCGTACAGAGGTGAGGAATCTGCTGGCAAAAGGTGCCGTGGAAACGGTTCCCCCAGCACAGAGCGAGTCAGGCTTTTACAGCCGCTACTTCCTCGTCCCAAAAAAGGATGGCGGTCTGAGGCCCATCCTCGACCTCAGGCGTTTGAATTGCGCCCTCATGAGACGGCCATTCAAAATGCTCACGCTAAAACAGATCCTTTCGCACATACGCACAAAGGACTGGTTTTGCTCGCTGGATCTGAAAGATGCATACTTTCACATCCAGATTGCCCCCCACCACAGGCAATTCTTGAGATTTGCCTTCGAGGGAGCGGCCTATCAATATACAGTCCTTCCGTTCGGACTGTCTCTAGCTCCTCGCACATTTACGAAGTGCATGGACGCGGCTCTTTCCCCCCTGAGGCAGAAGGGAATCCGCGTCTTGAACTACCTCGACGACTGGCTCATCCTGGCCCAGTCAGAGAACGAGCTAATACATCACAGATCCGTGATCCTCAGCCACTTGCAATGCCTAGGACTCAGGGTCAATTTTGCCAAGAGCACTCTGTCTCCCAGCCAACGTATTGCGTTCCTGGGAGCAGTTTTCGACTCCATTCAAATGAAGGCAATGGTTGCGCCGCAGCGAGCTCAAGCCATCCGAAAGCTCGCGGCCTCCTTCAAAATCGGAGCCCTTCGCCCTCTCAAAGCTTTTCAGAAGATGCTGGGTCTTATGGCTTCAGCATCTCCAGTACTCCAGCTGGGCCTACTTCAAATGCGCCCTCTGCAGTACTGGTTGAAACCGAAAGTTCCGCCTCAGGCCTGGCGTCTAGGACGCCTGCGCATCAGGGTAGATCAGACCTGTGTCACAGCGCTGACTCCTTGGAAGAATTTTTCTTGGATGGAACAGGGCGTTCCCCTGGACATGGCGTGCAGAAGGAAGATGGTCTCGACAGATGCGTCCAACTCAGGTTGGGGAGCTCTGTGCGATGGCCAGCCGGCATTCGGCCAGTGGTCAGAAGCCGAAAAACGCCTTCACATCAACTGCCTAGAAATGCTAGCAGTGTGTTTAGGCCTCCATACACTTCTGCCAGTCTTAAAGGGACACCACGTCTTAGTCCGCTCGGACAACATGACGGTGGTATCGTACATAAATCACCAGGGAGGTCTTTCGTCGAGACGCCTTTTCACATTAGTGGAACGTCTCTTGCGATGGGCTCAGCTCAACTTTCGCTCGCTCAGAGCAACTCATGTGCCTGGCAGGCTGAATCAAGGAGCAGACATGCTGTCTCGGAGCAACGTCTCCTCAGACGAATGGATGCTTCATCCCCAGACGATTCAGGAAATATGGGCAGTCTTTGGCAAGGCTCAGGTAGACCTGTTCGCGTCAAAAGACAATTGTCACTGCCCAATTTATTTTTCAAAGGAGCAGGATGCATTGGCCCACGACTGGCCCAATCTCCTGTTATATGCTTTTCCCCCGATCGCCCTGATACCACACGTAGTCAGGCGGGTCAGGGAACAGAGACTCAAAATCCTGCTAGTGGCCCCCTTCTGGCAGAACCAACATTGGTTCCCAGATCTCCACCGGCTGCTGTCATCAGCACCGTGGCCTGTTCCGTTGAGACGAGATCTCTTAACGCAGGCGAACACGTCTGCACGTCTGGTCTCTCGACGGGAGCCTTTAGATCTCCCCGAGACCGTTTTAAATACTATTTCTGAGGCCAGAGCACCCTCTACCAGGCGACTCTATGGACTCAAGTGGTCTGTCTTTTCCGCCTGGTGTTCCACCCACGGTGCAGACCCGAGTTTGTGTGACATATCATTGATTTTGTCATTTCTTCAGGAGCTGTTGGACAAGGGACGCTCTCCCTCCACGCTCAGGGTTTATGTGGCGGCCATAGCGGCATTTCATGTCCCTATGGACGGTCAGTCTGTGGGAAAGAACGATCTGATCGTTCGCTTTCTGAAGGGGTCGAGAAGGCTCAACCCTCCTCGCCCCGTCACAGTTCCTACTTGGGACCTACCCACAGTGCTGAGAGCTCTGAAGAGCCCTCCATTTGAGCCGCAGATTGGGCCAGTCTGTTGACCTTCGACCTCTAACGCTAAAAACTGCCCTGCTACTAGCATTGGCATCAGTCAAGCGTATGGGCGACCTACAGGCTCTATCCATAAATCCTGTATGCCTAGAATTCGGGCCAAATGACTCTAAAGTCATCCTAAAGCCGAGATGCGGCTATGTACCTAAGAGTCTCTCAACACCGTTTAGAGACCAGGTTATCTCTCTCTTGGCACTTCCCCCCTCGGAGCAAGACCAAGGCTTTAATCCCCTCTGCCCCGTGAGAGCATTGAGGTGTTATTTGGAGCGTTCGGCTTCTTTTAGGAAGTCAGAACAGCTCTTTGTGTGTTTTGGAGGCCGCAACAAAGGGTTATCGGTCACAAAACATAGACTATCCAAGTGGATAGTGGAAGCTATAATGCTGGCTTACTCTTCCTTGGGTCTGCCATGTCCCATGGGGGTAAGAGCCCATTCGACTAGAGGCGTCGCCTCGTCATGGGCCCGGTCCAGCGGAGTATCCATTGCAGAAATATGTGCGGCGGCAGGCTGGGCCTCACCGTCCACATTTGCTAGGTTTTATAATCTAGATGTCCCTGTCTTGCAGACTAGGGTCCTTTCTGCATGAGGAATTCTGTTACCAGTATTGCTATGTATGCACTTGGCCTCTGGGAGTTTCCAAGTGTATCGTTTTTCCTTGGAACGGAATGTTCATTAGGTTATCCTATTGAGCAAATTGGCTCCTACTAGCCCATCCTGTGCTAGGGCCATACAGTCGTTCCTCTACCTTAGCAACGGCGGGATTGTACTGGTTCCCCATAAGCGTCTTAACGACGCAGTACGAGTGTAGTATCGACAGGGAACGTACTCGGTTACTTTCGTAACCTCGGTTCCCTGAGATACGGGAACGAGTACTGCGTTGCTTGCCGTTGCTAAGTAGCTGCACGACTCAGTCGTCGCTTCAGTCGAAGAACCTGAGATCCTGTGGCAAAATGCACGCTTATATAGCCGAATTCTCCGCCCCTTTTGGCGCGTTCGGGCGCGAATCATTGCCACAGGCTCGTGCAGCTCCGCTGCCGAGCCATTGGTTTGTTTTCATCTCACTGCACAAACCAATGGTCGTGCAGTTACACTGCGTTATTGAAATACTTCAGTCTCAGGAGAAAAAGGAGCTTTTTCCCCATAAGCGTCTTAACGACGCAGTACTCGTTCCCGTATCTCAGGGAACCGAGGTTACGAAAGTAACCGAGTACGTTCTGGCATTGCAAGCTGAAACTCGGTCAGAAATTAAAATTGCAGTCTGTGCATGAATAAAACCTATTTTGCAACACAGAGAAACATATCTGAAGGTGTTAGAAGTGTTTTGCATGATTTTTGAAGTTAGAGCCTGAAATGTCAGAAAAAGGCCTTTCAGCACATAACAAACTTGGTTCAGACAATGCAAGCTGAAACTCGGCCCAAAATTAAAATTGCAGTCTGTGCATGAATAAAACCTATTTTGCAACACAGAGAAACATATCTGAAGGTGTTAGAAGTGTTTTGCATGATTTTTGAAGTTAGAGCCTGAAATGTCAGAAAACAGCGTTTCAGCACATAACAAACTTGGTTCAGGCAATGCAAGCTGAAACTCGGTCCAAAATTAAAATTGCAGTGTGTGCATGAATAAAACCTATTTTGCAACACAGAGAAACATATCTGAAGGTGTTAGAAGTGTTTTGCATGATTTTTGAAGTTAGAGCCTGAAATGTCAGAAAACAGCGTTTCAGCACATAACAAACTTGGTTCTGGCAATGCAAGCTGAAACTCGGTCAGAAATTAAAATTGCAGTCTGTGCATGAATAAAACCTATTTTGCAACACAGAGAAACATATCTGAAGGTGTTAGAAGTGTTTTGCATGATTTTTGAAGTTAGAGCCTGAAATGTCAGAAAAAGGCCTTTCAGCACATAACAAACTTGGTTCAGACAATGCAAGCTGAAACTCGGCCCAAAATTAAAATTGCAGTCTGTGCATGAATAAAACCTATTTTGCAACACAGAGAAACATATCTGAAGGTGTTAGAAGTGTTTTGCATGATTTTTGAAGTTAGAGCCTGAAATGTCAGAAAACAGCGTTTCAGCACATAACAAACTTGGTTCTGGCAATGCAAGCTGAAACTCGGTCCAAAATAAAAATTGCAGTCTGTGCATGAATAAAACCTATTTTGCAACACAGAGAAACATATCTGAAGGTGTTAGAAGTGTTTTGCATGATTTTTGAAGTTAGAGCCTGAAATGTCAGAAAACGCCGTTTCAGCACATAACAAACTTGGTTCAGGCAATGCAAGCTGAAACTCGGCCCAAAATTAAAATTGCAGTCTGTGCATGAATAAAACCTATTTTGCAACACAGAGAAACATATCTGAAGGTGTTAGAAGTGTTTTGCATGATTTTTGAAGTTGGAGCCTGAAATGTCAGAAAACGGCGTTTCAGCACATAACAAACTTGGTTCAGGCAATGCAAGCTGAAACTCGGTCCAAAATTAAAATTGCAGTGTGTGCATGAATAAAACCTATTTTGCAACACAGAGAAACATATCTGAAGGTGTTAGAAGTGTTTTGCATGATTTTTGAAGTTAGAGCCTGAAATGTCAGAAAACAGCGTTTCAGCACATAACAAACTTGGTTCTGGCAATGCAAGCTGAAACTCGGTCAGAAATTAAAATTGCAGTCTGTGCATGAATAAAACCTATTTTGCAACACAGAGAAACATATCTGAAGGTGTTAGAAGTGTTTTGCATGATTTTTGAAGTTAGAGCCTGAAATGTCAGAAAACGGCGTTTCAGCACATAACAAACTTGGTTCAGGCAATGCAAGCTGTAACTCGGCCCAAAATTAAAATTGCAGTCTGTGCATGAATAAAGCCTATTTTGCAACACAGAGAAACATATCTGAAGGTGTTAGAAGTGTTTTGCATGATTTTTGAAGTTAGAGCCTGAAATGTCAGAAAACGGCGTTTCAGCACATAACAAACTTGGTTCAGGCAATGCAAGCTGAAACTCGGCCCAAAATTAAAATTGCAGTCTGTGCATGAATAAAGCCTATTTTGCAACACAGAGAAACATATCTGAAGGTGTTAGAAGTGTTTTGCATGATTTTTGAAGTTAGAGCCTGAAATGTCAGAAAAAGGCCTTTCAGCACATAACAAACTTGGTTCAGACAATGCAAGCTGAAACTCGGCCCAAAATTAAAATTGCAGTCTGTGCATGAATAAAACCTATTTTGCAACACAGAGAAACATATCTGAAGGTGTTAGAAGTGTTTTGCATGGTTTTTGAAGTTAGAGCCTGAAATGTCAGAAAACAGCGTTTCAGCACATAACAAACTTGGTTCTGGCAATGCAAGCTGAAACTCGGTCAGAAATTAAAATTGCAGTCTGTGCATGAATAAAACCTATTTTGCAACACAGAGAAACATATCTGAAGGTGTTAGAAGTGTTTTGCATGATTTTTGAAGTTAGAGCCTGAAATGTCAGAAAAAGGCCTTTCAGCACTTAACAAACTTGGTTCTGGCAATGCAAGCTGAAACTCTTTCCAAAATCAAAATTGCAGTCTGTGCATGAATAAAACCTATTTTGCAACACAGAGAAACATATCTGAAGGTGTTAGAAGTGTTTTGCATGATTTTTGAAGTTAGAGCCTGAAATGTCAGAAAAAGGCCTTTCAGCACATAACAAACTTGGTTCAGACAATGCAAGCTGAAACTCGGCCCAAAATTAAAATTGCAGTCTGTGCATGAATAAAACCTATTTTGCAACACAGAGAAACATATCTGAAGGTGTTAGAAGTGTTTTGCATGATTTTTGAAGTTAGAGCCTGAAATGTCAGAAAACGCCGTTTCAGCACATAACAAACTTGGTTCTGGCAATGCAAGCTGAAACTCGGTCAGAAATTAAAATTGCAGTCTGTGCATGAATAAAACCTATTTTGCAACACAGAGAAACATATCTGAAGGTGTTAGAAGTGTTTTGCATGATTTTTGAAGTTGGAGCCTGAAATGTCAGAAAACGGCGTTTCAGCACATAACAAACTTGGTTCTGGCAATGCAAGCTGAAACTCGGTCAGAAATTAAAATTGCAGTCTGTGCATGAATAAAACCTATTTTGCAACACAGAGAAACATATCTGAAGGTGTTAGAAGTGTTTTGCATGATTTTTGAAGTTAGAGCCTGAAATGTCAGAAAAAGGCCTTTCAGCACATAACAAACTTGGTTCAGACAATGCAAGCTGAAACTCGGCCCAAAATTAAAATTGCAGTCTGTGCATGAATAAAACCTATTTTGCAACACAGAGAAACATATCTGAAGGTGTTAGAAGTGTTTTGCATGATTTTTGAAGTTAGAGCCTGAAATGTCAGAAAACAGCGTTTCAGCACATAACAAACTTGGTTCTGGCAATGCAAGCTGAAACTCGGTCAGAAATTAAAATTGCAGTCTGTGCATGAATAAAACCTATTTTGCAACACAGAGAAACATATCTGAAGGTGTTAGAAGTGTTTTGCATGATTTTTGAAGTTAGAGCCTGAAATGTCAGAAAAAGGCCTTTCAGCACATAACAAACTTGGTTCAGGCAATGCAAGCTGAAACTCGGTCCAAAATTAAAATTGCAGTGTGTGCATGAATAAAACCTATTTTGCAACACAGAGAAACATATCTGAAGGTGTTAGAAGTGTTTTGCATGATTTTTGAAGTTAGAGCCTGAAATGTCAGAAAAAGGCCTTTCAGCACATAACAAACTTGGTTCAGACAATGCAAGCTGAAACTCGGCCCAAAATTAAAATTGCAGTCTGTGCATGAATAAAACCTATTTTGCAACACAGAGAAACATATCTGAAGGTGTTAGAAGTGTTTTGCATGATTTTTGAAGTTAGAGCCTGAAATGTCAGAAAACAGCGTTTCAGCACATAACAAACTTGGTTCTGGCAATGCAAGCTGAAACTCGGTCCAAAATAAAAATTGCAGTCTGTGCATGAATAAAACCTATTTTGCAACACAGAGAAACATATCTGAAGGTGTTAGAAGTGTTTTGCATGATTTTTGAAGTTAGAGCCTGAAATGTCAGAAAACGCCGTTTCAGCACATAACAAACTTGGTTCAGGCAATGCAAGCTGAAACTCGGCCCAAAATTAAAATTGCAGTCTGTGCATGAATGAAACCTATTTTGCAACACAGAGAAACATATCTGAAGGTGTTAGAAGTGTTTTGCATGATTTTTGAAGTTAGAGCCTGAAATGTCAGAAAACAGCGTTTCAGCACTTAACAAACTTGGTTCTGGCAATGCAAGCTGAAACTCTTTCCAAAATCAAAATTGCAGTCTGTGCATGAATAAAACCTATTTTGCAACACAGAGAAACATATCTGAAGGTGTTAGAAGTGTTTTGCATGATTTTTGAAGTTAGAGCCTGAAATGTCAGAAAACAGCGTTTCAGCACATAACAAACTTGGTTCAGGCAATGCAAGCTGAAACTCGGTCCAAAATTAAAATTGCAGTGTGTGCATGAATAAAACCTATTTTGCAACACAGAGAAACATATCTGAAGGTGTTAGAAGTGTTTTGCATGATTTTTGAAGTTAGAGCCTGAAATGTCAGAAAACAGCGTTTCAGCACATAACAAACTTGGTTCTGGCAATGCAAGCTGAAACTCGGTCAGAAATTAAAATTGCAGTCTGTGCATGAATAAAACCTATTTTGCAACACAGAGAAACATATCTGAAGGTGTTAGAAGTGTTTTGCATGATTTTTGAAGTTAGAGCCTGAAATGTCAGAAAACGGCTTTTCAGCACATAACAAACTTGGTTCAGGCAATGCAAGCTGAAACTCGGTCCAAAATTAAAATCGCAGTCTGTGCATGAATGAAACATATTTTGCAACACACAGAAACATATCTGAAGGTGTTAGAAGTGTTTTGCATGATTTTTTAAGTTAGAGCCTGAAATGTCAGAAAACAGCCTTTCAGCGCAGATCAAACTTGGTTCAGGCAATACAAGCTGAAACTCGGTCTAAAATTAAAATTGCAGTCTGTGCATGAATAAAACCTATTTTGCAACACAGAGAAACATATCTGAAGGTGTTAGAAGTGTTTTGCATGATTTTTGAAGTTAGAGCCTGAAATGTCAGAAAACAGCGTTTCAGCACTTAACAAACTTGGTTCTGGCAATGCAAGCTGAAACTCTTTCCAAAATCAAAATTGCAGTCTGTGCATGAATAAAACCTAATTTGCAACACAGAGAAACATATCTGAAGGTGTTAGAAGTGCTTTGCATGATTTTTGAAGTTAGAGCCTGAAGTGTCAGAAAAAGGCCTTTCAGTACATAACAAACTTGGTTCAGGCAATGCAAGCTGAAACTCGGTCCAAAATTAAAATTGCATTCTGTGCATGAATAAAACCTATTTTGCAACACAGAGAAACATATCTGAAGGTGTTAGAAGTGTTTTGCATGATTTTTGAAGTTAGAGCCTGAAATGTCAGAAAACAGCGTTTCAGCACATAACAAACTTGGTTCTGGCATTGCAAGCTGAAACTCGGTCAGAAATTAAAATTGCAGTCTGTGCATGAATAAAACCTATTTTGCAACACAGAGAAACATATCTGAAGGTGTTAGAAGTGTTTTGCATGATTTTTGAAGTTGGAGCCTGAAATGTCAGAAAACGGCGTTTCAGCACATAACAAACTTGGTTCAGGCAATGCAAGCTGAAACTCGGTCCAAAATTAAAATTGCAGTGTGTGCATGAATAAAACCTATTTTGCAACACAGAGAAACATATCTGAAGGTGTTAGAAGTGTTTTGCATGATTTTTGAAGTTAGAGCCTGAAATGTCAGAAAAAGGCCTTTCAGCACATAACAAACTTGGTTCAGGCAATGCAAGCTGAAACTCGGCCCAAAATTAAAATTGCAGTCTGTGCATGAATAAAACCTATTTTGCAACACAGAGAAACATATCTGAAGGTGTTAGAAGTGTTTTGCATGATTTTTGAAGTTGGAGCCTGAAATGTCAGAAAACGGCGTTTCAGCACATAACAAACTTGGTTCAGGCAATGCAAGCTGAAACTCGGTCCAAAATTAAAATTGCAGTGTGTGCATGAATAAAACCTATTTTGCAACACAGAGAAACATATCTGAAGGTGTTAGAAGTGTTTTGCATGATTTTTGAAGTTAGAGCCTGAAATGTCAGAAAACAGCGTTTCAGCACATAACAAACTTGGTTCTGGCAATGCAAGCTGAAACTCGGTCAGAAATTAAAATTGCAGTCTGTGCATGAATAAAACCTATTTTGCAACACAGAGAAACATATCTGAAGGTGTTAGAAGTGTTTTGCATGATTTTTGAAGTTAGAGCCTGAAATGTCAGAAAACGGCGTTTCAGCACATAACAAACTTGGTTCAGGCAATGCAAGCTGTAACTCGGCCCAAAATTAAAATTGCAGTCTGTGCATGAATAAAGCCTATTTTGCAACACAGAGAAACATATCTGAAGGTGTTAGAAGTGTTTTGCATGATTTTTGAAGTTAGAGCCTGAAATGTCAGAAAACAGCGTTTCAGCACTTAACAAACTTGTTTCTGGCAATGCAAGCTGAAACTCTTTCCAAAATCAAAATTGCAGTCTGTGCATGAATAAAACCTAATTTGCAACACATAGAAACATATCTGAAGGTGTTAGAAGTGTTTTGCATGATTTTTGAAGTTAGAGCCTGAAGTGTCAGAAAAAGGCCTTTCAGTACATAACAAACTTGTTTCAGGCAATGCAAGCTGAAACTCGGTCCAAAATTAAAATTGCAGTCTGTGCATGAATAAAACCTATTTTGCAACACAGAGAAACATATCTGAAGGTGTTAGAAGTGTTTTGCATGATTTTTGAAGTTAGAGCCTGAAATGTCAGAAAACAGCGTTTCAGCACATAACAAACTTGGTTCTGGCATTGCAAGCTGAAACTCGGTCAGAAATTAAAATTGCAGTCTGTGCATGAATAAAACCTATTTTGCAACACAGAGAAACATATCTGAAGGTGTTAGAAGTGTTTTGCATGATTTTTGAAGTTGGAGCCTGAAATGTCAGAAAACGGCGTTTCAGCACATAACAAACTTGGTTCAGGCAATGCAAGCTGAAACTCGGTCCAAAATTAAAATTGCAGTGTGTGCATGAATAAAACCTATTTTGCAACACAGAGAAACATATCTGAAGGTGTTAGAAGTGTTTTGCATGATTTTTGAAGTTAGAGCCTGAAATGTCAGAAAAAGGCCTTTCAGCACATAACAAACTTGGTTCAGACAATGCAAGCTAAAACTCGGCTCAAAATTAAAATTGCAGTCTGTGCATGAATAAAACCTATTTTGCAACACAGAGAAACATATCTGAAGGTGTTAGAAGTGTTTTGCATGATTTTTGAAGTTAGAGCCTGAAATGTCAGAAAACAGCGTTTCAGCACATAACAAACTTGGTTCTGGCAATGCAAGCTGAAACTCGGTCAGAAATTAAAATTGCAGTCTGTGCATGAATAAAACCTATTTTGCAACACAGAGAAACATATCTGAAGGTGTTAGAAGTGTTTTGCATGATTTTTGAAGTTAGAGCCTGAAATGTCAGAAAACGCCGTTTCAGCACATAACAAACTTGGTTCAGGCAATGCAAGCTGAAACTCGGCCCAAAATTAAAATTGCAGTCTGTACATGAATAAAACCTATTTTGCAACACAGAGAAACATATCTGAAGGTGTTAGAAGTGTTTTGCATGATTTTTGAAGTTGGAGCCTGAAATGTCAGAAAACGGCGTTTCAGCACATAACAAACTTGGTTCAGGCAATGCAAGCTGAAACTCGGTCCAAAATTAAAATTGCAGTGTGTGCATGAATAAAACCTATTTTGCAACACAGAGAAACATATCTGAAGGTGTTAGAAGTGTTTTGCATGATTTTTGAAGTTAGAGCCTGAAATGTCAGAAAACAGCGTTTCAGCACATAACAAACTTGGTTCTGGCAATGCAAGCTGAAACTCGGTCAGAAATTAAAATTGCAGTCTGTGCATGAATAAAACCTATTTTGCAACACAGAGAAACATATCTGAAGGTGTTAGAAGTGTTTTGCATGATTTTTGAAGTTAGAGCCTGAAATGTCAGAAAACAGCGTTTCAGCACTTAACAAACTTGGTTCTGGCAATGCAAGCTGAAACTCTTTCCAAAATCAAAATTGCAGTCTGTGCATGAATAAAACCTATTTTGCAACACAGATAAACATATCTGAAGTTGTTAGAAGTGTTTTGCATGATTTTTGAAGTTAGAGCCTGAAGTGTCAGAAAAAGGCCTTTCAGTACATAACAAACTTGGTTCTGGCAACGCAAGCTGAAACTCGGTCAGAAATTAAAATTGCAGTCTGTGCATGAATAAAACCTATTTTGCAACACAGAGAAACATATCTGAAGGTGTTAGAAGTGTTTTGCATGATTTTTGAAGTTAGAGCCTGAAATGTCAGAAAAAGGCCTTTCAGCACATAACAAACTTGGTTCAGACAATGCAAGCTGAAACTCGGCCCAAAATTAAAATTGCAGTCTGTGCATGAATAAAACCTATTTTGCAACACAGAGAAACATATCTGAACGTGTTAGAAGTGTTTTGCATGATTTTTGAAGTTAGAGCCTGAAATGTCAGAAAACAGCGTTTCAGCACATAACAAACTTGGTTCTGGCATTGCAAGCTGAAACTCGGTCAGAAATTAAAATTGCAGTCTGTGCATGAATAAAACCTATTTTGCAACACAGAGAAACATATCTGAAGGTGTTAGAAGTGTTTTGCATGATTTTTGAAGTTGGAGCCTGAAATGTCAGAAAACGGCGTTTCAGCACATAACAAACTTGGTTCAGGCAATGCAAGCTGAAACTCGGTCCAAAATTAAAATTGCAGTGTGTGCATGAATAAAACCTATTTTGCAACACAGAGAAACATATCTGAAGGTGTTAGAAGTGTTTTGCATGATTTTTGAAGTTAGAGCCTGAAATGTCAGAAAAAGGCCTTTCAGCACATAACAAACTTGGTTCAGACAATGCAAGCTGAAACTCGGCCCAAAATTAAAATTGCAGTCTGTGCATGAATAAAACCTATTTTGCAACACAGAGAAACATATCTGAAGGTGTTAGAAGTGTTTTGCATGATTTTTGAAGTTAGAGCCTGAAATGTCA
This sequence comes from Garra rufa, assembly GCF_049309525.1. Classification (NCBI taxonomy): domain Eukaryota; kingdom Metazoa; phylum Chordata; class Actinopteri; order Cypriniformes; family Cyprinidae; genus Garra; species Garra rufa. The sequence goes on from NC_133381.1 coordinate 20,139,944, forward strand.
GAAAACAGCGTTTCAGCACATAACAAACTTGGTTCTGGCAATGCAAGCTGAAACTCGGTCCAAAATAAAAATTGCAGTCTGTGCATGAATAAAACCTTTTTTGCAACACAGAGAAACATATCTGAAGGTGTTAGAAGTGTTTTGCATGATTTTTGAAGTTAGAGCCTGAAATGTCAGAAAACAGCCTTTCAGCGCAGAACAAACTTGGTTCAGGCAATGCAAGCTGAAACTCGGTCCAAAATTAAAATTGCAGTCTGTGCATGAATAAAACCTATTTTGCAACACAGAGAAACATATCTGAAGGTGTTAGAAGTGTTTTTCATGATTTTTGAAGTTAGAGCCTGAAATGTCAGAAAACAGCGTTTCAGCACATAACAAACTTGGTTCTGGCAATGCAAGCTGAAACTCGGTCAGAAATTAAAATTGCAGTCTGTGCATGAATAAAACCTATTTTGCAACACAGAGAAACATATCTGAAGGTGTTAGAAGTGTTTTGCATGAATTTTGAAGTTGGAGCCTGAAATGTCAGAAAACGGCGTTTCAGCACATAACAAACTTGGTTCAGGCAATGCAAGCTGAAACTCGGTCCAAAATTAAAATTGCAGTGTGTGCATGAATAAAACCTATTTTGCAACACAGAGAAACATATCTGAAGGTGTTAGAAGTGTTTTGCATGATTTTTGAAGTTAGAGCCTGAAATGTCAGAAAACAGCGTTTCAGCACATAACAAACTTGGTTCTGGCAATGCAAGCTGAAACTCGGTCAGAAATTAAAATTGCAGTCTGTGCATGAATAAAACCTATTTTGCAACACAGAGAAACATATCTGAAGGTGTTAGAAGTGTTTTGCATGAATTTTGAAGTTGGAGCCTGAAATGTCAGAAAACGGCGTTTCAGCACATAACAAACTTGGTTCAGGCAATGCAAGCTGAAACTCGGTCCAAAATTAAAATTGCAGTGTGTGCATGAATAAAACCTATTTTGCAACACAGAGAAACATATCTGAAGGTGTTAGAAGTGTTTTGCATGATTTTTGAAGTTAGAGCCTGAAATGTCAGAAAACAGCGTTTCAGCACATAACAAACTTGGTTCTGGCAATGCAAGCTGAAACTCGGTCAGAAATTAAAATTGCAGTCTGTGCATGAATAAAACCTATTTTGCAACACAGAGAAACATATCTGAAGGTGTTAGAAGTGTTTTGCATGATTTTTGAAGTTGGAGCCTGAAATGTCAGAAAACGGCGTTTCAGCACATAACAAACTTGGTTCAGGCAATGCAAGCTGAAACTCGGTCCAAAATTAAAATTGCATTGTGTGCATGAATAAAACCTATTTTGCAACACAGAGAAACATATCTGAAGGTGTTAGAAGTGTTTTGCATGATTTTTGAAGTTAGAGCCTGAAATGTCAGAAAACAGCGTTTCAGCACATAACAAACTTGGTTCTGGCAATGCAAGCTGAAACTCGGTCCAAAATAAAAAATTGCAGTCTGTGCATGAATAAAACCTATTTTGCAACACAGAGAAACATATCTGAAGGTGTTAGAAGTGTTTTGCATGATTTTTGAAGTTAGAGCCTGAAATGTCAGAAAACGGCTTTTCAGCACATAACAAACTTGGTTCAGGCAATGCAAGCTGAAACTCGGTCCAAAATTAAAATTGCAGTCTGTGCATGAATGAAACGTATTTTTCAACACACAGAAACATATCTGAAGGTGTTAGAAGTGTTTTGCATGATTTTTTAAGTTAGAGTCTGAAATGTCAGAAAACAGCCTTTCAGCGCAGAACAAACTTGGTTCAGGCAATGCAAGCTGAAACTCGGTCCAAAATTAAAATTGCAGTCTGTGCATGAATAAAACCTATTTTGCAACACAGAGAAACATATCTGAAGGTGTTAGAAGTGTTTTGCATGATTTTTGAAGTTAGAGCCTGAAATGTCAGAAAACAGCGTTTCAGCACATAACAAACTTGGTTCTGGCAATGCAAGCTGAAACTCGGTCAGAAATTAAAATTGCAGTCTGTGCATGAATAAAACCTATTTTGCAACACAGAGAAACATATCTGAAGGTGTTAGAAGTGTTTTGCATGATTTTTGAAGTTGGAGCCTGAAATGTCAGAAAACGGCGTTTCAGCACATAACAAACTTGGTTCAGGCAATGCAAGCTGTAACTCGGCCCAAAATTAAAATTGCAGTCTGTGCATGAATAAAGCCTATTTTGCAACACAGAGAAACATATCTGAAGGTGTTAGAAGTGTTTTGCATGATTTTTGAAGTTAGAGCCTGAAATGTCAGAAAACGGCGTTTCAGCACATAACAAACTTGGTTCAGGCAATGCAAGCTGAAACTCGGTCCAAAATTAAAATCGCAGTCTGTGCATGAATGAAACATATTTTGCAACACACAGAAACATATCTGAAGGTGTTAGAAGTGTTTTGCATGATTTTTTAAGTTAGAGCCTGAAATATCAGAAAACAGACTTTCAGCGCAGATCAAACTTGGTTCAGGCAATGCAAGCTGAAACTCGGTCTAAAATTAAAATTGCAGTCTGTGCATGAATAAAACCTATTTTGCAACACAGAGAAACATATCTGAAGGTGTTAGAAGTGTTTTGCATGATTTTTGAAGTTAGAGCCTGAAATGTCAGAAAACAGCGTTTCAGCACTTAACAAACTTGTTTCTGGCAATGCAAGCTGAAACTCTTTCCAAAATCAAAATTGCAGTCTGTGCATGAATAAAACCTAATTTGCAACACATAGAAACATATCTGAAGGTGTTAGAAGTGTTTTGCATGATTTTTGAAGTTAGAGCCTGAAGTGTCAGAAAAAGGCCTTTCAGTACATAACAAACTTGGTTCAGGCAATGCAAGCTGAAACTCGGTCCAAAATTAAAATTGCAGTCTGTGCATGAATAAAACCTATTTTGCAACACAGAGAAACATATCTGAAGGTGTTAGAAGTGTTTTGCATGATTTTTGAAGTTAGAGCCTGAAATGTCAGAAAACAGCGTTTCAGCACATAACAAACTTGGTTCTGGCATTGCAAGCTGAAACTCGGTCAGAAATTAAAATTGCAGTCTGTGCATGAATAAAACCTATTTTGCAACACAGAGAAACATATCTGAAGGTGTTAGAAGTGTTTTGCATGATTTTTGAAGTTGGAGCCTGAAATGTCAGAAAACGGCGTTTCAGCACATAACAAACTTGGTTCAGGCAATGCAAGCTGAAACTCGGTCCAAAATTAAAATTGCAGTGTGTGCATGAATAAAACCTATTTTGCAACACAGAGAAACATATCTGAAGGTGTTAGAAGTGTTTTGCATGATTTTTGAAGTTAGAGCCTGAAATGTCAGAAAAAGGCCTTTCAGCACATAACAAACTTGGTTCAGACAATGCAAGCTAAAACTCGGCTCAAAATTAAAATTGCAGTCTGTGCATGAATAAAACCTATTTTGCAACACAGAGAAACATATCTGAAGGTGTTAGAAGTGTTTTGCATGATTTTTGAAGTTAGAGCCTGAAATGTCAGAAAACAGCGTTTCAGCACATAACAAACTTGGTTCTGGCAATGCAAGCTGAAACTCGGTCAGAAATTAAAATTGCAGTCTGTGCATGAATAAAACCTATTTTGCAACACAGAGAAACATATCTGAAGGTGTTAGAAGTGTTTTGCATGATTTTTGAAGTTAGAGCCTGAAATGTCAGAAAACGCCGTTTCAGCACATAACAAACTTGGTTCAGGCAATGCAAGCTGAAACTCGGCCCAAAATTAAAATTGCAGTCTGTACATGAATAAAACCTATTTTGCAACACAGAGAAACATATCTGAAGGTGTTAGAAGTGTTTTGCATGATTTTTGAAGTTGGAGCCTGAAATGTCAGAAAACGGCGTTTCAGCACATAACAAACTTGGTTCAGGCAATGCAAGCTGAAACTCGGTCCAAAATTAAAATTGCAGTGTGTGCATGAATAAAACCTATTTTGCAACACAGAGAAACATATCTGAAGGTGTTAGAAGTGTTTTGCATGATTTTTGAAGTTAGAGCCTGAAATGTCAGAAAACAGCGTTTCAGCACATAACAAACTTGGTTCTGGCAATGCAAGCTGAAACTCGGTCAGAAATTAAAATTGCAGTCTGTGCATGAATAAAACCTATTTTGCAACACAGAGAAACATATCTGAAGGTGTTAGAAGTGTTTTGCATGATTTTTGAAGTTAGAGCCTGAAATGTCAGAAAACAGCGTTTCAGCACTTAACAAACTTGGTTCTGGCAATGCAAGCTGAAACTCTTTCCAAAATCAAAATTGCAGTCTGTGCATGAATAAAACCTATTTTGCAACACAGATAAACATATCTGAAGGTGTTAGAAGTGTTTTGCATGATTTTTGAAGTTAGAGCCTGAAGTGTCAGAAAAAGGCCTTTCAGTACATAACAAACTTGGTTCTGGCAACGCAAGCTGAAACTCGGTCAGAAATTAAAATTGCAGTCTGTGCATGAATAAAACCTATTTTGCAACACAGAGAAACATATCTGAAGGTGTTAGAAGTGTTTTGCATGATTTTTGAAGTTAGAGCCTGAAATGTCAGAAAAAGGCCTTTCAGCACATAACAAACTTGGTTCAGACAATGCAAGCTGAAACTCGGCCCAAAATTAAAATTGCAGTCTGTGCATGAATAAAACCTATTTTGCAACACAGAGAAACATATCTGAACGTGTTAGAAGTGTTTTGCATGATTTTTGAAGTTAGAGCCTGAAATGTCAGAAAACAGCGTTTCAGCACATAACAAACTTGGTTCTGGCATTGCAAGCTGAAACTCGGTCAGAAATTAAAATTGCAGTCTGTGCATGAATAAAACCTATTTTGCAACACAGAGAAACATATCTGAAGGTGTTAGAAGTGTTTTGCATGATTTTTGAAGTTGGAGCCTGAAATGTCAGAAAACGGCGTTTCAGCACATAACAAACTTGGTTCAGGCAATGCAAGCTGAAACTCGGTCCAAAATTAAAATTGCAGTGTGTGCATGAATAAAACCTATTTTGCAACACAGAGAAACATATCTGAAGGTGTTAGAAGTGTTTTGCATGATTTTTGAAGTTAGAGCCTGAAATGTCAGAAAAAGGCCTTTCAGCACATAACAAACTTGGTTCAGACAATGCAAGCTGAAACTCGGCCCAAAATTAAAATTGCAGTCTGTGCATGAATAAAACCTATTTTGCAACACAGAGAAACATATCTGAAGGTGTTAGAAGTGTTTTGCATGATTTTTGAAGTTAGAGCCTGAAATGTCAGAAAACGGCTTTTCAGCACATAACAAACTTGGTTCAGGCAATGCAAGCTGAAACTCGGTCCAAAATTAAAATTGCAGTCTGTGCATGAATGAAACGTATTTTTCAACACACAGAAACATATCTGAAGGTGTTAGAAGTGTTTTGCATGATTTTTTAAGTTAGAGTCTGAAATGTCAGAAAACAGCCTTTCAGCGCAGAACAAACTTGGTTCAGGCAATGCAAGCTGAAACTCGGTCCAAAATTAAAATTGCAGTCTGTGCATGAATAAAACCTATTTTGCAACACAGAGAAACATATCTGAAGGTGTTAGAAGTGTTTTGCATGATTTTTGAAGTTAGAGCCTGAAATGTCAGAAAACAGCGTTTCAGCACATAACAAACTTGGTTCTGGCAATGCAAGCTGAAACTCGGTCAGAAATTAAAATTGCAGTCTGTGCATGAATAAAACCTATTTTGCAACACAGAGAAACATATCTGAAGGTGTTAGAAGTGTTTTGCATGATTTTTGAAGTTGGAGCCTGAAATGTCAGAAAACGGCGTTTCAGCACATAACAAACTTGGTTCAGGCAATGCAAGCTGAAACTCGGTCCAAAATTAAAATTGCAGTGTGTGCATGAATAAAACCTATTTTGCAACACAGAGAAACATATCTGAAGGTGTTAGAAGTGTTTTGCATGATTTTTGAAGTTAGAGCCTGAAATGTCAGAAAACAGCGTTTCAGCACATAACAAACTTGGTTCTGGCAACGCAAGCTGAAACTCGGTCAGAAATTAAAATTGCAGTGTGTGCATGAATAAAACCTATTTTGCAACACAGAGAAACATATCTGAAGGTGTTAGAAGTGTTTTGCATGATTTTTGAAGTTAGAGCCTGAAATGTCAGAAAACGTACTCGGTTACTTTCGTAACCTCGGTTCCCTGAGATACGGGAACGAGTACTGCGTCGTTAAGACGCTTATGGGAAAAAGCTCCTTTTTCTCCTGAGACTGAAGTATTTCAATAACGCAGTGTAACTGCACGACCATTGGTTTGTGCAGTGAGATGAAAACAAACCAATGGCTCGGCAGCGGAGCTGCACGAGCCTGTGGCAATGATTCGCGCCCGAACGCGCCAAAAGGGGCGGAGAATTCGGCTATATAAGCGTGCATTTTGCCACAGGATCTCAGGTTCTTCGACTGAAGCGACGACTGAGTCGTGCAGCTACTTAGCAACGGCAAGCAACGCAGTACTCGTTCCCGTATCTCAGGGAACCGAGGTTACGAAAGTAACCGAGTACGTTCCCTGTCGATACTACACTCGTACTGCGTCGTTAAGACGCTTATGGGGAACCAGTACAATCCCGCCGTTGCTAAGGTAGAGGAACGACTGTATGGCCCTAGCACAGGATGGGCTAGTAGGAGCCAATTTGCTCAATAGGATAACCTAATGAACATTCCGTTCCAAGGAAAAACGATACACTTGGAAACTCCCAGAGGCCAAGTGCATACATAGCAATACTGGTAACAGAATTCCTCATGCAGAAAGGACCCTAGTCTGCAAGACAGGGACATCTAGATTATAAAACCTAGCAAATGTGGACGGTGAGGCCCAGCCTGCCGCCGCACATATTTCTGCAATGGATACTCCGCTGGACCGGGCCCATGACGAGGCGACGCCTCTAGTCGAATGGGCTCTTACCCCCATGGGACATGGCAGACCCAAGGAAGAGTAAGCCAGCATTATAGCTTCCACTATCCACTTGGATAGTCTATGTTTTGTGACCGATAACCCTTTGTTGCGGCCTCCAAAACACACAAAGAGCTGTTCTGACTTCCTAAAAGAAGCCGAACGCTCCAAATAACACCTCAATGCTCTCACGGGGCAGAGGGGATTAAAGCCTTGGTCTTGCTCCGAGGGGGGAAGTGCCAAGAGAGAGATAACCTGGTCTCTAAACGGTGTTGAGAGACTCTTAGGTACATAGCCGCATCTCGGCTTTAGGATGACTTTAGAGTCATTTGGCCCGAATTCTAGGCATACAGGATTTATGGATAGAGCCTGTAGGTCGCCCATACGCTTGACTGATGCCAATGCTAGTAGCAGGGCAGTTTTTAGCGTTAGAGGTCGAAGGTCAACAGACTGCAGCGGCTCAAATGGAGGGCTCTTCAGAGCTCTCAGCACTGTGGATAGGTCCCAAGTAGGAACTGTGACGGGGCGAGGAGGGTTGAGCCTTCTCGACCCCTTCAGAAAGCGAACGATCAGATCGTTCTTTCCCACAGACTGACCGTCCATAGGGACATGAAATGCCGCTATGGCCGCCACATAAACCCTGAGCGTGGAGGGAGAGCGTCCCTTGTCCAACAGCTCCTGAAGAAATGACAAAATCAATGATATGTCACACAAACTCGGGTCTGCACCGTGGGTGGAACACCAGGCGGAAAAGACAGACCACTTGAGTCCATAGAGTCGCCTGGTAGAGGGTGCTCTGGCCTCAGAAATAGTATTTAAAACGGTCTCGGGGAGATCTAAAGGCTCCCGTCGAGAGACCAGACGTGCAGCGCCCACAGTTCCGGTTGGGGGTGCCAAAGCGTTTTGTTCGCCTGCGTTAAGAGATCTCGTCTCAACGGAACAGGCCACGGTGCTGATGACAGCAGCCGGTGGAGATCTGGGAACCAATGTTGGTTCTGCCAGAAGGGGGCCACTAGCAGGATTTTGAGTCTCTGTTCCCTGACCCGCCTGACTACGTGTGGTATCAGGGCGATCGGGGGAAAAGCATATAACAGGAGATTGGGCCAGTCGTGGGCCAATGCATCCTGCTCCTTTGAAAAATAAATTGGGCAGTGACAATTGTCCTTTGAGGCGAACAGGTCTACCTGAGCCTTGCCAAAGACTGCCCATATTTCCTGAATCGTCTGGGGATGAAGCATCCATTCGTCTGAGGAGACGTTGCTCCGAGACAGCATGTCTGCTCCTTGATTCAGCCTGCCAGGCACATGAGTTGCTCTGAGCGAGCGAAAGTTGAGCTGAGCCCATCGCAAGAGACGTTCCACTAATGTGAAAAGGCGTCTCGACGAAAGACCTCCCTGGTGATTTATGTACGATACCACCGTCATGTTGTCCGAGCGGACTAAGACGTGGTGTCCCTTTAAGACTGGCAGAAGTGTATGGAGGCCTAAACACACTGCTAGCATTTCTAGGCAGTTGATGTGAAGGCGTTTTTCGGCTTCTGACCACTGGCCGAATGCCGGCTGGCCATCGCACAGAGCTCCCCAACCTGAGTTGGACGCATCTGTCGAGACCATCTTCCTTCTGCACGCCATGTCCAGGGGAACGCCCTGTTCCATCCAAGAAAAATTCTTCCAAGGAGTCAGCGCTGTGACACAGGTCTGATCTACCCTGATGCGCAGGCGTCCTAGACGCCAGGCCTGAGGCGGAACTTTCGGTTTCAACCAGTACTGCAGAGGGCGCATTTGAAGTAGGCCCAGCTGGAGTACTGGAGATGCTGAAGCCATAAGACCCAGCATCTTCTGAAAAGCTTTGAGAGGGCGAAGGGCTCCGATTTTGAAGGAGGCCGCGAGCTTTCGGATGGCTTGAGCTCGCTGCGGCGCAACCATTGCCTTCATTTGAATGGAGTCGAAAACTGCTCCCAGGAACGCAATACGTTGGCTGGGAGACAGAGTGCTCTTGGCAAAATTGACCCTGAGTCCTAGGCATTGCAAGTGGCTGAGGATCACGGATCTGTGATGTATTAGCTCGTTCTCTGACTGGGCCAGGATGAGCCAGTCGTCGAGGTAGTTCAAGACGCGGATTCCCTTCTGCCTCAGGGGGGAAAGAGCCGCGTCCATGCACTTCGTAAATGTGCGAGGAGCTAGAGACAGTCCGAACGGAAGGACTGTATATTGATAGGCCGCTCCCTCGAAGGCAAATCTCAAGAATTGCCTGTGGTGGGGGGCAATCTGGATGTGAAAGTATGCATCTTTCAGATCCAGCGAGCAAAACCAGTCCTTTGTGCGTATGTGCGAAAGGATCTGTTTTAGCGTGAGCATTTTGAATGGCCATCTCATGAGGGCGCAATTCAAACGCCTGAGGTCGAGGATGGGCCTCAGACCGCCATCCTTTTTTGGGACGAGGAAGTAGCGGCTGTAAAAGCCTGACTCGCTCTGTGCTGGGGGAACCGTTTCCACGGCACCTTTTGCCAGCAGATTCCTCACCTCTGTACGCAAAACCTCTATGTTTTTGCTGTGAACTGAGGTGGAGACCACTCCGCGAAAGCGGGGTGGTCTTCGAGCGAACTGCAGTGTATAACCTCGTTCTATTATGCCCATAACCCATTTCGACACCCCGGGGATGGCTTTCCAAGCCTCGGCCCGTGTGCTGAGGGGTTGCATTGGTTTGAGCGGTTGGGTGCCGCTTAACAACTCTGGAAGAGGAAATTTGCTCTCTTTTTGAAAATGTTTGTTTTTTATTTTTTTTATTTTTTTTTTTTTTTCGCTATCACAGCGGTAAGCTGTAAGGGCGCTGACAGAAAGGGCCCGTGAGTTACAGCCAGTTTGTTTGGAAACATGCAGCGCTCTGAACCCGGAACAGAACGGGGTGTTTGGAGGCTGAAGAGAGACATCTTGGGGGCTGGTCCGGCTCTGGCGAGACTTGACCCTTTCCTCTTCCTGTTTTTTAAATCAGGAAGACGCTGGAGGCGCCTGTTCCAACACGACCTTGGGTCGGGGTCCCTGACGTCTAGGGAAAGGGTAGCGTCTGGCCGAGCGGGAGCGATGACGTGGCTCCACCTGGGGGGCTGGCTGAGCAGCTGGCGGGGCGGTCTTTGCAGGCTGCTGAGTCGGCGCCGGTTTGGGGCGACTAGGAGCCGTTGCAGAGCTTGTGCGCTTTGGCAGGAAGTGTCGCATAGCCTGGGACGACTTCTGAGCGGCGGTGAAGCGCTCCGCAAACCCCTCTACTGCTGGACCGAACAGACCGGTAGGAGAGATGGGGGAGTCAAGGAAGGCGACCTTGTCAGCGTCCTTGATCTCCGTCAGGTTTAGCCACAGGTGGCGCTCCAGCACCACCAAGCTGGCCATCGATCTGCCAATCGCCTGTGCCGTCATCTTAGTAGCACGCAACGCCAGGTCGGTCGCGCTGCGTAGTTCACGGAACGCAGCGTCATCTATGCCAGCCTCATCCATACTGCGGAGGAGTTTCGCTTGATAGACTTGGAGGACCGCCATTGAGTGCAGCGCTGATGCTGCCTGTCCAGCCGAAGAATAAGCACGTCCAGCGAGAGCTGAAGTAGTTCTGCATGGCTTGGACGGGTGAGTCGCCTTTGCCTTCCAGCCGATGGCAGTGGGCGGGCACAAATGCGCGGCCACAGACTCATCCAGGGGGGGCAACTTGTCATATCCTTTCTCTTCGGCGCCGTCAACCGTCGTGAGGGCGGAGGAAGAAGAGGTACGAAGGCGGGCGGAGTACGGAGCGCGCCAGGATTTAGAGATCTCACCGTGAACTTCCGGGAAGAACGGTGAGGCTCGCTGACGAGGGGCTTGGCGGCGCCCCGGCAGGAACCATTCGTCCAAACGACTCCGTACAGGCTCCTCAGGAGGAGACCAATCCAGTCCCAGCTCTTCAACAGCCTTAGATAGAACGCGGAAGAGTTCGGCGTCCATACCAGCGCTGGCGGTGCTGGGTTGAACAGATGGAAAGGGGGCGGGGTCTTGCGGCGAGCCCGACAACTCCTCTCCATCAGATGCAGCCAGAGACATGCTGTCATCCATGGCTTCCTCCTCACTCACTCCAAAAGAAACCAGATCGCTCGCGGCAGCCGAGGGATTTTGGTCTGGATGAGTGAAGAGAACGGGAGATTCCTCTTCATGTGGTGAAGGTGAGGCACGCGGGGGATCAGCCGGCGTGAGCTCACCAATCACCGTGCGCCGAGTCACTCTGCCCCGCTGCTTTTTCTTCACAGGCTCTTGTGAAGAAGAAAGCGGGAGGGCGCGAGGGGCGGGGCTGCTCTCTGAAAAGAAAGCGAGCCGCGAGCGCAAAGAGGCGAGACTCATGTCCCCGCAATGGGAACAATCTGTCTCAGCGAGCGCAGCCTCGGCATGGGCGGAGCCCAAACACGAGACGCACTCAGCGTGACTATCGACAGCGTGCAGAGGGGCTCTGCACGAGCAACAGAAACGCCGTGGCATTTGCAACAACGCCAATGAAATTTGCTCTTTTGGAATATGCTCTTCTATCGCCGGATCGCGGCAGGGAATCACTGTCAGCTGCTTGAAGCGTCAAAACCGACGAGCAGGCGGATCCGCTGCGAGGCTCTTCAACGGCGAGAGGCTTCTTTCTCGAGCGAAGGTCAGTCAGTGTCAGCGAAGATGTGAAGTCGTCGCTGAAGGAGAAGGATCTGAGATCCTGTGGCAAAATGCACGCTTATATAGCCGAATTCTCCGCCCCTTTTGGCGCGTTCGGGCGCGAATCATTGCCACAGGCTCGTGCAGCTCCGCTGCCGAGCCATTGGTTTGTTTTCATCTCACTGCACAAACCAATGGTCGTGCAGTTACACTGCGTTATTGAAATACTTCAGTCTCAGGAGAAAAAGGAGCTTTTTCCCATAAGCGTCTTAACGACGCAGTACGAGTGTAGTATCGACAGGGAACAGCGTTTCAGCACATAACAAACTTGGTTCTGGCAACGCAAGCTGAAACTCGGTCAGAAATTAAAATTGCAGTCTGTGCATGAATAAAACCTATTTGGCAACACAGAGAAACATATCTGAAGGTGTTAGAAGTGTTTTGCATGATTTTTGAAGTTAGAGCCTGAAATGTCAGAAAAAGGCCTTTCAGCACATAACAAACTTGGTTCAGACAATGCAAGCTGAAACTCGGCCCAAAATTAAAATTGCAGTGTGTGCATGAATAAAACCTATTTTGCAACACAGAGAAACATATCTGAAGGTGTTAGAAGTGTTTTGCATGATTTTTGAAGTTAGAGCCTGAAATGTCAGAAAACAGCGTTTCAGCACATAACAAACTTGGTTCTGGCAATGCAAGCTGAAACTCGGTCAGAAATTAAAATTGCAGTCTGTGCATGAATAAAACCTATTTTGCAACACAGAGAAACATATCTGAAGGTGTTAGAAGTGTTTTGCATGATTTTTGAAGTTGGAGCCTGAAATGTCAGAAAACGGCGTTTCAGCACATAACAAACTTGGTTCAGGCAATGCAAGCTGAAACTCGGTCCAAAATTAAAATTGCAGTGTGTGCATGAATAAAACCTATTTTGCAACACAGAGAAACATATCTGAAGGTGTTAGAAGTGTTTTGCATGATTTTTGAAGTTAGAGCCTGAAATGTCAGAAAACAGCGTTTCAGCACATAACAAACTTGGTTCTGGCAATGCAAGCTGAAACTCGGTCCAAAATAAAAATTGCAATCTGTGCATAAATAAAACCTATTTTGCAACACAGAGAAACATATCTGAAGGTGTTAGAAGTGTTTTGCATGATTTTTGAAGTTAGAGCCTGAAATGTCAGAAAACGGCTTTTCAGCACATAACAAACTTGGTTCAGGCAATGCAAGCTGAAACTCGGTCCAAAATTAAAATTGCAGTCTGTGCATGAATGAAACGTATTTTTCAACACACAGAAACATATCTGAAGGTGTTAGAAGTGTTTTGCATGATTTTTTAAGTTAGAGCCTGAAATGTCAGAAAACAGCCTTTCAGCGCAGAACAAACTTGGTTCAGGCAATGCAAGCTGAAACTCGGTCCAAAATTAAAATTGCAGTCTGTGCATGAATAAAACCTATTTTGCAACACAGAGAAACATATCTGAAGGTGTTAGAAGTGTTTTGCATGATTTTTGAAGTTAGAGCCTGAAATGTCAGAAAACAGCGTTTCAGCACATAACAAACTTGGTTCTGGCAATGCAAGCTGAAACTCGGTCAGAAATTAAAATTGCAGTCTGTGCATGAATAAAACCTATTTTGCAACACAAAGAAACATATCTGAAGGTGTTAGAAGTGTTTTGCATGATTTTTGAAGTTGGAGCCTGAAATGTCAGAAAACGGCGTTTCAGCACATAACAAACTTGGTTCAGGCAATGCAAGCTGAAACTCGGTCCAAAATTAAAATTGCAGTGTGTGCATGAATAAAACCTATTTTGCAACACAGAGAAACATATCTGAAGGTGTTAGAAGTGTTTTGCATGATTTTTGAAGTTAGAGCCTGAAATGTCAGAAAACAGCGTTTCAGCACATAACAAACTTGGTTCTGGCAACGCAAGCTGAAACTCGGTCAGAAATTAAAATTGCAGTCTGTGCATGAATAAAACCTATTTTGCAACACAGAGAAACATATCTGAAGGTGTTAGAAGTGTTTTGCATGATTTTTGAAGTTAGAGCCTGAAATGTCAGAAAAAGGCCTTTCAGCACATAACAAACTTGGTAAAGACAATGCAAGCTGAAACTCGGTCAGAAATTAAAATTGCAGTCTGTGCATGAATAAAACCTATTTTGCAACAGAGAGAAACATATCTGAAGGTGTTAGAAGTGTTTTGCATGATTTTTGAAGTTAGAGCCTGAAATGTCAGAAAACAGCGTTTCAGCACTTAACAAACTTGGTTCTGGCAATGCAAGCTGAAACTCTTTCCAAAATCAAAATTGCAGTCTGTGCATGAATAAAACATATTTTGCAACACAGAGAAACATATCTGAAGGTGTTAGAAGTGTTTTGCATGATTTTTGAAGTTAGAGCCTGAAATGTCAGAAAACAGCGTTTCAGCACATAACAAACTTGGTTCAGGCAATGCAAGCTGAAACTCGGTCCAAAATTAAAATTGCAGTGTGTGCATGAATAAAACCTATTTTGCAACACAGAGAAACATATCTGAAGGTGTTAGAAGTGTTTTGCATGATTTTTGAAGTTAGAGCCTGAAATGTCAGAAAACAGCGTTTCAGCACATAACAAACTTGGTTCTGCCAACGCAAGCTGAAACTCGGTTAGAAATTAAAATTGCAGTCTGTGCATGAATAAAACCTATTTTGCAACACAGAGAAACATATCTGAAGGTGTTAGAAGTGTTTTGCATGATTTTTGAAGTTAGAGCCTGAAATGTCAGAAAAAGGCCTTTCAGCACATAACAAACTTGGTTCAGACAATGCAAGCTGAAACTCGGCCCAAAATTAAAATTGCAGTCTGTGCATGAATAAAACCTATTTTGCAACACAGAGAAACATATCTGAAGGTGTTAGAAGTGTTTTGCATGATTTTTGAAGTTAGAGCCTGAAATGTCAGAAAACAGCGTTTCAGCACATAACAAACTTGGTTCTGGCATTGCAAGCTGAAACTCGGTCAGAAATTAAAATTGCAGTCTGTGCATGAATAAAACCTATTTTGCAACACAGAGAAACATATCTGAAGGTGTTAGAAGTGTTTTGCATGATTTTTGAAGTTGGAGCCTGAAATGTCAGAAAACGGCGTTTCAGCACATAACAAACTTGGTTCAGGCAATGCAAGCTGAAACTCGGTCCAAAATTAAAATTGCAGTGTGTGCATGAATAAAACCTATTTTGCAACACAGAGAAACATATCTGAAGGTGTTAGAAGTGTTTTGCATGATTTTTGAAGTTAGAGCCTGAAATGTCAGAAAAAGGCCTTTCAGCACATAACAAACTTGGTTCAGACAATGCAAGCTGAAACTCGGCCCAAAATTAAAATTGCAGTCTGTGCATGAATAAAACCTATTTTGCAACACAGAGAAACATATCTGAAGGTGTTAGAAGTGTTTTGCATGATTTTTGAAGTTAGAGCCTGAAATGTCAGAAAACAGCGTTTCAGCACATAACAAACTTGGTTCTGGCAATGCAAGCTGAAACTCGGTCCAAAATAAAAATTGCAGTCTGTGCATGAATAAAACCTTTTTTGCAACACAGAGAAACATATCTGAAGGTGTTAGAAGTGTTTTGCATGATTTTTGAAGTTAGAGCCTGAAATGTCAGAAAACAGCCTTTCAGCGCAGAACAAACTTGGTTCAGGCAATGCAAGCTGAAACTCGGTCCAAAATTAAAATTGCAGTCTGTGCATGAATAAAACCTATTTTGCAACACAGAGAAACATATCTGAAGGTGTTAGAAGTGTTTTTCATGATTTTTGAAGTTAGAGCCTGAAATGTCAGAAAACAGCGTTTCAGCACATAACAAACTTGGTTCTGGCAATGCAAGCTGAAACTCGGTCAGAAATTAAAATTGCAGTCTGTGCATGAATAAAACCTATTTTGCAACACAGAGAAACATATCTGAAGGTGTTAGAAGTGTTTTGCATGAATTTTGAAGTTGGAGCCTGAAATGTCAGAAAACGGCGTTTCAGCACATAACAAACTTGGTTCTGGCAATGCAAGCTGAAACTCGGTCAGAAATTAAAATTGCAGTCTGTGCATGAATAAAACCTATTTTGCAACACAGAGAAACATATCTGAAGGTGTTAGAAGTGTTTTGCATGAATTTTGAAGTTGGAGCCTGAAATGTCAGAAAACGGCGTTTCAGCACATAACAAACTTGGTTCAGGCAATGCAAGCTGAAACTCGGTCCAAAATTAAAATTGCAGTGTGTGCATGAATAAAACCTATTTTGCAACACAGAGAAACATATCTGAAGGTGTTAGAAGTGTTTTGCATGATTTTTGAAGTTAGAGCCTGAAATGTCAGAAAACAGCGTTTCAGCACATAACAAACTTGGTTCTGGCAATGCAAGCTGAAACTCGGTCAGAAATTAAAATTGCAGTCTGTGCATGAATAAAACCTATTTTGCAACACAGAGAAACATATCTGAAGGTGTTAGAAGTGTTTTGCATGATTTTTGAAGTTGGAGCCTGAAATGTCAGAAAACGGCGTTTCAGCACATAACAAACTTGGTTCAGGCAATGCAAGCTGAAACTCGGTCCAAAATTAAAATTGCAGTGTGTGCATGAATAAAACCTATTTTGCAACACAGAGAAACATATCTGAAGGTGTTAGAAGTGTTTTGCATGATTTTTGAAGTTAGAGCCTGAAATGTCAGAAAACAGCGTTTCAGCACATAACAAACTTGGTTCTGGCAATGCAAGCTGAAACTCGGTCCAAAATAAAAAATTGCAGTCTGTGCATGAATAAAACCTATTTTGCAACACAGAGAAACATATCTGAAGGTGTTAGAAGTGTTTTGCATGATTTTTGAAGTTAGAGCCTGAAATGTCAGAAAACGGCTTTTCAGCACATAACAAACTTGGTTCAGGCAATGCAAGCTGAAACTCGGTCCAAAATTAAAATTGCAGTCTGTGCATGAATGAAACGTATTTTTCAACACACAGAAACATATCTGAAGGTGTTAGAAGTGTTTTGCATGATTTTTTAAGTTAGAGTCTGAAATGTCAGAAAACAGCCTTTCAGCGCAGAACAAACTTGGTTCAGGCAATGCAAGCTGAAACTCGGTCCAAAATTAAAATTGCAGTCTGTGCATGAATAAAACCTATTTTGCAACACAGAGAAACATATCTGAAGGTGTTAGAAGTGTTTTGCATGATTTTTGAAGTTAGAGCCTGAAATGTCAGAAAACAGCGTTTCAGCACATAACAAACTTGGTTCTGGCAATGCAAGCTGAAACTCGGTCAGAAATTAAAATTGCAGTCTGTGCATGAATAAAACCTATTTTGCAACACAGAGAAACATATCTGAAGGTGTTAGAAGTGTTTTGCATGATTTTTGAAGTTGGAGCCTGAAATGTCAGAAAACGGCGTTTCAGCACATAACAAACTTGGTTCAGGCAATGCAAGCTGAAACTCGGTCCAAAATTAAAATTGCAGTGTGTGCATGAATAAAACCTATTTTGCAACACAGAGAAACATATCTGAAGGTGTTAGAAGTGTTTTGCATGATTTTTGAAGTTAGAGCCTGAAATGTCAGAAAACAGCGTTTCAGCACATAACAAACTTGGTTCTGGCAACGCAAGCTGAAACTCGGTCAGAAATTAAAATTGCAGTCTGTGCATGAATAAAACCTATTTGGCAACACAGAGAAACATATCTGAAGGTGTTAGAAGTGTTTTGCATGATTTTTGAAGTTAGAGCCTGAAATGTCAGAAAAAGGCCTTTCAGCACATAACAAACTTGGTTCAGACAATGCAAGCTGAAACTCGGCCCAAAATTAAAATTGCAGTCTGTGCATGAATAAAACCTATTTTGCAACACAGAGAAACATATCTGAAGGTGTTAGAAGTGTTTTGCATGATTTTTGAAGTTAGAGCCTGAAATGTCAGAAAACAGCGTTTCAGCACTTAACAAACTTGGTTCTGGCAATGCAAGCTGAAACTCTTTCCAAAATCAAAATTGCAGTCTGTGCATGAATAAAACCTATTTTGCAACACAGAGAAACATATCTGAAGGTGTTAGAAGTGTTTTGCATGATTTTTGAAGTTAGAGCCTGAAATGTCAGAAAACAGCGTTTCAGCACATAACAAACTTGGTTCTGGCAATGCAAGCTGAAACTCGGTCCAAAATTAAAATTGCAGTGTGTGCATGAATAAAACCTATTTTGCAACACAGAGAAACATATCTGAAGGTGTTAGAAGTGTTTTGCATGATTTTTGAAGTTAGAGCCTGAAATGTCAGAAAACGCCGTTTCAGCACATAACAAACTTGGTTCAGGCAATGCAAGCTGAAACTCGGTCAGAAATTAAAATTGCAGTCTGTGCATGAATAAAACCTATTTTGCAACACAGAGAAACATATCTGAAGGTGTTAGAAGTGTTTTGCATGATTTTTGAAGTTGGAGCCTGAAATGTCAGAAAACGGCGTTTCAGCACATAACAAACTTGGTTCAGGCAATGCAAGCTGAAACTCGGTCCAAAATTAAAATTGCAGTGTGTGCATGAATAAAACCTATTTTGCAACACAGAGAAACATATCTGAAGGTGTTAGAAGTGTTTTGCATGATTTTTGAAGTTAGAGCCTGAAATGTCAGAAAACGCCGTTTCAGCACATAACAAACTTGGTTCAGGCAATGCAAGCTGAAACTCGGCCCAAAATTAAAATTGCAGTCTGTGCATGAATAAAACCTATTTTGCAACACAGAGAAACATATCTGAAGGTGTTAGAAGTGTTTTGCATGATTTTTGAAGTTAGAGCCTGAAATGTCAGAAAACAGCGTTTCAGCACTTAACAAACTTGGTTCTGGCAATGCAAGCTGAAACTCTTTCCAAAATCAAAATTGCAGTCTGTGCATGAATAAAACCTATTTTGAAACACAGAGAAACATATCTGAAGGTGTTAGAAGTGTTTTGCATGATTTTTGAAGTTAGAGCCTGAAATGTCAGAAAAAGGCCTTTCAGCACATAACAAACTTGGTTCAGACAATGCAAGCTGAAACTCGGCCCAAAATTAAAATTGCAGTCTGTGCATGAATAAAACCTATTTTGCAACACAGAGAAACATATCTGAAGGTGTTAGAAGTGTTTTGCATGATTTTTGAAGTTAGAGCCTGAAATGTCAGAAAACGGCGTTTCAGCACATAACAAACTTGGTTCAGGCAATGCAAGCTGAAACTCGGCCCAAAATTAAAATTGCAGTCTGTGCATGAATAAAGCCTATTTTGCAACACAGAGAAAGATATCTGAAGGTGTTAGAAGTGTTTTGCATGATTTTTGAAGTTAGAGCCTGAAATGTCAGAAAACAGCGTTTCAGCACATAACAAACTTGGTTCTGGCAATGCAAGCTGAAACTCGGTCAGAAATTAAAATTGCAGTCTGTGCATGAATAAAACCTATTTTGCAACACAGAGAAACATATCTGAAGGTGTTAGAATTGTTTTGCATGATTTTTGAAGTTGGAGCCTGAAATGTCAGAAAACGGCGTTTCAGCACATAACAAACTTGGTTCAGGCAATGCAAGCTGAAACTCGGTCCAAAATTAAAATTGCAGTGTGTGCATGAATAAAACCTATTTTGCAACACAGAGAAACATATCTGAAGGTGTTAGAAGTGTTTTGCATGATTTTTGAAGTTAGAGCCTGAAATGTCAGAAAAAGGCCTTTCAGCACATAACAAACTTGGTTCAGGCAATGCAAGCTGAAACTCGGCCCAAAATTAAAATTGCAGTCTGTGCATGAATAAAACCTATTTTGCAACACAGAGAAACATATCTGAAGGTGTTAGAAGTGTTTTGCATGATTTTTGAAGTTAGAGCCTGAAATGTCAGAAAACAGCGTTTCAGCACATAACAAACTTGGTTCTGGCAATGCAAGCTGAAACTCGGTCCAAAATAAAAATTGCAGTCTGTGCATGAATAAAACCTATTTTGCAACACAGAGAAACATATCTGAAGGTGTTAGAAGTGTTTTGCATGATTTTTGAAGTTAGAGCCTGAAATGTCAGAAAACGCCGTTTCAGCACTTAACAAACTTGGTTCTGGCAATGCAAGCTGAAACTCTTTCCAAAATCAAAATTGCAGTCTGTGCATGAATAAAACCTATTTTGCAACACAGAGAAACATATCTGAAGGTGTTAGAAGTGTTTTGCATGATTTTTGAAGTTAGAGCCTGAAATGTCAGAAAAAGGCCTTTCAGCACATAACAAACTTGGTTCAGACAATGCAAGCTGAAACTAGGCCCAAAATTAAAATTGCAGTCTGTGCATGAATAAAACCTATTTTGCAACACAGAGAAACATATCTGAAGGTGTTAGAAGTGTTTTGCATGATTTTTGAAGTTAGAGCCTGAAATGTCAGAAAACGCCGTTTCAGCACATAACAAACTTGGTTCAGGCAATGCAAGCTGAAACTCGGCCCAAAATTAAAATTGCAGTCTGTGCATGAATAAAGCCTATTTTGCAACACAGAGAAAGATATCTGAAGGTGTTAGAAGTGTTTTGCATGATTTTTGAAGTTAGAGCCTGAAA
Source organism: Garra rufa (assembly GCF_049309525.1). Lineage (NCBI taxonomy): Eukaryota > Metazoa > Chordata > Actinopteri > Cypriniformes > Cyprinidae > Garra > Garra rufa. The sequence goes on from NC_133381.1 coordinate 20,160,102, forward strand.
TGTCAGAAAACAGCGTTTCAGCACATAACAAACTTGGTTCTGGCAATGCAAGCTGAAACTCGGTCCAAAATAAAAATTGCAGTCTGTGCATGAATAAAACCTATTTTGCAACACAGAGAAACATATCTGAAGGTGTTAGAAGTGTTTTGCATGATTTTTGAAGTTAGAGCCTGAAATGTCAGAAAACGCCGTTTCAGCACATAACAAACTTGGTTCAGGCAATGCAAGCTGAAACTCGGCCCAAAATTAAAATTGCAGTCTGTGCATGAATAAAACCTATTTTGCAACACAGAGAAACATATCTGAAGGTGTTAGAAGTGTTTTGCATGATTTTTGAAGTTAGAGCCTGAAATGTCAGAAAAGAGCGTTTCAGCACTTAACAAACTTGGTTCTGGCAATGCAAGCTGAAACTCGGTCCAAAATAAAAATTGCAGTCTGTGCATGAATAAAACCTATTTTGCAACACAGAGAAACATATCTGAAGGTGTTAGAAGTGTTTTGCATGATTTTTGAAGTTAGAGCCTGAAATGTCAGAAAACGGCGTTTCAGCACATAACAAACTTGGTTCAGGCAATGCAAGCTGAAACTCGGCCCAAAATTAAAATTGCAGTCTGTGCATGAATAAAACCTATTTTGCAACACAGAGAAACATATCTGAAGGTGTTAGAAGTGTTTTGCATGATTTTTGAAGTTGGAGCCTGAAATGTCAGAAAACGGCGTTTCAGCACATAACAAACTTGGTTCAGGCAATGCAAGCTGAAACTCGGTCCAAAATTAAAATTGCAGTGTGTGCATGAATAAAACCTATTTTGCAACACAGAGAAACATATCTGAAGGTGTTAGAAGTGTTTTGCATGATTTTTGAAGTTAGAGCCTGAAATGTCAGAAAACAGCGTTTCAGCACATAACAAACTTGGTTCTGGCAATGCAAGCTGAAACTCGGTCAGAAATTAAAATTGCAGTCTGTGCATGAATAAAACCTATTTTGCAACACAGAGAAACATATCTGAAGGTGTTAGAAGTGTTTTGCATGATTTTTGAAGTTGGAGCCTGAAATGTCAGAAAACGGCGTTTCAGCACATAACAAACTTGGTTCAGGCAATGCAAGCTGAAACTCGGTCCAAAATTAAAATTGCAGTGTGTGCATGAATAAAACCTATTTTGCAACACAGAGAAACATATCTGAAGGTGTTAGAAGTGTTTTGCATGATTTTTGAAGTTAGAGCCTGAAATGTCAGAAAACAGCGTTTCAGCACATAACAAACTTGGTTCTGGCAATGCAAGCTGAAACTCGGTCCAAAATAAAAATTGCAGTCTGTGCATAAATAAAACCTATTTTGCAACACAGAGAAACATATCTGAAGGTGTTAGAAGTGTTTTGCATGATTTTTGAAGTTAGAGCCTGAAATGTCAGAAAACGGCTTTTCAGCACATAACAAACTTGGTTCAGGCAATGCAAGCTGAAACTCGGTCCAAAATTAAAATTGCAGTCTGTGCATGAATGAAACGTATTTTTCAACACACAGAAACATATCTGAAGGTGTTAGAAGTGTTTTGCATGATTTTTGAAGTTAGAGCCTGAAATGTCAGAAAACGCCGTTTCAGCACATAACAAACTTGGTTCAGGCAATGCAAGCTGAAACTCGGCCCAAAATTAAAATTGCAGTCTGTGCATGAATAAAACCTATTTTGCAACACAGAGAAACATATCTGAAGGTGTTAGAAGTGTTTTGCATGATTTTTGAAGTTAGAGCCTGAAATGTCAGAAAAGAGCGTTTCAGCACTTAACAAACTTGGTTCTGGCAATGCAAGCTGAAACTCGGTCCAAAATAAAAATTGCAGTCTGTGCATGAATAAAACCTATTTTGCAACACAGAGAAACATATCTGAAGGTGTTAGAAGTGTTTTGCATGATTTTTGAAGTTAGAGCCTGAAATGTCAGAAAACGGCGTTTCAGCACATAACAAACTTGGTTCAGGCAATGCAAGCTGAAACTCGGCCCAAAATTAACATTGCAGTCTGTGCATGAATAAAACCTATTTTGCAACACAGAGAAACATATCTGAAGGTGTTAGAAGTGTTTTGCATGATTTTTGAAGTTGGAGCCTGAAATGTCAGAAAACGGCGTTTCAGCACATAACAAACTTGGTTCAGGCAATGCAAGCTGAAACTCGGTCCAAAATTAAAATTGCAGTGTGTGCATGAATAAAACCTATTTTGCAACACAGAGAAACATATCTGAAGGTGTTAGAAGTGTTTTGCATGATTTTTGAAGTTAGAGCCTGAAATGTCAGAAAACAGCGTTTCAGCACATAACAAACTTGGTTCTGGCAATGCAAGCTGAAACTCGGTCAGAAATTAAAATTGCAGTCTGTGCATGAATAAAACCTATTTTGCAACACAGAGAAACATATCTGAAGGTGTTAGAAGTGTTTTGCATGATTTTTGAAGTTGGAGCCTGAAATGTCAGAAAACGGCGTTTCAGCACATAACAAACTTGGTTCAGGCAATGCAAGCTGAAACTCGGTCCAAAATTAAAATTGCAGTGTGTGCATGAATAAAACCTATTTTGCAACACAGAGAAACATATCTGAAGGTGTTAGAAGTGTTTTGCATGATTTTTGAAGTTAGAGCCTGAAATGTCAGAAAACAGCGTTTCAGCACATAACAAACTTGGTTCTGGCAATGCAAGCTGAAACTCGGTCCAAAATAAAAATTGCAGTCTGTGCATAAATAAAACCTATTTTGCAACACAGAGAAACATATCTGAAGGTGTTAGAAGTGTTTTGCATGATTTTTGAAGTTAGAGCCTGAAATGTCAGAAAACGGCTTTTCAGCACAAACTTGGTTCAGGCAATGCAAGCTGAAACTCGGTCCAAAATTAAAATTGCAGTCTGTGCATGAATGAAACGTATTTTTCAACACACAGAAACATATCTGAAGGTGTTAGAAGTGTTTTGCATGATTTTTTAAGTTAGAGCCTGAAATGTCAGAAAACAGCCTTTCAGCGCAGAACAAACTTGGTTCAGGCAATGCAAGCTGAAACTCGGTCCAAAATTAAAATTGCAGTCTGTGCATGAATAAAACCTATTTTGCAACACAGAGAAACATATCTGAAGGTGTTAGAAGTGTTTTGCATGATTTTTGAAGTTAGAGCCTGAAATGTCAGAAAACAGCGTTTCAGCACATAACAAACTTGGTTCTGGCAATGCAAGCTGAAACTCGGTCAGAAATTAAAATTGCAGTCTGTGCATGAATAAAACCTATTTTGCAACACAGAGAAACATATCTGAAGGTGTTAGAAGTGTTTTGCATGATTTTTGAAGTTGGAGCCTGAAATGTCAGAAAACGGCGTTTCAGCACATAACAAACTTGGTTCAGGCAATGCAAGCTGAAACTCGGTCCAAAATTAAAATTGCAGTGTGTGCATGAATAAAACCTATTTTGCAACACAGAGAAACATATCTGAAGGTGTTAGAAGTGTTTTGCATGATTTTTGAAGTTAGAGCCTGAAATGTCAGAAAACAGCGTTTCAGCACATAACAAACTTGGTTCTGGCAACGCAAGCTGAAACTCGGTCAGAAATTAAAATTGCAGTCTGTGCATGAATAAAACCTATTTTGCAACACAGAGAAACATATCTGAAGGTGTTAGAAGTGTTTTGCATGATTTTTGAAGTTAGAGCCTGAAATGTCAGAAAAAGGCCTTTCAGCACATAACAAACTTGGTAAAGACAATGCAAGCTGAAACTCGGCCCAAAATTAAAATTGCAGTCTGTGCATGAATAAAACCTATTTTGCAACAGAGAGAAACATATCTGAAGGTGTTAGAAGTGTTTTGCATGATTTTTGAAGTTAGAGCCTGAAATGTCAGAAAACAGCGTTTCAGCACTTAACAAACTTGGTTCTGGCAATGCAAGCTGAAACTCTTTCCAAAATCAAAATTGCAGTCTGTGCATGAATAAAACATATTTTGCAACACAGAGAAACATATCTGAAGGTGTTAGAAGTGTTTTGCATGATTTTTGAAGTTAGAGCCTGAAATGTCAGAAAACAGCGTTTCAGCACATAACAAACTTGGTTCTGGCAACGCAAGCTGAAACTCGGTTAGAAATTAAAATTGCAGTCTGTGCATGAATAAAACCTATTTTGCAACACAGAGAAACATATCTGAAGGTGTTAGAAGTGTTTTGCATGATTTTTGAAGTTAGAGCCTGAAATGTCAGAAAAAGGCCTTTCAGCACATAACAAACTTGGTTCAGACAATGCAAGCTGAAACTCGGCCCAAAATTAAAATTGCAGTCTGTGCATGAATAAAACCTATTTTGCAACACAGAGAAACATATCTGAAGGTGTTAGAAGTGTTTTGCATGATTTTTGAAGTTAGAGCCTGAAATGTCAGAAAACAGCGTTTCAGCACATAACAAACTTGGTTCTGGCATTGCAAGCTGAAACTCGGTCAGAAATTAAAATTGCAGTCTGTGCATGAATAAAACCTATTTTGCAACACAGAGAAACATATCTGAAGGTGTTAGAAGTGTTTTGCATGATTTTTGAAGTTGGAGCCTGAAATGTCAGAAAACGGCGTTTCAGCACATAACAAACTTGGTTCAGGCAATGCAAGCTGAAACTCGGTCCAAAATTAAAATTGCAGTGTGTGCATGAATAAAACCTATTTTGCAACACAGAGAAACATATCTGAAGGTGTTAGAAGTGTTTTGCATGATTTTTGAAGTTAGAGCCTGAAATGTCAGAAAAAGGCCTTTCAGCACATAACAAACTTGGTTCAGACAATGCAAGCTGAAACTCGGCCCAAAATTAAAATTGCAGTCTGTGCATGAATAAAACCTATTTTGCAACACAGAGAAACATATCTGAAGGTGTTAGAAGTGTTTTGCATGATTTTTGAAGTTAGAGCCTGAAATGTCAGAAAACAGCGTTTCAGCACATAACAAACTTGGTTCTGGCAATGCAAGCTGAAACTCGGTCCAAAATAAAAATTGCAGTCTGTGCATGAATAAAACCTTTTTTGCAACACAGAGAAACATATCTGAAGGTGTTAGAAGTGTTTTGCATGATTTTTGAAGTTAGAGCCTGAAATGTCAGAAAACAGCCTTTCAGCGCAGAACAAACTTGGTTCAGGCAATGCAAGCTGAAACTCGGTCCAAAATTAAAATTGCAGTCTGTGCATGAATAAAACCTATTTTGCAACACAGAGAAACATATCTGAAGGTGTTAGAAGTGTTTTTCATGATTTTTGAAGTTAGAGCCTGAAATGTCAGAAAACAGCGTTTCAGCACATAACAAACTTGGTTCTGGCAATGCAAGCTGAAACTCGGTCAGAAATTAAAATTGCAGTCTGTGCATGAATAAAACCTATTTTGCAACACAGAGAAACATATCTGAAGGTGTTAGAAGTGTTTTGCATGAATTTTGAAGTTGGAGCCTGAAATGTCAGAAAACGGCGTTTCAGCACATAACAAACTTGGTTCAGGCAATGCAAGCTGAAACTCGGTCCAAAATTAAAATTGCAGTGTGTGCATGAATAAAACCTATTTTGCAACACAGAGAAACATATCTGAAGGTGTTAGAAGTGTTTTGCATGATTTTTGAAGTTAGAGCCTGAAATGTCAGAAAACAGCGTTTCAGCACATAACAAACTTGGTTCTGGCAATGCAAGCTGAAACTCGGTCAGAAATTAAAATTGCAGTCTGTGCATGAATAAAACCTATTTTGCAACACAGAGAAACATATCTGAAGGTGTTAGAAGTGTTTTGCATGAATTTTGAAGTTGGAGCCTGAAATGTCAGAAAACGGCGTTTCAGCACATAACAAACTTGGTTCAGGCAATGCAAGCTGAAACTCGGTCAGAAATTAAAATTGCAGTCTGTGCATGAATAAAACCTATTTTGCAACACAGAGAAACATATCTGAAGGTGTTAGAAGTGTTTTGCATGATTTTTGAAGTTGGAGCCTGAAATGTCAGAAAACGGCGTTTCAGCACATAACAAACTTGGTTCAGGCAATGCAAGCTGAAACTCGGTCCAAAATTAAAATTGCAGTGTGTGCATGAATAAAACCTATTTTGCAACACAGAGAAACATATCTGAAGGTGTTAGAAGTGTTTTGCATGATTTTTGAAGTTAGAGCCTGAAATGTAAGAAAACAGCGTTTCAGCACATAACAAACTTGGTTCTGGCAATGCAAGCTGAAACTCGGTCCAAAATAAAAAATTGCAGTCTGTGCATGAATAAAACCTATTTTGCAACACAGAGAAACATATCTGAAGGTGTTAGAAGTGTTTTGCATGATTTTTGAAGTTAGAGCCTGAAATGTCAGAAAACGGCTTTTCAGCACATAACAAACTTGGTTCAGGCAATGCAAGCTGAAACTCGGTCCAAAATTAAAATTGCAGTCTGTGCATGAATGAAACGTATTTTTCAACACACAGAAACATATCTGAAGGTGTTAGAAGTGTTTTGCATGATTTTTTAAGTTAGAGTCTGAAATGTCAGAAAACAGCCTTTCAGCGCAGAACAAACTTGGTTCAGGCAATGCAAGCTGAAACTCGGTCCAAAATTAAAATTGCAGTCTGTGCATGAATAAAACCTATTTTGCAACACAGAGAAACATATCTGAAGGTGTTAGAAGTGTTTTGCATGATTTTTGAAGTTAGAGCCTGAAATGTCAGAAAACAGCGTTTCAGCACATAACAAACTTGGTTCTGGCAATGCAAGCTGAAACTCGGTCAGAAATTAAAATTGCAGTCTGTGCATGAATAAAACCTATTTTGCAACACAGAGAAACATATCTGAAGGTGTTAGAAGTGTTTTGCATGATTTTTGAAGTTGGAGCCTGAAATGTCAGAAAACGGCGTTTCAGCACATAACAAACTTGGTTCAGGCAATGCAAGCTGAAACTCGGTCCAAAATTAAAATTGCAGTGTGTGCATGAATAAAACCTATTTTGCAACACAGAGAAACATATCTGAAGGTGTTAGAAGTGTTTTGCATGATTTTTGAAGTTAGAGCCTGAAATGTCAGAAAACAGCGTTTCAGCACATAACAAACTTGGTTCTGGCAACGCAAGCTGAAACTCGGTCAGAAATTAAAATTGCAGTCTGTGCATGAATAAAACCTATTTGGCAACACAGAGAAACATATCTGAAGGTGTTAGAAGTGTTTTGCATGATTTTTGAAGTTAGAGCCTGAAATGTCAGAAAAAGGCCTTTCAGCACATAACAAACTTGGTTCAGACAATGCAAGCTGAAACTCGGCCCAAAATTAAAATTGCAGTCTGTGCATGAATAAAACCTATTTTGCAACACAGAGAAACATATCTGAAGGTGTTAGAAGTGTTTTGCATGATTTTTGAAGTTAGAGCCTGAAATGTCAGAAAACAGCGTTTCAGCACTTAACAAACTTGGTTCTGGCAATGCAAGCTGAAACTCTTTCCAAAATCAAAATTGCAGTCTGTGCATGAATAAAACCTATTTTGCAACACAGAGAAACATATCTGAAGGTGTTAGAAGTGTTTTGCATGATTTTTGAAGTTAGAGCCTGAAATGTCAGAAAACAGCGTTTCAGCACATAACAAACTTGGTTCTGGCAATGCAAGCTGAAACTCGGTCAGAAATTAAAATTGCAGTCTGTGCATGAATAAAACCTATTTTGCAACACAGAGAAACATATCTGAAGGTGTTAGAAGTGTTTTGCATGATTTTTGAAGTTGGAGCCTGAAATGTCAGAAAACGGCGTTTCAGCACATAACAAACTTGGTTCAGGCAATGCAAGCTGAAACTCGGTCCAAAATTAAAATTGCAGTGTGTGCATGAATAAAACCTATTTTGCAACACAGAGAAACATATCTGAAGGTGTTAGAAGTGTTTTGCATGATTTTTGAAGTTAGAGCCTGAAATGTCAGAAAACGGCGTTTCAGCACATAACAAACTTGGTTCAGGCAATGCAAGCTGAAACTCGGTCCAAAATTAAAATTGCAGTGTGTGCATGAATAAAACCTATTTTGCAACACAGAGAAACATATCTGAAGGTGTTAGAAGTGTTTTGCATGATTTTTGAAGTTAGAGCCTGAAATGTCAGAAAAAGGCCTTTCAGCACATAACAAACTTGGTTCAGACAATGCAAGCTGAAACTCGGCCCAAAATTAAAATTGCAGTCTGTGCATGAATAAAACCTATTTTGCAACACAGAGAAACATATCTGAAGGTGTTAGAAGTGTTTTGCATGATTTTTGAAGTTAGAGCCTGAAATGTCAGAAAACAGCGTTTCAGCACATAACAAACTTGGTTCTGGCAATGCAAGCTGAAACTCGGTCCAAAATAAAAATTGCAGTCTGTGCATGAATAAAACCTATTTTGCAACACAGAGAAACATATCTGAAGGTGTTAGAAGTGTTTTGCATGATTTTTGAAGTTAGAGCCTGAAATGTCAGAAAACGCCGTTTCAGCACATAACAAACTTGGTTCAGGCAATGCAAGCTGAAACTCGGCCCAAAATTAAAATTGCAGTCTGTGCATGAATAAAACCTATTTTGCAACACAGAGAAACATATCTGAAGGTGTTAGAAGTGTTTTGCATGATTTTTGAAGTTAGAGCCTGAAATGTCAGAAAACAGCGTTTCAGCACTTAACAAACTTGGTTCTGGCAATGCAAGCTGAAACTCTTTCCAAAATCAAAATTGCAGTCTGTGCATGAATAAAACCTATTTTGAAACACAGAGAAACATATCTGAAGGTGTTAGAAGTGTTTTGCATGATTTTTGAAGTTAGAGCCTGAAATGTCAGAAAAAGGCCTTTCAGCACATAACAAACTTGGTTCAGACAATGCAAGCTGAAACTCGGCCCAAAATTAAAATTGCAGTCTGTGCATGAATAAAACCTATTTTGCAACACAGAGAAACATATCTGAAGGTGTTAGAAGTGTTTTGCATGATTTTTGAAGTTAGAGCCTGAAATGTCAGAAAACGGCGTTTCAGCACATAACAAACTTGGTTCAGGCAATGCAAGCTGAAACTCGGCCCAAAATTAAAATTGCAGTCTGTGCATGAATAAAGCCTATTTTGCAACACAGAGAAAGATATCTGAAGGTGTTAGAAGTGTTTTGCATGATTTTTGAAGTTAGAGCCTGAAATGTCAGAAAACAGCGTTTCAGCACATAACAAACTTGGTTCTGGCAATGCAAGCTGAAACTCGGTCAGAAATTAAAATTGCAGTCTGTGCATGAATAAAACCTATTTTGCAACACAGAGAAACATATCTGAAGGTGTTAGAAGTGTTTTGCATGATTTTTGAAGTTGGAGCCTGAAATGTCAGAAAACGGCGTTTCAGCACATAACAAACTTGGTTCAGGCAATGCAAGCTGAAACTCGGTCCAAAATTAAAATTGCAGTGTGTGCATGAATAAAACCTATTTTGCAACACAGAGAAACATATCTGAAGGTGTTAGAAGTGTTTTGCATGATTTTTGAAGTTAGAGCCTGAAATGTCAGAAAAAGGCCTTTCAGCACATAACAAACTTGGTTCAGACAATGCAAGCTGAAACTCGGCCCAAAATTAAAATTGCAGTCTGTGCATGAATAAAACCTATTTTGCAACACAGAGAAACATATCTGAAGGTGTTAGAAGTGTTTTGCATGATTTTTGAAGTTAGAGCCTGAAATGTCAGAAAACAGCGTTTCAGCACATAACAAACTTGGTTCTGGCAATGCAAGCTGAAACTCGGTCCAAAATAAAAATTGCAGTCTGTGCATGAATAAAACCTATTTTGCAACACAGAGAAACATATCTGAAGGTGTTAGAAGTGTTTTGCATGATTTTTGAAGTTAGAGCCTGAAATGTCAGAAAACGCCGTTTCAGCACATAACAAACTTGGTTCAGGCAATGCAAGCTGAAACTCGGCCCAAAATTAAAATTGCAGTCTGTGCATGAATAAAACCTATTTTGCAACACAGAGAAACATATCTGAAGGTGTTAGAAGTGTTTTGCATGATTTTTGAAGTTAGAGCCTGAAATGTCAGAAAACAGCGTTTCAGCACTTAACAAACTTGGTTCTGGCAATGCAAGCTGAAACTCTTTCCAAAATCAAAATTGCAGTCTGTGCATGAATAAAACCTATTTTGCAACACAGAGAAACATATCTGAAGGTGTTAGAAGTGTTTTGCATGATTTTTGAAGTTAGAGCCTGAAATGTCAGAAAAAGGCCTTTCAGCACATAACAAACTTGGTTCAGACAATGCAAGCTGAAACTAGGCCCAAAATTAAAATTGCAGTCTGTGCATGAATAAAACCTATTTTGCAACACAGAGAAACATATCTGAAGGTGTTAGAAGTGTTTTGCATGATTTTTGAAGTTAGAGCCTGAAATGTCAGAAAACGCCGTTTCAGCACATAACAAACTTGGTTCAGGCAATGCAAGCTGAAACTCGGCCCAAAATTAAAATTGCAGTCTGTGCATGAATAAAACCTATTTTGCAACACAGAGAAACATATCTGAAGGTGTTAGAAGTGTTTTGCATGATTTTTGAAGTTAGAGCCTGAAATGTCAGAAAACAGCGTTTCAGCACATAACAAACTTGGTTCTGGCAATGCAAGCTGAAACTCGGTCCAAAATAAAAATTGCAGTCTGTGCATGAATAAAACCTATTTTGCAACACAGAGAAACATATCTGAAGGTGTTAGAAGTGTTTTGCATGATTTTTGAAGTTAGAGCCTGAAATGTCAGAAAACGGCGTTTCAGCACATAACAAACTTGGTTCAGGCAATGCAAGCTGAAACTCGGCCCAAAATTAAAATTGCAGTCTGTGCATGAATAAAACCTATTTTGCAACACAGAGAAACATATCTGAAGGTGTTAGAAGTGTTTTGCATGATTTTTGAAGTTAGAGCCTGAAATGTCAGAAAACAGCGTTTCAGCACATAACAAACTTGGTTCTGGCAATGCAAGCTGAAACTCGGTCAGAAATTAAAATTGCAGTCTGTGCATGAATAAAACCTATTTTGCAACACAGAGAAACATATCTGAAGGTGTTAGAAGTGTTTTGCATGATTTTTGAAGTTGGAGCCTGAAATGTCAGAAAACGGCGTTTCAGCACATAACAAACTTGTTTCAGGCAATGCAAGCTGAAACTCGGTCCAAAATTAAAATTGCAGTGTGTGCATGAATAAAACCTATTTTGCAACACAGAGAAACATATCTGAAGGTGTTAGAAGTGTTTTGCATGATTTTTGAAGTTAGAGCCTGAAATGTCAGAAAACAGCGTTTCAGCACATAACAAACTTGGTTCTGGCAATGCAAGCTGAAACTCGGTCAGAAATTAAAATTGCAGTCTGTGCATGAATAAAACCTATTTTGCAACACAGAGAAACATATCTGAAGGTGTTAGAAGTGTTTTGCATGATTTTTGAAGTTAGAGCCTGAAATGTCAGAAAAAGGCCTTTCAGCACATAACAAACTTGGTAAAGACAATGCAAGCTGAAACTCGGCCCAAAATTAAAATTGCAGTCTGTGCATGAATAAAACCTATTTTGCAACACAGAGAAACATATCTGAAGGTGTTAGAAGTGTTTTGCATGATTTTTGAAGTTATAGCCTGAAATGTCAGAAAACAGCGTTTCAGCACTTAACAAACTTGGTTCTGGCAATGCAAGCTGAAACTCTTTCCAAAATCAAAATTGCAGTCTGTGCATGAATAAAACATATTTTGCAACACAGAAAAACATATCTGAAGGTGTTAGAAGTGTTTTGCATGATTTTTGAAGTTAGAGCCTGAAATGTCAGAAAACAGCGTTTCAGCACATAACAAACTTGGTTCAGGCAATGCAAGCTGAAACTCGGTCCAAAATTAAAATTGCAGTGTGTGCATGAATAAAACCTATTTTGCAACACAGAGAAACATATCTGAAGGTGTTAGAAGTGTTTTGCATGATTTTTGAAGTTAGAGCCTGAAATGTCAGAAAACAGCGTTTCAGCACATAACAAACTTGGTTCTGGCATTGCAAGCTGAAACTCGGTCAGAAATTAAAATTGCAGTCTGTGCATGAATAAAACCTATTTTGCAACACAGAGAAACATATCTGAAGGTGTTAGAAGTGTTTTGCATGATTTTTGAAGTTGGAGCCTGAAATGTCAGAAAACGGCGTTTCAGCACATAACAAACTTGGTTCAGGCAATGCAAGCTGAAACTCGGTCCAAAATTAAAATTGCAGTGTGTGCATGAATAAAACCTATTTTGCAACACAGAGAAACATATCTGAAGGTGTTAGAAGTGTTTTGCATGATTTTTGAAGTTAGAGCCTGAAATGTCAGAAAAAGGCCTTTCAGCACATAACAAACTTGGTTCAGACAATGCAAGCTGAAACTCGGCCCAAAATTAAAATTGCAGTCTGTGCATGAATAAAACCTATTTTGCAACACAGAGAAACATATCTGAAGGTGTTAGAAGTGTTTTGCATGATTTTTGAAGTTAGAGCCTGAAATGTCAGAAAACAGCGTTTCAGCACATAACAAACTTGGTTCTGGCAATGCAAGCTGAAACTAGGTCCAAAATAAAAATTGCAGTCTGTGCATGAATAAAACCTTTTTTGCAACACAGAGAAACATATCTGAAGGTGTTAGAAGTGTTTTGCATGATTTTTGAAGTTAGAGCCTGAAATGTCAGAAAACAGCCTTTCAGCGCAGAACAAACTTGGTTCAGGCAATGCAAGCTGAAACTCGGTCCAAAATTAAAATTGCAGTCTGTGCATGAATAAAACCTATTTTGCAACACAGAGAAACATATCTGAAGGTGTTAGAAGTGTTTTGCATGATTTTTGAAGTTAGAGCCTGAAATGTCAGAAAACAGCGTTTCAGCACATAACAAACTTGGTTCTGGCAATGCAAGCTGAAACTCGGTCAGAAATTAAAATTGCAGTCTGTGCATGAATAAAACCTATTTTGCAACACAGAGAAACATATCTGAAGGTGTTAGAAGTGTTTTGTATGAATTTTGAAGTTGGAGCCTGAAATGTCAGAAAACGGCGTTTCAGCACATAACAAACTTGGTTCAGGCAATGCAAGCTGAAACTCGGTCCAAAATTAAAATTGCAGTGTGTGCATGAATAAAACCTATTTTGCAACACAGAGAAACATATCTGAAGGTGTTAGAAGTGTTTTGCATGATTTTTGAAGTTAGAGCCTGAAATGTCAGAAAACAGCGTTTCAGCACATAACAAACTTGGTTCTGGCAATGCAAGCTGAAACTCGGTCAGAAATTAAAATTGCAGTCTGTGCATGAATAAAACCTATTTTGCAACACAGAGAAACATATCTGAAGGTGTTAGAAGTGTTTTGCATGAATTTTGAAGTTGGAGCCTGAAATGTCAGAAAACGGCGTTTCAGCACATAACAAACTTGGTTCAGGCAATGCAAGCTGAAACTCGGTCCAAAATTAAAATTGCAGTGTGTGCATGAATAAAACCTATTTTGCAACACAGAGAAACATATCTGAAGGTGTTAGAAGTGTTTTGCATGATTTTTGAAGTTAGAGCCTGAAATGTCAGAAAACAGCGTTTCAGCACATAACAAACTTGGTTCTGGCAATGCAAGCTGAAACTCGGTCAGAAATTAAAATTGCAGTCTGTGCATGAATAAAACCTATTTTGCAACACAGAGAAACATATCTGAAGGTGTTAGAAGTGTTTTGCATGATTTTTGAAGTTGGAGCCTGAAATGTCAGAAAACGGCGTTTCAGCACATAACAAACTTGGTTCAGGCAATGCAAGCTGAAACTCGGTCCAAAATTAAAATTGCAGTGTGTGCATGAATAAAACCTATTTTGCAACACAGAGAAACATATCTGAAGGTGTTAGAAGTGTTTTGCATGATTTTTGAAGTTAGAGCCTGAAATGTCAGAAAACAGCGTTTCAGCACATAACAAACTTGGTTCTGGCAATGCAAGCTGAAATTCGGTCCAAAATAAAAAATTGCAGTCTGTGCATGAATAAAACCTATTTTGCAACACAGAGAAACATATCTGAAGGTGTTAGAAGTGTTTTGCATGATTTTTGAAGTTAGAGCCTGAAATGTCAGAAAACGGCTTTTCAGCACATAACAAACTTGGTTCAGGCAATGCAAGCTGAAACTCGGTCCAAAATTAAAATTGCAGTCTGTGCATGAATGAAACGTATTTTTCAACACACAGAAACATATCTGAAGGTGTTAGAAGTGTTTTGCATGATTTTTTAAGTTAGAGTCTGAAATGTCAGAAAACAGCCTTTCAGCGCAGAACAAACTTGGTTCAGGCAATGCAAGCTGAAACTCGGTCCAAAATTAAAATTGCAGTCTGTGCATGAATAAAACCTATTTTGCAACACAGAGAAACATATCTGAAGGTGTTAGAAGTGTTTTGCATGATTTTTGAAGTTAGAGCCTGAAATGTCAGAAAAAGGCCTTTCAGCACATAACAAACTTGGTTCAGACAATGCAAGCTGAAACTCGGCCCAAAATTAAAATTGCAGTCTGTGCATGAATAAAACCTATTTTGCAACACAGAGAAACATATCTGAAGGTGTTAGACGTGTTTTGCATGATTTTTGAAGTTAGAGCCTGAAATGTCAGAAAACAGCGTTTCAGCACTTAACAAACTTGGTTCTGGCAATGCAAGCTGAAACTCTTTCCAAAATCAAAATTGCAGTCTGTGCATGAATAAAACCTATTTTGCAACACAGAGAAACATATCTGAAGGTGTTAGAAGTGTTTTGCATGATTTTTGAAGTTAGAGCCTGAAATGTCAGAAAACAGCGTTTCAGCACATAACAAACTTGGTTCTGGCAATGCAAGCTGAAACTCGGTCAGAAATTAAAATTGCAGTCTGTGCATGAATAAAACCTATTTTGCAACACAGAGAAACATATCTGAAGGTGTTAGAAGTGTTTTGCATGATTTTTGAAGTTAGAGCCTGAAATGTCAGAAAACAGCGTTTCAGCACATAACAAACTTGGTTCTGGCAATGCAAGCTGAAACTCGGTCCAAAATAAAAAATTGCAGTCTGTGCATGAATAAAACCTATTTTGCAACACAGAGAAACATATCTGAAGGTGTTAGAAGTGTTTTGCATGATTTTTGAAGTTAGAGCCTGAAATGTCAGAAAACGGCTTTTCAGCACATAACAAACTTGGTTCAGGCAATGCAAGCTGAAACTCGGTCCAAAATTAAAATTGCAGTCTGTGCATGAATGAAACGTATTTTTCAACACACAGAAACATATCTGAAGGTGTTAGAAGTGTTTTGCATGATTTTTTAAGTTAGAGTCTGAAATGTCAGAAAACAGCCTTTCAGCGCAGAACAAACTTGGTTCAGGCAATGCAAGCTGAAACTCGGTCCAAAATTAAAATTGCAGTCTGTGCATGAATAAAACCTATTTTGCAACACAGAGAAACATATCTGAAGGTGTTAGAAGTGTTTTGCATGATTTTTGAAGTTAGAGCCTGAAATGTCAGAAAACAGCGTTTCAGCACATAACAAACTTGGTTCTGGCAATGCAAGCTGAAACTCGGTCAGAAATTAAAATTGCAGTCTGTGCATGAATAAAACCTATTTTGCAACACAGAGAAACATATCTGAAGGTGTTAGAAGTGTTTTGCATGATTTTTGAAGTTGGAGCCTGAAATGTCAGAAAACGGCGTTTCAGCACATAACAAACTTGGTTCAGGCAATGCAAGCTGAAACTCGGTCCAAAATTAAAATTGCAGTGTGTGCATGAATAAAACCTATTTTGCAACACAGAGAAACATATCTGAAGGTGTTAGAAGTGTTTTGCATGATTTTTGAAGTTAGAGCCTGAAATGTCAGAAAACAGCGTTTCAGCACATAACAAACTTGGTTCTGGCAACGCAAGCTGAAACTCGGTCAGAAATTAAAATTGCAGTCTGTGCATGAATAAAACCTATTTGGCAACACAGAGAAACATATCTGAAGGTGTTAGAAGTGTTTTGCATGATTTTTGAAGTTAGAGCCTGAAATGTCAGAAAAAGGCCTTTCAGCACATAACAAACTTGGTTCAGACAATGCAAGCTGAAACTCGGCCCAAAATTAAAATTGCAGTCTGTGCATGAATAAAACCTATTTTGCAACACAGAGAAACATATCTGAAGGTGTTAGACGTGTTTTGCATGATTTTTGAAGTTAGAGCCTGAAATGTCAGAAAACAGCGTTTCAGCACTTAACAAACTTGGTTCTGGCAATGCAAGCTGAAACTCTTTCCAAAATCAAAATTGCAGTCTGTGCATGAATAAAACCTATTTTGCAACACAGAGAAACATATCTGAAGGTGTTAGAAGTGTTTTGCATGATTTTTGAAGTTAGAGCCTGAAATGTCAGAAAACAGCGTTTCAGCACATAACAAACTTGGTTCTGGCAATGCAAGCTGGAACTCGGTCAGAAATTGAAATTGCAGTCTGTGCATGAATAAAACCTATTTTGCAACACAGAGAAACATATCTGAAGGATCTGAAGGTGTTAGAAGTGTTTTGCATGATTTTTGAAGTTGGAGCCTGAAATGTCAGAAAACGGCGTTTCAGCACATAACAAACTTGGTTCAGGCAATGCAAGCTGAAACTCGGTCCAAAATTAAAATTGCAGTGTGTGCATGAATAAAACCTATTTTGCAACACAGAGAAACATATCTGAAGGTGTTAGAAGTGTTTTGCATGATTTTTGAAGTTAGA
This sequence comes from Garra rufa, assembly GCF_049309525.1. NCBI lineage: Eukaryota > Metazoa > Chordata > Actinopteri > Cypriniformes > Cyprinidae > Garra > Garra rufa. Next base: position 20,176,821 of record NC_133381.1, read on the forward strand.
GCCTGAAATGTCAGAAAACAGCGTTTCAGCACATAACAAACTTGGTTCTGGCAACGCAAGCTGAAACTCGGTCAGAAATTAAAATTGCAGTCTGTGCATGAATAAAACCTATTTTGCAACACAGAGAAACATATCTGAAGGTGTTAGAAGTGTTTTGCATGATTTTTGAAGTTAGAGCCTGAAATGTCAGAAAAAGGCCTTTCAGCACATAACAAACTTGGTAAAGACAATGCAAGCTGAAACTCGGCCCAAAATTAAAATTGCAGTCTGTGCATGAATAAAACCTATTTTGCAACACAGAGAAACATATCTGAAGGTGTTAGAAGTGTTTTGCATGATTTTTGAAGTTAGAGCCTGAAATGTCAGAAAACAGCGTTTCAGCACTTAACAAACTTGGTTCTGGCAATGCAAGCTGAAACTCTTTCCAAAATCAAAATTGCAGTCTGTGCATGAATAAAACATATTTTGCAACACAGAGAAACATATCTGAAGGTGTTAGAAGTGTTTTGCATGATTTTTGAAGTTAGAGCCTGAAATGTCAGAAAACAGCGTTTCAGCACATAACAAACTTGGTTCAGGCAATGCAAGCTGAAACTCGGTCCAAAATTAAAATTGCAGTGTGTGCATGAATAAAACCTATTTTGCAACACAGAGAAACATATCTGAAGGTGTTAGAAGTGTTTTGCATGATTTTTGAAGTTAGAGCCTGAAATGTCAGAAAACAGCGTTTCAGCACATAACAAACTTGGTTCTGGCAACGCAAGCTGAAACTCGGTTAGAAATTAAAATTGCAGTCTGTGCATGAATAAAACCTATTTTGCAACACAGAGAAACATATCTGAAGGTGTTAGAAGTGTTTTGCATGATTTTTGAAGTTAGAGCCTGAAATGTCAGAAAACAGCGTTTCAGCACATAACAAACTTGGTTCTGGCATTGCAAGCTGAAACTCGGTCAGAAATTAAAATTGCAGTCTGTGCATGAATAAAACCTATTTTGCAACACAGAGAAACATATCTGAAGGTGTTAGAAGTGTTTTGCATGATTTTTGAAGTTGGAGCCTGAAATGTCAGAAAACGGCGTTTCAGCACATAACAAACTTGGTTCAGGCAATGCAAGCTGAAACTCGGTCCAAAATTAAAATTGCAGTGTGTGCATGAATAAAACCTATTTTGCAACACAGAGAAACATATCTGAAGGTGTTAGAAGTGTTTTGCATGATTTTTGAAGTTAGAGCCTGAAATGTCAGAAAAAGGCCTTTCAGCACATAACAAACTTGGTTCAGACAATGCAAGCTGAAACTCGGCCCAAAATTAAAATTGCAGTCTGTGCATGAATAAAACCTATTTTGCAACACAGAGAAACATATCTGAAGGTGTTAGAAGTGTTTTGCATGATTTTTGAAGTTAGAGCCTGAAATGTCAGAAAACAGCGTTTCAGCACATAACAAACTTGGTTCTGGCAATGCAAGCTGAAACTCGGTCCAAAATAAAAATTGCAGTCTGTGCATGAATAAAACCTTTTTTGCAACACAGAGAAACATATCTGAAGGTGTTAGAAGTGTTTTGCATGATTTTTGAAGTTAGAGCCTGAAATGTCAGAAAACAGCCTTTCAGCGCAGAACAAACTTGGTTCAGGCAATGCAAGCTGAAACTCGGTCCAAAATTAAAATTGCAGTCTGTGCATGAATAAAACCTATTTTGCAACACAGATAAACATATCTGAAGGTGTTAGAAGTGTTTTGCATGATTTTTGAAGTTAGAGCCTGAAATGTCAGAAAACGTACTCGGTTACTTTCGTAACCTCGGTTCCCTGAGATACGGGAACGAGTACTGCGTCGTTAAGACGCTTATGGGAAAAAGCTCCTTTTTCTCCTGAGACTGAAGTATTTCAATAACGCAGTGTAACTGCACGACCATTGGTTTGTGCAGTGAGATGAAAACAAACCAATGGCTCGGCAGCGGAGCTGCACGAGCCTGTGGCAATGATTCGCGCCCGAACGCGCCAAAAGGGGCGGAGAATTCGGCTATATAAGCGTGCATTTTGCCACAGGATCTCAGGTTCTTCGACTGAAGCGACGACTGAGTCGTGCAGCTACTTAGCAACGGCAAGCAACGCAGTACTCGTTCCCGTATCTCAGGGAACCGAGGTTACGAAAGTAACCGAGTACGTTCCCTGTCGATACTACACTCGTACTGCGTCGTTAAGACGCTTATGGGGAACCAGTACAATCCCGCCGTTGCTAAGGTAGAGGAACGACTGTATGGCCCTAGCACAGGATGGGCTAGTAGGAGCCAATTTGCTCAATAGGATAACCTAATGAACATTCCGTTCCAAGGAAAAACGATACACTTGGAAACTCCCAGAGGCCAAGTGCATACATAGCAATACTGGTAACAGAATTCCTCATGCAGAAAGGACCCTAGTCTGCAAGACAGGGACATCTAGATTATAAAACCTAGCAAATGTGGACGGTGAGGCCCAGCCTGCCGCCGCACATATTTCTGCAATGGATACTCCGCTGGACCGGGCCCATGACGAGGCGACGCCTCTAGTCGAATGGGCTCTTACCCCCATGGGACATGGCAGACCCAAGGAAGAGTAAGCCAGCATTATAGCTTCCACTATCCACTTGGATAGTCTATGTTTTGTGACCGATAACCCTTTGTTGCGGCCTCCAAAACACACAAAGAGCTGTTCTGACTTCCTAAAAGAAGCCGAACGCTCCAAATAACACCTCAATGCTCTCACGGGGCAGAGGGGATTAAAGCCTTGGTCTTGCTCCGAGGGGGGAAGTGCCAAGAGAGAGATAACCTGGTCTCTAAACGGTGTTGAGAGACTCTTAGGTACATAGCCGCATCTCGGCTTTAGGATGACTTTAGAGTCATTTGGCCCGAATTCTAGGCATACAGGATTTATGGATAGAGCCTGTAGGTCGCCCATACGCTTGACTGATGCCAATGCTAGTAGCAGGGCAGTTTTTAGCGTTAGAGGTCGAAGGTCAACAGACTGCAGCGGCTCAAATGGAGGGCTCTTCAGAGCTCTCAGCACTGTGGGTAGGTCCCAAGTAGGAACTGTGACGGGGCGAGGAGGGTTGAGCCTTCTCGACCCCTTCAGAAAGCGAACGATCAGATCGTTCTTTCCCACAGACTGACCGTCCATAGGGACATGAAATGCCGCTATGGCCGCCACATAAACCCTGAGCGTGGAGGGAGAGCGTCCCTTGTCCAACAGCTCCTGAAGAAATGACAAAATCAATGATATGTCACACAAACTCGGGTCTGCACCGTGGGTGGAACACCAGGCGGAAAAGACAGACCACTTGAGTCCATAGAGTCGCCTGGTAGAGGGTGCTCTGGCCTCAGAAATAGTATTTAAAACGGTCTCGGGGAGATCTAAAGGCTCCCGTCGAGAGACCAGACGTGCAGCGCCCACAGTTCCGGTTGGGGGTGCCAAAGCGTTTTGTTCGCCTGCGTTAAGAGATCTCGTCTCAACGGAACAGGCCACGGTGCTGATGACAGCAGCCGGTGGAGATCTGGGAACCAATGTTGGTTCTGCCAGAAGGGGGCCACTAGCAGGATTTTGAGTCTCTGTTCCCTGACCCGCCTGACTACGTGTGGTATCAGGGCGATCGGGGGAAAAGCATATAACAGGAGATTGGGCCAGTCGTGGGCCAATGCATCCTGCTCCTTTGAAAAATAAATTGGGCAGTGACAATTGTCTTTTGAGGCGAACAGGTCTACCTGAGCCTTGCCAAAGACTGCCCATATTTCCTGAATCGTCTGGGGATGAAGCATCCATTCGTCTGAGGAGACGTTGCTCCGAGACAGCATGTCTGCTCCTTGATTCAGCCTGCCAGGCACATGAGTTGCTCTGAGCGAGCGAAAGTTGAGCTGAGCCCATCGCAAGAGACGTTCCACTAATGTGAAAAGGCGTCTCGACGAAAGACCTCCCTGGTGATTTATGTACGATACCACCGTCATGTTGTCCGAGCGGACTAAGACGTGGTGTCCCTTTAAGACTGGCAGAAGTGTATGGAGGCCTAAACACACTGCTAGCATTTCTAGGCAGTTGATGTGAAGGCGTTTTTCGGCTTCTGACCACTGGCCGAATGCCGGCTGGCCATCGCACAGAGCTCCCCAACCTGAGTTGGACGCATCTGTCGAGACCATCTTCCTTCTGCACGCCATGTCCAGGGGAACGCCCTGTTCCATCCAAGAAAAATTCTTCCAAGGAGTCAGCGCTGTGACACAGGTCTGATCTACCCTGATGCGCAGGCGTCCTAGACGCCAGGCCTGAGGCGGAACTTTCGGTTTCAACCAGTACTGCAGAGGGCGCATTTGAAGTAGGCCCAGCTGGAGTACTGGAGATGCTGAAGCCATAAGACCCAGCATCTTCTGAAAAGCTTTGAGAGGGCGAAGGGCTCCGATTTTGAAGGAGGCCGCGAGCTTTCGGATGGCTTGAGCTCGCTGCGGCGCAACCATTGCCTTCATTTGAATGGAGTCGAAAACTGCTCCCAGGAACGCAATACGTTGGCTGGGAGACAGAGTGCTCTTGGCAAAATTGACCCTGAGTCCTAGGCATTGCAAGTGGCTGAGGATCACGGATCTGTGATGTATTAGCTCGTTCTCTGACTGGGCCAGGATGAGCCAGTCGTCGAGGTAGTTCAAGACGCGGATTCCCTTCTGCCTCAGGGGGGAAAGAGCCGCGTCCATGCACTTCGTAAATGTGCGAGGAGCTAGAGACAGTCCGAACGGAAGGACTGTATATTGATAGGCCGCTCCCTCGAAGGCAAATCTCAAGAATTGCCTGTGGTGGGGGGCAATCTGGATGTGAAAGTATGCATCTTTCAGATCCAGCGAGCAAAACCAGTCCTTTGTGCGTATGTGCGAAAGGATCTGTTTTAGCGTGAGCATTTTGAATGGCCGTCTCATGAGGGCGCAATTCAAACGCCTGAGGTCGAGGATGGGCCTCAGACCGCCATCCTTTTTTGGGACGAGGAAGTAGCGGCTGTAAAAGCCTGACTCGCTCTGTGCTGGGGGAACCGTTTCCACGGCACCTTTTGCCAGCAGATTCCTCACCTCTGTACGCAAAACCTCTATGTTTTTGCTGTGAACTGAGGTGGAGACCACTCCGCGAAAGCGGGGTGGTCTTCGAGCGAACTGCAGTGTATAACCTCGTTCTATTATGCCCATAACCCATTTCGACACCCCGGGGATGGCTTTCCAAGCCTCGGCCCGTGTGCTGAGGGGTTGCATTGGTTTGAGCGGTTGGGTGCCGCTTAACAACTCTGGAAGAGGAAATTTGCTCTCTTTTTGAAAATGTTTGTTTTTTATTTTTTTTTCCGCTATCACAGCGGTAAGCTGTAAGGGCGCTGACAGAAAGGGCCCGTGAGTTACAGCCAGTTTGTTTGGAAACATGCAGCGCTCTGAACCCGGAACAGAACGGGGTGTTTGGAGGCTGAAGAGAGACATCTTGGGGGCTGGTCCGGCTCTGGCGAGACTTGACCCTTTCCTCTTCCTGTTTTTTAAATCAGGAAGACGCTGGAGGCGCCTGTTCCAACACGACCTTGGGTCGGGGTCCCTGACGTCTAGGGAAAGGGTAGCGTCTGGCCGAGCGGGAGCGATGACGTGGCTCCACCTGGGGGGCTGGCTGAGCAGCTGGCGGGGCGGTCTTTGCAGGCTGCTGAGTCGGCGCCGGTTTGGGGCGACTAGGAGCCGTTGCAGAGCTTGTGCGCTTTGGCAGGAAGTGTCGCATAGCCTGGGACGACTTCTGAGCGGCGGTGAAGCGCTCCGCAAACCCCTCTACTGCTGGACCGAACAGACCGGTAGGAGAGATGGGGGAGTCAAGGAAGGCGACCTTGTCAGCGTCCTTGATCTCCGTCAGGTTTAGCCACAGGTGGCGCTCCAGCACCACCAAGCTGGCCATCGATCTGCCAATCGCCTGTGCCGTCATCTTAGTAGCACGCAACGCCAGGTCGGTCGCGCTGCGTAGTTCACGGAACGCAGCGTCATCTATGCCAGCCTCATCCATACTGCGGAGGAGTTTCGCTTGATAGACTTGGAGGACCGCCATTGAGTGCAGCGCTGATGCTGCCTGTCCAGCCGAAGAATAAGCACGTCCAGCGAGAGCTGAAGTAGTTCTGCATGGCTTGGACGGGTGAGTCGCCTTTGCCTTCCAGCCGATGGCAGTGGGCGGGCACAAATGCGCGGCCACAGACTCATCCAGGGGGGGCAACTTGTCATATCCTTTCTCTTCGGCGCCGTCAACCGTCGTGAGGGCGGAGGAAGAAGAGGTACGAAGGCGGGCGGAGTACGGAGCGCGCCAGGATTTAGAGATCTCACCGTGAACTTCCGGGAAGAACGGTGAGGCTCGCTGACGAGGGGCTTGGCGGCGCCCCGGCAGGAACCATTCGTCCAAACGACTCCGTACAGGCTCCTCAGGAGGAGACCAATCCAGTCCCAGCTCTTCAACAGCCTTAGATAGAACGCGGAAGAGTTCGGCGTCCATACCAGCGCTGGCGGTGCTGGGTTGAACAGATGGAAAGGGGGCGGGGTCTTGCGGCGAGCCCGACAACTCCTCTCCATCAGATGCAGCCAGAGACATGCTGTCATCCATGGCTTCCTCCTCACTCACTCCAAAAGAAACCAGATCGCTCGCGGCAGCCGAGGGATTTTGGTCTGGATGAGTGAAGAGAACGGGAGATTCCTCTTCATGTGGTGAAGGTGAGGCACGCGGGGGATCAGCCGGCGTGAGCTCACCAATCACCGTGCGCCGAGTCACTCTGCCCCGCTGCTTTTTCTTCACAGGCTCTTGTGAAGAAGAAAGCGGGAGGGCGCGAGGGGCGGGGCTGCTCTCTGAAAAGAAAGCGAGCCGCGAGCGCAAAGAGGCGAGACTCATGTCCCCGCAATGGGAACAATCTGTCTCAGCGAGCGCAGCCTCGGCATGGGCGGAGCCCAAACACGAGACGCACTCAGCGTGACTATCGACAGCGTGCAGAGGGGCTCTGCACGAGCAACAGAAACGCCGTGGCATTTGCAACAACGCCAATGAAATTTGCTCTTTTGGAATATGCTCTTCTATCGCCGGATCGCGGCAGGGAATCACTGTCAGCTGCTTGAAGCGTCAAAACCGACGAGCAGGCGGATCCGCTGCGAGGCTCTTCAACGGCGAGAGGCTTCTTTCTCGAGCGAAGGTCAGTCAGTGTCAGCGAAGATGTGAAGTCGTCGCTGAAGGAGAAGGATCTGAGATCCTGTGGCAAAATGCACGCTTATATAGCCGAATTCTCCGCCCCTTTTGGCGCGTTCGGGCGCGAATCATTGCCACAGGCTCGTGCAGCTCCGCTGCCGAGCCATTGGTTTGTTTTCATCTCACTGCACAAACCAATGGTCGTGCAGTTACACTGCGTTATTGAAATACTTCAGTCTCAGGAGAAAAAGGAGCTTTTTCCCCATAAGCGTCTTAACGACGCAGTACGAGTGTAGTATCGACAGGGAACAGCGTTTCAGCACATAACAAACTTGGTTCTGGCAATGCAAGCTGAAACTCGGTCCAAAATAAAAATTGCAGTCTGTGCATGAATAAAACCTATTTTGCAACACAGAGAAACATATCTGAAGGTGTTAGAAGTGTTTTGCATGATTTTTGAAGTTAGAGCCTGAAATGTCAGAAAACGGCTTTTCAGCACATAACAATCTTGGTTCAGGCAATGCAAGCTGAAACTCGGTCCAAAATTAAAATTGCAGTCTGTGCATGAATGAAACGTATTTTTCAACACACAGAAACATATCTGAAGGTGTTAGAAGTGTTTTGCATGATTTTTTAAGTTAGAGTCTGAAATGTCAGAAAACAGCCTTTCAGCGCAGAACAAACTTGGTTCAGGCAATGCAAGCTGAAACTCGGTCCAAAATTAAAATTGCAGTCTGTGCATGAATAAAACCTATTTTGCAACACAGAGAAACATATCTGAAGGTGTTAGAAGTGTTTTGCATGATTTTTGAAGTTAGAGCCTGAAATGTCAGAAAACAGCGTTTCAGCACATAACAAACTTGGTTCTGGCAATGCAAGCTGAAACTCGGTCAGAAATTAAAATTGCAGTCTGTGCATGAATAAAACCTATTTTGCAACACAGAGAAACATATCTGAAGGTGTTAGAAGTGTTTTGCATGATTTTTGAAGTTGGAGCCTGAAATGTCAGAAAACGGCGTTTCAGCACATAACAAACTTGGTTCAGGCAATGCAAGCTGAAACTCGGTCCAAAATTAAAATTGCAGTGTGTGCATGAATAAAACCTATTTTGCAACACAGAGAAACATATCTGAAGGTGTTAGAAGTGTTTTGCATGATTTTTGAAGTTAGAGCCTGAAATGTCAGAATACAGCGTTTCAGCACATAACAAACTTGGTTCTGGCAACGCAAGCTGAAACTCGGTCAGAAATTAAAATTGCAGTCTGTGCATGAATAAAACCTATTTGGCAACACAGAGAAACATATCTGAAGGTGTTAGAAGTGTTTTGCATGATTTTTGAAGTTAGAGCCTGAAATGTCAGAAAAAGGCCTTTCAGCACATAACAAACTTGGTTCAGACAATGCAAGCTGAAACTCGGCCCAAAATTAAAATTGCAGTCTGTGCATTAATAAAACCTATTTTGCAACACAGAGAAACATATCTGAAGGTGTTAGAAGTGTTTGCATGATTTTTGAAGTTAGAGCCTGAAATGTCAGAAAACAGCGTTTCAGCACTTAACAAACTTGGTTCAGGCAATGCAAGCTGAAACTCGGTCCAAAATTAAAATTGCAGTCTGTGCATGAATAAAACCTATTTTTCAACACACAGAAACATATCTGAAGGTGTTAGAAGTGTTTTGCATGATTTTTTAAGTTAGAGTCTGAAATGTCAGAAAACAGCCTTTCAGCGCAGAACAAACTTGGTTCAGGCAATGCAAGCTGAAACTCGGTCCAAAATTAAAATTGCAGTCTGTGCATGAATAAAACCTATTTTGCAACACAGAGAAACATATCTGAAGGTGTTAGAAGTGTTTTGCATGATTTTTGAAGTTAGAGCCTGAAATGTCAGAAAACAGCGTTTCAGCACATAACAAACTTGGTTCTGGCAATGCAAGCTGAAACTCGGTCAGAAATTAAAATTGCAGTCTGTGCATGAATAAAACCTATTTTGCAACACAGAGAAACATATCTGAAGGTGTTAGAAGTGTTTTGCATGATTTTTGAAGTTGGAGCCTGAAATGTCAGAAAACGGCGTTTCTCAGCACATAACAAACTTGGTTCAGGCAATGCAAGCTGAAACTCGGTCCAAAATTAAAATTGCAGTGTGTGCATGAATAAAACCTATTTTGCAACACAGAGAAACATATCTGAAGGTGTTAGAAGTGTTTTGCATGATTTTTGAAGTTAGAGCCTGAAATGTCAGAAAACAGCGTTTCAGCACATAACAAACTTGGTTCTGGCAACGCAAGCTGAAACTCGGTCAGAAATTAAAATTGCAGTCTGTGCATGAATAAAACCTATTTTGCAACACAGAGAAACATATCTGAAGGTGTTAGAAGTGTTTTGCATGATTTTTGAAGTTAGAGCCTGAAATGTCAGAAAAAGGCCTTTCAGCACATAACAAACTTGGTTCAGACAATGCAAGCTGAAACTCGGCCCAAAATTAAAATTGCAGTCTGTGCATGAATAAAACCTATTTTGCAAAACAGAGAAACATATCTGAAGGTGTTAGAAGTGTTTTGCATGATTTTTGAAGTTGGAGCCTGAAATGTCAGAAAACGGCGTTTCAGCACATAACAAACTTGGTTCAGGCAATGCAAGCTGAAACTCGGTCCAAAATTAAAATTGCAGTGTGTGCATGAATAAAACCTATTTTGCAACACAGAGAAACATATCTGAAGGTGTTAGAAGTGTTTTGCATGATTTTTGAAGTTAGAGCCTGAAATGTCAGAAAACAGCGTTTCAGCACATAACAAACTTGGTTCTGGCAATGCAAGCTGAAACTCGGTCAGAAATTAAAATTGCAGTCTGTGCATGAATAAAACCTATTTTGCAACACAGAGAAACATATCTGAAGGTGTTAGAAGTGTTTTGCATGATTTTTGAAGTTAGAGCCTGAAATGTCAGAAAACGGCTTTTCAGCACATAACAAACTTGGTTCAGGCAATGCAAGCTGAAACTCGGTCCAAAATTAAAATTGCAGTCTGTGCATGAATGAAACGTATTTTTCAACACACAGAAACATATCTGAAGGTGTTAGAAGTGTTTTGCATGATTTTTTAAGTTAGAGTCTGAAATGTCAGAAAACAGCCTTTCAGCGCAGAACAAACTTGGTTCAGGCAATGCAAGCTGAAACTCGGTCCAAAATTAAAATTGCAGTCTGTGCATGAATAAAACCTATTTTGCAACACAGAGAAACATATCTGAAGGTGTTAGAAGTGTTTTGCATGATTTTTGAAGTTAGAGCCTGAAATGTCAGAAAACAGCGTTTCAGCACATAACAAACTTGGTTCTGGCAATGCAAGCTGAAACTCGGTCAGAAATTAAAATTGCAGTCTGTGCATGAATAAAACCTATTTTGCAACACAGAGAAACATATCTGAAGGTGTTAGAAGTGTTTTGCATGATTTTTGAAGTTGGAGCCTGAAATGTCAGAAAACGGCGTTTCAGCACATAACAAACTTGGTTCAGGCAATGCAAGCTGAAACTCGGTCCAAAATTAAAATTGCAGTGTGTGCATGAATAAAACCTATTTTGCAACACAGAGAAACATATCTGAAGGTGTTAGAAGTGTTTTGCATGATTTTTGAAGTTAGAGCCTGAAATGTCAGAATACAGCGTTTCAGCACATAACAAACGTGGTTCTGGCAACGCAAGCTGAAACTCGGTCAGAAATTAAAATTGCAGTCTGTGCATGAATAAAACCTATTTGGCAACACAGAGAAACATATCTGAAGGTGTTAGAAGTGTTTTGCATGATTTTTGAAGTTAGAGCCTGAAATGTCAGAAAAAGGCCTTTCAGCACATAACAAACTTGGTTCAGACAATGCAAGCTGAAACTCGGCCCAAAATTAAAATTGCAGTCTGTGCATTAATAAAACCTATTTTGCAACACAGAGAAACATATCTGAAGGTGTTAGAAGTGTTTTGCATGATTTTTGAAGTTAGAGCCTGAAATGTCAGAAAACAGCGTTTCAGCACTTAACAAACTTGGTTCAGGCAATGCAAGCTGAAACTCGGTCCAAAATTAAAATTGCAGTCTGTGCATGAATAAAACCTATTTTTCAACACACAGAAACATATCTGAAGGTGTTAGAAGTGTTTTGCATGATTTTTTAAGTTAGAGTCTGAAATGTCAGAAAACAGCCTTTCAGCGCAGAACAAACTTGGTTCAGGCAATGCAAGCTGAAACTCGGTCCAAAATTAAAATTGCAGTCTGTGCATGAATAAAACCTATTTTGCAACACAGAGAAACATATCTGAAGGTGTTAGAAGTGTTTTGCATGATTTTTGAAGTTAGAGCCTGAAATGTCAGAAAACAGCGTTTCAGCACATAACAAACTTGGTTCTGGCAATGCAAGCTGAAACTCGGTCAGAAATTAAAATTGCAGTCTGTGCATGAATAAAACCTATTTTGCAACACAGAGAAACATATCTGAAGGTGTTAGAAGTGTTTTGCATGATTTTTGAAGTTGGAGCCTGAAATGTCAGAAAACGGCGTTTCAGCACATAACAAACTTGGTTCAGGCAATGCAAGCTGAAACTCGGTCCAAAATTAAAATTGCAGTGTGTGCATGAATAAAACCTATTTTGCAACACAGAGAAACATATCTGAAGGTGTTAGAAGTGTTTTGCATGATTTTTGAAGTTAGAGCCTGAAATGTCAGAAAACAGCGTTTCAGCACATAACAAACTTGGTTCTGGCAACGCAAGCTGAAACTCGGTCAGAAATTAAAATTGCAGTCTGTGCATGAATAAAACCTATTTTGCAACACAGAGAAACATATCTGAAGGTGTTAGAAGTGTTTTGCATGATTTTTGAAGTTGGAGCCTGAAATGTCAGAAAACGGCGTTTCAGCACATAACAAACTTGGTTCAGGCAATGCAAGCTGAAACTCGGTCCAAAATTACAATTGCAGTGTGTGCATGAATAAAACCTATTTTGCAACACAGAGAAACATATCTGAAGGTGTTAGAAGTGTTTTGCATGATTTTTGAAGTTAGAGCCTGAAATGTCAGAAAAAGGCCTTTCAGCACATAACAAACTTGGTTCAGACAATGCAAGCTGAAACTCGGCCCAAAATTAAAATTGCAGTCTGTGCATGAATAAAACCTATTTTGCAACACAGAGAAACATATCTGAAGGTGTTAGAAGTGTTTTGCATGATTTTTGAAGTTAGAGCCTGAAATGTCAGAAAACAGCGTTTCAGCACATAACAAACTTGGTTCTGGCAATGCAAGCTGAAACTCGGTCCAAAATAAAAAATGCAGTCTGTGCATGAATAAAACCTTTTTTGCAACACAGAGAAACATATCTGAAGGTGTTAGAAGTGTTTTGCATGATTTTTGAAGTTAGAGCCTGAAATGTCAGAAAACAGCCTTTCAGCGCAGAACAAACTTGGTTCAGGCAATGCAAGCTGAAACTCGGTCCAAAATTAAAATTGCAGTCTGTGCATGAATAAAACCTATTTTGCAACACAGAGAAACATATCTGAAGGTGTTAGAAGTGTTTTGCATGATTTTTGAAGTTAGAGCCTGAAATGTCAGAAAACAGCGTTTCAGCACATAACAAACTTGGTTCTGGCAACGCAAGCTGAAACTCGGTCAGAAATTAAAATTGCAGTCTGTGCATGAATAAAACCTATTTTGCAACACAGAGAAACATATCTGAAGGTGTTAGAAGTGTTTTGCATGATTTTTGAAGTTAGAGCCTGAAATGTCAGAAAAAGGCCTTTCAGCACATAACAAACTTGGTTCAGACAATGCAAGCTGAAACTCGGCCCAAAATTAAAATTGCAGTCTGTGCATGAATAAAACCTATTTTGCAAAACAGAGAAACATATCTGAAGGTGTTAGAAGTGTTTTGCATGATTTTTGAAGTTGGAGCCTGAAATGTCAGAAAACGGCGTTTCAGCACATAACAAACTTGGTTCAGGCAATGCAAGCTGAAACTCGGTCCAAAATTAAAATTGCAGTGTGTGCATGAATAAAACCTATTTTGCAACACAGAGAAACATATCTGAAGGTGTTAGAAGTGTTTTGCATGATTTTTGAAGTTAGAGCCTGAAATGTCAGAAAACAGCGTTTCAGCACATAACAAACTTGGTTCTGGCAATGCAAGCTGAAACTCGGTCAGAAATTAAAATTGCAGTCTGTGCATGAATAAAACCTATTTTGCAACACAGAGAAACATATCTGAAGGTGTTAGAAGTGTTTTGCATGATTTTTGAAGTTGGAGCCTGAAATGTCAGAAAACGGCGTTTCAGCACATAACAAACTTGGTTCAGGCAATGCAAGCTGAAACTCGGTCCAAAATTAAAATTGCAGTGTGTGCATGAATAAAACCTATTTTGCAACACAGAGAAACATATCTGAAGGTGTTAGAAGTGTTTTGCATGATTTTTGAAGTTAGAGCCTGAAATGTCAGAAAACAGCGTTTCAGCACATAACAAACTTGGTTCTGGCAATGCAAGCTGAAACTCGGTCCAAAATAAAAATTGCAGTCTGTGCATGAATAAAACCTATTTTGCAACACAGAGAAACATATCTGAAGGTGTTAGAAGTGTTTTGCATGATTTTTGAAGTTAGAGCCTGAAATGTCAGAAAACGGCTTTTCAGCACATAACAAACTTGGTTCAGGCAATGCAAGCTGAAACTCGGTCCAAAATTAAAATTGCAGTCTGTGCATGAATGAAACGTATTTTTCAACACACAGAAACATATCTGAAGGTGTTAGAAGTGTTTTGCATGATTTTTTAAGTTAGAGTCTGAAATGTCAGAAAACAGCCTTTCAGCGCAGAACAAACTTGGTTCAGGCAATGCAAGCTGAAACTCGGTCCAAAATTAAAATTGCAGTCTGTGCATGAATAAAACCTATTTTGCAACACAGAGAAACATATCTGAAGGTGTTAGAAGTGTTTTGCATGATTTTTGAAGTTAGAGCCTGAAATGTCAGAAAACGTACTCGGTTACTTTCGTAACCTCGGTTCCCTGAGATACGGGAACGAGTACTGCGTCGTTAAGACGCTTATGGGAAAAAGCTCCTTTTTCTCCTGAGACTGAAGTATTTCAATAACGCAGTGTAACTGCACGACCATTGGTTTGTGCAGTGAGATGAAAACAAACCAATGGCTCGGCAGCGGAGCTGCACGAGCCTGTGGCAATGATTCGCGCCCGAACGCGCCAAAAGGGGCGGAGAATTCGGCTATATAAGCGTGCATTTTGCCACAGGATCTCAGGTTCTTCGACTGAAGCGACGACTGAGTCGTGCAGCTACTTAGCAACGGCAAGCAACGCAGTACTCGTTCCCGTATCTCAGGGAACCGAGGTTACGAAAGTAACCGAGTACGTTCCCTGTCGATACTACACTCGTACTGCGTCGTTAAGACGCTTATGGGGAACCAGTACAATCCCGCCGTTGCTAAGGTAGAGGAACGACTGTATGGCCCTAGCACAGGATGGGCTAGTAGGAGCCAATTTGCTCAATAGGATAACCTAATGAACATTCCGTTCCAAGGAAAAACGATACACTTGGAAACTCCCAGAGGCCAAGTGCATACATAGCAATACTGGTAACAGAATTCCTCATGCAGAAAGGACCCTAGTCTGCAAGACAGGGACATCTAGATTATAAAACCTAGCAAATGTGGACGGTGAGGCCCAGCCTGCCGCCGCACATATTTCTGCAATGGATACTCCGCTGGACCGGGCCCATGACGAGGCGACGCCTCTAGTCGAATGGGCTCTTACCCCCATGGGACATGGCAGACCCAAGGAAGAGTAAGCCAGCATTATAGCTTCCACTATCCACTTGGATAGTCTATGTTTTGTGACCGATAACCCTTTGTTGCGGCCTCCAAAACACACAAAGAGCTGTTCTGACTTCCTAAAAGAAGCCGAACGCTCCAAATAACACCTCAATGCTCTCACGGGGCAGAGGGGATTAAAGCCTTGGTCTTGCTCCGAGGGGGGAAGTGCCAAGAGAGAGATAACCTGGTCTCTAAACGGTGTTGAGAGACTCTTAGGTACATAGCCGCATCTCGGCTTTAGGATGACTTTAGAGTCATTTGGCCCGAATTCTAGGCATACAGGATTTATGGATAGAGCCTGTAGGTCGCCCATACGCTTGACTGATGCCAATGCTAGTAGCAGGGCAGTTTTTAGCGTTAGAGGTCGAAGGTCAACAGACTGCAGCGGCTCAAATGGAGGGCTCTTCAGAGCTCTCAGCACTGTGGGTAGGTCCCAAGTAGGAACTGTGACGGGGCGAGGAGGGTTGAGCCTTCTCGACCCCTTCAGAAAGCGAACGATCAGATCGTTCTTTCCCACAGACTGACCGTCCATAGGGACATGAAATGCCGCTATGGCCGCCACATAAACCCTGAGCGTGGAGGGAGAGCGTCCCTTGTCCAACAGCTCCTGAAGAAATGACAAAATCAATGATATGTCACACAAACTCGGGTCTGCACCGTGGGTGGAACACCAGGCGGAAAAGACAGACCACTTGAGTCCATAGAGTCGCCTGGTAGAGGGTGCTCTGGCCTCAGAAATAGTATTTAAAACGGTCTCGGGGAGATCTAAAGGCTCCCGTCGAGAGACCAGACGTGCAGCGCCCACAGTTCCGGTTGGGGGTGCCAAAGCGTTTTGTTCGCCTGCGTTAAGAGATCTCGTCTCAACGGAACAGGCCACGGTGCTGATGACAGCAGCCGGTGGAGATCTGGGAACCAATGTTGGTTCTGCCAGAAGGGGGCCACTAGCAGGATTTTGAGTCTCTGTTCCCTGACCCGCCTGACTACGTGTGGTATCAGGGCGATCGGGGGAAAAGCATATAACAGGAGATTGGGCCAGTCGTGGGCCAATGCATCCTGCTCCTTTGAAAAATAAATTGGGCAGTGACAATTGTCTTTTGAGGCGAACAGGTCTACCTGAGCCTTGCCAAAGACTGCCCATATTTCCTGAATCGTCTGGGGATGAAGCATCCATTCGTCTGAGGAGACGTTGCTCCGAGACAGCATGTCTGCTCCTTGATTCAGCCTGCCAGGCACATGAGTTGCTCTGAGCGAGCGAAAGTTGAGCTGAGCCCATCGCAAGAGACGTTCCACTAATGTGAAAAGGCGTCTCGACGAAAGACCTCCCTGGTGATTTATGTACGATACCACCGTCATGTTGTCCGAGCGGACTAAGACGTGGTGTCCCTTTAAGACTGGCAGAAGTGTATGGAGGCCTAAACACACTGCTAGCATTTCTAGGCAGTTGATGTGAAGGCGTTTTTCGGCTTCTGACCACTGGCCGAATGCCGGCTGGCCATCGCACAGAGCTCCCCAACCTGAGTTGGACGCATCTGTCGAGACCATCTTCCTTCTGCACGCCATGTCCAGGGGAACGCCCTGTTCCATCCAAGAAAAATTCTTCCAAGGAGTCAGCGCTGTGACACAGGTCTGATCTACCCTGATGCGCAGGCGTCCTAGACGCCAGGCCTGAGGCGGAACTTTCGGTTTCAACCAGTACTGCAGAGGGCGCATTTGAAGTAGGCCCAGCTGGAGTACTGGAGATGCTGAAGCCATAAGACCCAGCATCTTCTGAAAAGCTTTGAGAGGGCGAAGGGCTCCGATTTTGAAGGAGGCCGCGAGCTTTCGGATGGCTTGAGCTCGCTGCGGCGCAACCATTGCCTTCATTTGAATGGAGTCGAAAACTGCTCCCAGGAACGCAATACGTTGGCTGGGAGACAGAGTGCTCTTGGCAAAATTGACCCTGAGTCCTAGGCATTGCAAGTGGCTGAGGATCACGGATCTGTGATGTATTAGCTCGTTCTCTGACTGGGCCAGGATGAGCCAGTCGTCGAGGTAGTTCAAGACGCGGATTCCCTTCTGCCTCAGGGGGGAAAGAGCCGCGTCCATGCACTTCGTAAATGTGCGAGGAGCTAGAGACAGTCCGAACGGAAGGACTGTATATTGATAGGCCGCTCCCTCGAAGGCAAATCTCAAGAATTGCCTGTGGTGGGGGGCAATCTGGATGTGAAAGTATGCATCTTTCAGATCCAGCGAGCAAAACCAGTCCTTTGTGCGTATGTGCGAAAGGATCTGTTTTAGCGTGAGCATTTTGAATGGCCGTCTCATGAGGGCGCAATTCAAACGCCTGAGGTCGAGGATGGGCCTCAGACCGCCATCCTTTTTTGGGACGAGGAAGTAGCGGCTGTAAAAGCCTGACTCGCTCTGTGCTGGGGGAACCGTTTCCACGGCACCTTTTGCCAGCAGATTCCTCACCTCTGTACGCAAAACCTCTATGTTTTTGCTGTGAACTGAGGTGGAGACCACTCCGCGAAAGCGGGGTGGTCTTCGAGCGAACTGCAGTGTATAACCTCGTTCTATTATGCCCATAACCCATTTCGACACCCCGGGGATGGCTTTCCAAGCCTCGGCCCGTGTGCTGAGGGGTTGCATTGGTTTGAGCGGTTGGGTGCCGCTTAACAACTCTGGAAGAGGAAATTTGCTCTCTTTTTGAAAATGTTTGTTTTTTATTTTTTTTTTTCCGCTATCACAGCGGTAAGCTGTAAGGGCGCTGACAGAAAGGGCCCGTGAGTTACAGCCAGTTTGTTTGGAAACATGCAGCGCTCTGAACCCGGAACAGAACGGGGTGTTTGGAGGCTGAAGAGAGACATCTTGGGGGCTGGTCCGGCTCTGGCGAGACTTGACCCTTTCCTCTTCCTGTTTTTTAAATCAGGAAGACGCTGGAGGCGCCTGTTCCAACACGACCTTGGGTCGGGGTCCCTGACGTCTAGGGAAAGGGTAGCGTCTGGCCGAGCGGGAGCGATGACGTGGCTCCACCTGGGGGGCTGGCTGAGCAGCTGGCGGGGCGGTCTTTGCAGGCTGCTGAGTCGGCGCCGGTTTGGGGCGACTAGGAGCCGTTGCAGAGCTTGTGCGCTTTGGCAGGAAGTGTCGCATAGCCTGGGACGACTTCTGAGCGGCGGTGAAGCGCTCCGCAAACCCCTCTACTGCTGGACCGAACAGACCGGTAGGAGAGATGGGGGAGTCAAGGAAGGCGACCTTGTCAGCGTCCTTGATCTCCGTCAGGTTTAGCCACAGGTGGCGCTCCAGCACCACCAAGCTGGCCATCGATCTGCCAATCGCCTGTGCCGTCATCTTAGTAGCACGCAACGCCAGGTCGGTCGCGCTGCGTAGTTCACGGAACGCAGCGTCATCTATGCCAGCCTCATCCATACTGCGGAGGAGTTTCGCTTGATAGACTTGGAGGACCGCCATTGAGTGCAGCGCTGATGCTGCCTGTCCAGCCGAAGAATAAGCACGTCCAGCGAGAGCTGAAGTAGTTCTGCATGGCTTGGACGGGTGAGTCGCCTTTGCCTTCCAGCCGATGGCAGTGGGCGGGCACAAATGCGCGGCCACAGACTCATCCAGGGGGGGCAACTTGTCATATCCTTTCTCTTCGGCGCCGTCAACCGTCGTGAGGGCGGAGGAAGAAGAGGTACGAAGGCGGGCGGAGTACGGAGCGCGCCAGGATTTAGAGATCTCACCGTGAACTTCCGGGAAGAACGGTGAGGCTCGCTGACGAGGGGCTTGGCGGCGCCCCGGCAGGAACCATTCGTCCAAACGACTCCGTACAGGCTCCTCAGGAGGAGACCAATCCAGTCCCAGCTCTTCAACAGCCTTAGATAGAACGCGGAAGAGTTCGGCGTCCATACCAGCGCTGGCGGTGCTGGGTTGAACAGATGGAAAGGGGGCGGGGTCTTGCGGCGAGCCCGACAACTCCTCTCCATCAGATGCAGCCAGAGACATGCTGTCATCCATGGCTTCCTCCTCACTCACTCCAAAAGAAACCAGATCGCTCGCGGCAGCCGAGGGATTTTGGTCTGGATGAGTGAAGAGAACGGGAGATTCCTCTTCATGTGGTGAAGGTGAGGCACGCGGGGGATCAGCCGGCGTGAGCTCACCAATCACCGTGCGCCGAGTCACTCTGCCCCGCTGCTTTTTCTTCACAGGCTCTTGTGAAGAAGAAAGCGGGAGGGCGCGAGGGGCGGGGCTGCTCTCTGAAAAGAAAGCGAGCCGCGAGCGCAAAGAGGCGAGACTCATGTCCCCGCAATGGGAACAATCTGTCTCAGCGAGCGCAGCCTCGGCATGGGCGGAGCCCAAACACGAGACGCACTCAGCGTGACTATCGACAGCGTGCAGAGGGGCTCTGCACGAGCAACAGAAACGCCGTGGCATTTGCAACAACGCCAATGAAATTTGCTCTTTTGGAATATGCTCTTCTATCGCCGGATCGCGGCAGGGAATCACTGTCAGCTGCTTGAAGCGTCAAAACCGACGAGCAGGCGGATCCGCTGCGAGGCTCTTCAACGGCGAGAGGCTTCTTTCTCGAGCGAAGGTCAGTCAGTGTCAGCGAAGATGTGAAGTCGTCGCTGAAGGAGAAGGATCTGAGATCCTGTGGCAAAATGCACGCTTATATAGCCGAATTCTCCGCCCCTTTTGGCGCGTTCGGGCGCGAATCATTGCCACAGGCTCGTGCAGCTCCGCTGCCGAGCCATTGGTTTGTTTTCATCTCACTGCACAAACCAATGGTCGTGCAGTTACACTGCGTTATTGAAATACTTCAGTCTCAGGAGAAAAAGGAGCTTTTTCCCCATAAGCGTCTTAACGACGCAGTACGAGTGTAGTATCGACAGGGAACAGCGTTTCAGCACATAACAAACTTGGTTCTGGCAATGCAAGCTGAAACTCGGTCCAAAATAAAAATTGCAGTCTGTGCATGAATAAAACCTATTTTGCAACACAGAGAAACATATCTGAAGGTGTTAGAAGTGTTTTGCATGATTTTTGAAGTTAGAGCCTGAAATGTCAGAAAACGGCTTTTCAGCACATAACAATCTTGGTTCAGGCAATGCAAGCTGAAACTCGGTCCAAAATTAAAATTGCAGTCTGTGCATGAATGAAACGTATTTTTCAACACACAGAAACATATCTGAAGGTGTTAGAAGTGTTTTGCATGATTTTTTAAGTTAGAGTCTGAAATGTCAGAAAACAGCCTTTCAGCGCAGAACAAACTTGGTTCAGGCAATGCAAGCTGAAACTCGGTCCAAAATTAAAATTGCAGTCTGTGCATGAATAAAACCTATTTTGCAACACAGAGAAACATATCTGAAGGTGTTAGAAGTGTTTTGCATGATTTTTGAAGTTAGAGCCTGAAATGTCAGAAAACAGCGTTTCAGCACATAACAAACTTGGTTCTGGCAATGCAAGCTGAAACTCGGTCAGAAATTAAAATTGCAGTCTGTGCATGAATAAAACCTATTTTGCAACACAGAGAAACATATCTGAAGGTGTTAGAAGTGTTTTGCATGATTTTTGAAGTTGGAGCCTGAAATGTCAGAAAACGGCGTTTCAGCACATAACAAACTTGGTTCAGGCAATGCAAGCTGAAACTCGGTCCAAAATTAAAATTGCAGTGTGTGCATGAATAAAACCTATTTTGCAACACAGAGAAACATATCTGAAGGTGTTAGAAGTGTTTTGCATGATTTTTGAAGTTAGAGCCTGAAATGTCAGAATACAGCGTTTCAGCACATAACAAACTTGGTTCTGGCAACGCAAGCTGAAACTCGGTCAGAAATTAAAATTGCAGTCTGTGCATGAATAAAACCTATTTGGCAACACAGAGAAACATATCTGAAGGTGTTAGAAGTGTTTTGCATGATTTTTGAAGTTAGAGCCTGAAATGTCAGAAAAAGGCCTTTCAGCACATAACAAACTTGGTTCAGACAATGCAAGCTGAAACTCGGCCCAAAATTAAAATTGCAGTCTGTGCATTAATAAAACCTATTTTGCAACACAGAGAAACATATCTGAAGGTGTTAGAAGTGTTTGCATGATTTTTGAAGTTAGAGCCTGAAATGTCAGAAAACAGCGTTTCAGCACTTAACAAACTTGGTTCAGGCAATGCAAGCTGAAACTCGGTCCAAAATTAAAATTGCAGTCTGTGCATGAATAAAACCTATTTTTCAACACACAGAAACATATCTGAAGGTGTTAGAAGTGTTTTGCATGATTTTTTAAGTTAGAGTCTGAAATGTCAGAAAACAGCCTTTCAGCGCAGAACAAACTTGGTTCAGGCAATGCAAGCTGAAACTCGGTCCAAAATTAAAATTGCAGTCTGTGCATGAATAAAACCTATTTTGCAACACAGAGAAACATATCTGAAGGTGTTAGAAGTGTTTTGCATGATTTTTGAAGTTAGAGCCTGAAATGTCAGAAAACAGCGTTTCAGCACATAACAAACTTGGTTCTGGCAATGCAAGCTGAAACTCGGTCAGAAATTAAAATTGCAGTCTGTGCATGAATAAAACCTATTTTGCAACACAGAGAAACATATCTGAAGGTGTTAGAAGTGTTTTGCATGATTTTTGAAGTTGGAGCCTGAAATGTCAGAAAACGGCGTTTCTCAGCACATAACAAACTTGGTTCAGGCAATGCAAGCTGAAACTCGGTCCAAAATTAAAATTGCAGTGTGTGCATGAATAAAACCTATTTTGCAACACAGAGAAACATATCTGAAGGTGTTAGAAGTGTTTTGCATGATTTTTGAAGTTAGAGCCTGAAATGTCAGAAAACAGCGTTTCAGCACATAACAAACTTGGTTCTGGCAACGCAAGCTGAAACTCGGTCAGAAATTAAAATTGCAGTCTGTGCATGAATAAAACCTATTTTGCAACACAGAGAAACATATCTGAAGGTGTTAGAAGTGTTTTGCATGATTTTTGAAGTTAGAGCCTGAAATGTCAGAAAAAGGCCTTTCAGCACATAACAAACTTGGTTCAGACAATGCAAGCTGAAACTCGGCCCAAAATTAAAATTGCAGTCTGTGCATGAATAAAACCTATTTTGCAAAACAGAGAAACATATCTGAAGGTGTTAGAAGTGTTTTGCATGATTTTTGAAGTTGGAGCCTGAAATGTCAGAAATCGGCGTTTCAGCACATAACAAACTTGGTTCAGGCAATGCAAGCTGAAACTCGGTCCAAAATTAAAATTGCAGTGTGTGCATGAATAAAACCTATTTTGCAACACAGAGAAACATATCTGAAGGTGTTAGAAGTGTTTTGCATGATTTTTGAAGTTAGAGCCTGAAATGTCAGAAAACAGCGTTTCAGCACATAACAAACTTGGTTCTGGCAATGCAAGCTGAAACTCGGTCAGAAATTAAAATTGCAGTCTGTGCATGAATAAAACCTATTTTGCAACACAGAGAAACATATCTGAAGGTGTTAGAAGTGTTTTGCATGATTTTTGAAGTTAGAGCCTGAAATGTCAGAAAACGGCTTTTCAGCACATAACAAACTTGGTTCAGGCAATGCAAGCTGAAACTCGGTCCAAAATTAAAATTGCAGTCTGTGCATGAATGAAACGTATTTTTCAACACACAGAAACATATCTGAAGGTGTTAGAAGTGTTTTGCATGATTTTTTAAGTTAGAGTCTGAAATGTCAGAAAACAGCCTTTCAGCGCAGAACAAACTTGGTTCAGGCAATGCAAGCTGAAACTCGGTCCAAAATTAAAATTGCAGTCTGTGCATGAATAAAACCTATTTTGCAACACAGAGAAACATATCTGAAGGTGTTAGAAGTGTTTTGCATGATTTTTGAAGTTAGAGCCTGAAATGTCAGAAAACAGCGTTTCAGCACATAACAAACTTGGTTCTGGCAATGCAAGCTGAAACTCGGTCAGAAATTAAAATTGCAGTCTGTGCATGAATAAAACCTATTTTGCAACACAGAGAAACATATCTGAAGGTGTTAGAAGTGTTTTGCATGATTTTTGAAGTTGGAGCCTGAAATGTCAGAAAACGGCGTTTCAGCACATAACAAACTTGGTTCAGGCAATGCAAGCTGAAACTCGGTCCAAAATTAAAATTGCAGTGTGTGCATGAATAAAACCTATTTTGCAACACAGAGAAACATATCTGAAGGTGTTAGAAGTGTTTTGCATGATTTTTGAAGTTAGAGCCTGAAATGTCAGAATACAGCGTTTCAGCACATAACAAACTTGGTTCTGGCAACGCAAGCTGAAACTCGGTCAGAAATTAAAATTGCAGTCTGTGCATGAATAAAACCTATTTGGCAACACAGAGAAACATATCTGAAGGTGTTAGAAGTGTTTTGCATGATTTTTGAAGTTAGAGCCTGAAATGTCAGAAAAAGGCCTTTCAGCACATAACAAACTTGGTTCAGACAATGCAAGCTGAAACTCGGCCCAAAATTAAAATTGCAGTCTGTGCATTAATAAAACCTATTTTGCAACACAGAGAAACATATCTGAAGGTGTTAGAAGTGTTTTGCATGATTTTTGAAGTTAGAGCCTGAAATGTCAGAAAACAGCGTTTCAGCACTTAACAAACTTGGTTCAGGCAATGCAAGCTGAAACTCGGTCCAAAATTAAAATTGCAGTCTGTGCATGAATAAAACCTATTTTTCAACACACAGAAACATATCTGAAGGTGTTAGAAGTGTTTTGCATGATTTTTTAAGTTAGAGTCTGAAATGTCAGAAAACAGCCTTTCAGCGCAGAACAAACTTGGTTCAGGCAATGCAAGCTGAAACTCGGTCCAAAATTAAAATTGCAGTCTGTGCATGAATAAAACCTATTTTGCAACACAGAGAAACATATCTGAAGGTGTTAGAAGTGTTTTGCATGATTTTTGAAGTTAGAGCCTGAAATGTCAGAAAACAGCGTTTCAGCACATAACAAACTTGGTTCTGGCAATGCAAGCTGAAACTCGGTCAGAAATTAAAATTGCAGTCTGTGCATGAATAAAACCTATTTTGCAACACAGAGAAACATATCTGAAGGTGTTAGAAGTGTTTTGCATGATTTTTGAAGTTGGAGCCTGAAATGTCAGAAAACGGCGTTTCAGCACATAACAAACTTGGTTCAGGCAATGCAAGCTGAAACTCGGTCCAAAATTAAAATTGCAGTGTGTGCATGAATAAAACCTATTTTGCAACACAGAGAAACATATCTGAAGGTGTTAGAAGTGTTTTGCATGATTTTTGAAGTTAGAGCCTGAAATGTCAGAAAACAGCGTTTCAGCACATAACAAACTTGGTTCTGGCAACGCAAGCTGAAACTCGGTCAGAAATTAAAATTGCAGTCTGTGCATGAATAAAACCTATTTTGCAACACAGAGAAACATATCTGAAGGTGTTAGAAGTGTTTTGCATGATTTTTGAAGTTGGAGCCTGAAATGTCAGAAAACGGCGTTTCAGCACATAACAAACTTGGTTCAGGCAATGCAAGCTGAAACTCGGTCCAAAATTACAATTGCAGTGTGTGCATGAATAAAACCTATTTTGCAACACAGAGAAACATATCTGAAGGTGTTAGAAGTGTTTTGCATGATTTTTGAAGTTAGAGCCTGAAATGTCAGAAAAAGGCCTTTCAGCACATAACAAACTTGGTTCAGACAATGCAAGCTGAAACTCGGCCCAAAATTAAAATTGCAGTCTGTGCATGAATAAAACCTATTTTGCAACACAGAGAAACATATCTGAAGGTGTTAGAAGTGTTTTGCATGATTTTTGAAGTTAGAGCCTGAAATGTCAGAAAACAGCGTTTCAGCACATAACAAACTTGGTTCTGGCAATGCAAGCTGAAACTCGGTCCAAAATAAAAAATGCAGTCTGTGCATGAATAAAACCTTTTTTGCAACACAGAGAAACATATCTGAAGGTGTTAGAAGTGTTTTGCATGATTTTTGAAGTTAGAGCCTGAAATGTCAGAAAACAGCCTTTCAGCGCAGAACAAACTTGGTTCAGGCAATGCAAGCTGAAACTCGGTCCAAAATTAAAATTGCAGTCTGTGCATGAATAAAACCTATTTTGCAACACAGAGAAACATATCTGAAGGTGTTAGAAGTGTTTTGCATGATTTTTGAAGTTAGAGCCTGAAATGTCAGAAAACAGCGTTTCAGCACATAACAAACTTGGTTCTGGCAACGCAAGCTGAAACTCGGTCAGAAATTAAAATTGCAGTCTGTGCATGAATAAAACCTATTTTGCAACACAGAGAAACATATCTGAAGGTGTTAGAAGTGTTTTGCATGATTTTTGAAGTTAGAGCCTGAAATGTCAGAAAAAGGCCTTTCAGCACATAACAAACTTGGTTCAGACAATGCAAGCTGAAACTCGGCCCAAAATTAAAATTGCAGTCTGTGCATGAATAAAACCTATTTTGCAAAACAGAGAAACATATCTGAAGGTGTTAGAAGTGTTTTGCATGATTTTTGAAGTTGGAGCCTGAAATGTCAGAAAACGGCGTTTCAGCACATAACAAACTTGGTTCAGGCAATGCAAGCTGAAACTCGGTCCAAAATTAAAATTGCAGTGTGTGCATGAATAAAACCTATTTTGCAACACAGAGAAACATATCTGAAGGTGTTAGAAGTGTTTTGCATGATTTTTGAAGTTAGAGCCTGAAATGTCAGAAAACAGCGTTTCAGCACATAACAAACTTGGTTCTGGCAATGCAAGCTGAAACTCGGTCAGAAATTAAAATTGCAGTCTGTGCATGAATAAAACCTATTTTGCAACACAGAGAAACATATCTGAAGGTGTTAGAAGTGTTTTGCATGATTTTTGAAGTTGGAGCCTGAAATGTCAGAAAACGGCGTTTCAGCACATAACAAACTTGGTTCAGGCAATGCAAGCTGAAACTCGGTCCAAAATTAAAATTGCAGTGTGTGCATGAATAAAACCTATTTTGCAACACAGAGAAACATATCTGAAGGTGTTAGAAGTGTTTTGCATGATTTTTGAAGTTAGAGCCTGAAATGTCAGAAAACAGCGTTTCAGCACATAACAAACTTGGTTCTGGCAATGCAAGCTGAAACTCGGTCCAAAATAAAAATTGCAGTCTGTGCATGAATAAAACCTATTTTGCAACACAGAGAAACATATCTGAAGGTGTTAGAAGTGTTTTGCATGATTTTTGAAGTTAGAGCCTGAAATGTCAGAAAACGGCTTTTCAGCACATAACAAACTTGGTTCAGGCAATGCAAGCTGAAACTCGGTCCAAAATTAAAATTGCAGTCTGTGCATGAATGAAACGTATTTTTCAACACACAGAAACATATCTGAAGGTGTTAGAAGTGTTTTGCATGATTTTTTAAGTTAGAGTCTGAAATGTCAGAAAACAGCCTTTCAGCGCAGAACAAACTTGGTTCAGGCAATGCAAGCTGAAACTCGGTCCAAAATTAAAATTGCAGTCTGTGCATGAATAAAACCTATTTTGCAACACAGAGAAACATATCTGAAGGTGTTAGAAGTGTTTTGCATGATTTTTGAAGTTAGAGCCTGAAATGTCAGAAAACGTACTCGGTTACTTTCGTAACCTCGGTTCCCTGAGATACGGGAACGAGTACTGCGTCGTTAAGACGCTTATGGGAAAAAGCTCCTTTTTCTCCTGAGACTGAAGTATTTCAATAACGCAGTGTAACTGCACGACCATTGGTTTGTGCAGTGAGATGAAAACAAACCAATGGCTCGGCAGCGGAGCTGCACGAGCCTGTGGCAATGATTCGCGCCCGAACGCGCCAAAAGGGGCGGAGAATTCGGCTATATAAGCGTGCATTTTGCCACAGGATCTCAGGTTCTTCGACTGAAGCGACGACTGAGTCGTGCAGCTACTTAGCAACGGCAAGCAACGCAGTACTCGTTCCCGTATCTCAGGGAACCGAGGTTACGAAAGTAACCGAGTACGTTCCCTGTCGATACTACACTCGTACTGCGTCGTTAAGACGCTTATGGGGAACCAGTACAATCCCGCCGTTGCTAAGGTAGAGGAACGACTGTATGGCCCTAGCACAGGATGGGCTAGTAGGAGCCAATTTGCTCAATAGGATAACCTAATGAACATTCCGTTCCAAGGAAAAACGATACACTTGGAAACTCCCAGAGGCCAAGTGCATACATAGCAATACTGGTAACAGAATTCCTCATGCAGAAAGGACCCTAGTCTGCAAGACAGGGACATCTAGATTATAAAACCTAGCAAATGTGGACGGTGAGGCCCAGCCTGCCGCCGCACATATTTCTGCAATGGATACTCCGCTGGACCGGGCCCATGACGAGGCGACGCCTCTAGTCGAATGGGCTCTTACCCCCATGGGACATGGCAGACCCAAGGAAGAGTAAGCCAGCATTATAGCTTCCACTATCCACTTGGATAGTCTATGTTTTGTGACCGATAACCCTTTGTTGCGGCCTCCAAAACACACAAAGAGCTGTTCTGACTTCCTAAAAGAAGCCGAACGCTCCAAATAACACCTCAATGCTCTCACGGGGCAGAGGGGATTAAAGCCTTGGTCTTGCTCCGAGGGGGGAAGTGCCAAGAGAGAGATAACCTGGTCTCTAAACGGTGTTGAGAGACTCTTAGGTACATAGCCGCATCTCGGCTTTAGGATGACTTTAGAGTCATTTGGCCCGAATTCTAGGCATACAGGATTTATGGATAGAGCCTGTAGGTCGCCCATACGCTTGACTGATGCCAATGCTAGTAGCAGGGCAGTTTTTAGCGTTAGAGGTCGAAGGTCAACAGACTGCAGCGGCTCAAATGGAGGGCTCTTCAGAGCTCTCAGCACTGTGGGTAGGTCCCAAGTAGGAACTGTGACGGGGCGAGGAGGGTTGAGCCTTCTCGACCCCTTCAGAAAGCGAACGATCAGATCGTTCTTTCCCACAGACTGACCGTCCATAGGGACATGAAATGCCGCTATGGCCGCCACATAAACCCTGAGCGTGGAGGGAGAGCGTCCCTTGTCCAACAGCTCCTGAAGAAATGACAAAATCAATGATATGTCACACAAACTCGGGTCTGCACCGTGGGTGGAACACCAGGCGGAAAAGACAGACCACTTGAGTCCATAGAGTCGCCTGGTAGAGGGTGCTCTGGCCTCAGAAATAGTATTTAAAACGGTCTCGGGGAGATCTAAAGGCTCCCGTCGAGAGACCAGACGTGCAGCGCCCACAGTTCCGGTTGGGGGTGCCAAAGCGTTTTGTTCGCCTGCGTTAAGAGATCTCGTCTCAACGGAACAGGCCACGGTGCTGATGACAGCAGCCGGTGGAGATCTGGGAACCAATGTTGGTTCTGCCAGAAGGGGGCCACTAGCAGGATTTTGAGTCTCTGTTCCCTGACCCGCCTGACTACGTGTGGTATCAGGGCGATCGGGGGAAAAGCATATAACAGGAGATTGGGCCAGTCGTGGGCCAATGCATCCTGCTCCTTTGAAAAATAAATTGGGCAGTGACAATTGTCTTTTGAGGCGAACAGGTCTACCTGAGCCTTGCCAAAGACTGCCCATATTTCCTGAATCGTCTGGGGATGAAGCATCCATTCGTCTGAGGAGACGTTGCTCCGAGACAGCATGTCTGCTCCTTGATTCAGCCTGCCAGGCACATGAGTTGCTCTGAGCGAGCGAAAGTTGAGCTGAGCCCATCGCAAGAGACGTTCCACTAATGTGAAAAGGCGTCTCGACGAAAGACCTCCCTGGTGATTTATGTACGATACCACCGTCATGTTGTCCGAGCGGACTAAGACGTGGTGTCCCTTTAAGACTGGCAGAAGTGTATGGAGGCCTAAACACACTGCTAGCATTTCTAGGCAGTTGATGTGAAGGCGTTTTTCGGCTTCTGACCACTGGCCGAATGCCGGCTGGCCATCGCACAGAGCTCCCCAACCTGAGTTGGACGCATCTGTCGAGACCATCTTCCTTCTGCACGCCATGTCCAGGGGAACGCCCTGTTCCATCCAAGAAAAATTCTTCCAAGGAGTCAGCGCTGTGACACAGGTCTGATCTACCCTGATGCGCAGGCGTCCTAGACGCCAGGCCTGAGGCGGAACTTTCGGTTTCAACCAGTACTGCAGAGGGCGCATTTGAAGTAGGCCCAGCTGGAGTACTGGAGATGCTGAAGCCATAAGACCCAGCATCTTCTGAAAAGCTTTGAGAGGGCGAAGGGCTCCGATTTTGAAGGAGGCCGCGAGCTTTCGGATGGCTTGAGCTCGCTGCGGCGCAACCATTGCCTTCATTTGAATGGAGTCGAAAACTGCTCCCAGGAACGCAATACGTTGGCTGGGAGACAGAGTGCTCTTGGCAAAATTGACCCTGAGTCCTAGGCATTGCAAGTGGCTGAGGATCACGGATCTGTGATGTATTAGCTCGTTCTCTGACTGGGCCAGGATGAGCCAGTCGTCGAGGTAGTTCAAGACGCGGATTCCCTTCTGCCTCAGGGGGGAAAGAGCCGCGTCCATGCACTTCGTAAATGTGCGAGGAGCTAGAGACAGTCCGAACGGAAGGACTGTATATTGATAGGCCGCTCCCTCGAAGGCAAATCTCAAGAATTGCCTGTGGTGGGGGGCAATCTGGATGTGAAAGTATGCATCTTTCAGATCCAGCGAGCAAAACCAGTCCTTTGTGCGTATGTGCGAAAGGATCTGTTTTAGCGTGAGCATTTTGAATGGCCGTCTCATGAGGGCGCAATTCAAACGCCTGAGGTCGAGGATGGGCCTCAGACCGCCATCCTTTTTTGGGACGAGGAAGTAGCGGCTGTAAAAGCCTGACTCGCTCTGTGCTGGGGGAACCGTTTCCACGGCACCTTTTGCCAGCAGATTCCTCACCTCTGTACGCAAAACCTCTATGTTTTTGCTGTGAACTGAGGTGGAGACCACTCCGCGAAAGCGGGGTGGTCTTCGAGCGAACTGCAGTGTATAACCTCGTTCTATTATGCCCATAACCCATTTCGACACCCCGGGGATGGCTTTCCAAGCCTCGGCCCGTGTGCTGAGGGGTTGCATTGGTTTGAGCGGTTGGGTGCCGCTTAACAACTCTGGAAGAGGAAATTTGCTCTCTTTTTGAAAATGTTTGTTTTTTATTTTATTTTTTTTTTCCGCTATCACAGCGGTAAGCTGTAAGGGCGCTGACAGAAAGGGCCCGTGAGTTACAGCCAGTTTGTTTGGAAACATGCAGCGCTCTGAACCCGGAACAGAACGGGGTGTTTGGAGGCTGAAGAGAGACATCTTGGGGGCTGGTCCGGCTCTGGCGAGACTTGACCCTTTCCTCTTCCTGTTTTTTAAATCAGGAAGACGCTGGAGGCGCCTGTTCCAACACGACCTTGGGTCGGGGTCCCTGACGTCTAGGGAAAGGGTAGCGTCTGGCCGAGCGGGAGCGATGACGTGGCTCCACCTGGGGGGCTGGCTGAGCAGCTGGCGGGCGGTCTTTGCAGGCTGCTGAGTCGGCGCCGGTTTGGGGCGACTAGGAGCCGTTGCAGAGCTTGTGCGCTTTGGCAGGAAGTGTCGCATAGCCTGGGACGACTTCTGAGCGGCGGTGAAGCGCTCCGCAAACCCCTCTACTGCTGGACCGAACAGACCGGTAGGAGAGATGGGGGAGTCAAGGAAGGCGACCTTGTCAGCGTCCTTGATCTCCGTCAGGTTTAGCCACAGGTGGCGCTCCAGCACCACCAAGCTGGCCATCGATCTGCCAATCGCCTGTGCCGTCATCTTAGTAGCACGCAACGCCAGGTCGGTCGCGCTGCGTAGTTCACGGAACGCAGCGTCATCTATGCCAGCCTCATCCATACTGCGGAGGAGTTTCGCTTGATAGACTTGGAGGACCGCCATTGAGTGCAGCGCTGATGCTGCCTGTCCAGCCGAAGAATAAGCACGTCCAGCGAGAGCTGAAGTAGTTCTGCATGGCTTGGACGGGTGAGTCGCCTTTGCCTTCCAGCCGATGGCAGTGGGCGGGCACAAATGCGCGGCCACAGACTCATCCAGGGGGGGCAACTTGTCATATCCTTTCTCTTCGGCGCCGTCAACCGTCGTGAGGGCGGAGGAAGAAGAGGTACGAAGGCGGGCGGAGTACGGAGCGCGCCAGGATTTAGAGATCTCACCGTGAACTTCCGGGAAGAACGGTGAGGCTCGCTGACGAGGGGCTTGGCGGCGCCCCGGCAGGAACCATTCGTCCAAACGACTCCGTACAGGCTCCTCAGGAGGAGACCAATCCAGTCCCAGCTCTTCAACAGCCTTAGATAGAACGCGGAAGAGTTCGGCGTCCATACCAGCGCTGGCGGTGCTGGGTTGAACAGATGGAAAGGGGGCGGGGTCTTGCGGCGAGCCCGACAACTCCTCTCCATCAGATGCAGCCAGAGACATGCTGTCATCCATGGCTTCCTCCTCACTCACTCCAAAAGAAACCAGATCGCTCGCGGCAGCCGAGGGATTTTGGTCTGGATGAGTGAAGAGAACGGGAGATTCCTCTTCATGTGGTGAAGGTGAGGCACGCGGGGGATCAGCCGGCGTGAGCTCACCAATCACCGTGCGCCGAGTCACTCTGCCCCGCTGCTTTTTCTTCACAGGCTCTTGTGAAGAAGAAAGCGGGAGGGCGCGAGGGGCGGGGCTGCTCTCTGAAAAGAAAGCGAGCCGCGAGCGCAAAGAGGCGAGACTCATGTCCCCGCAATGGGAACAATCTGTCTCAGCGAGCGCAGCCTCGGCATGGGCGGAGCCCAAACACGAGACGCACTCAGCGTGACTATCGACAGCGTGCAGAGGGGCTCTGCACGAGCAACAGAAACGCCGTGGCATTTGCAACAACGCCAATGAAATTTGCTCTTTTGGAATATGCTCTTCTATCGCCGGATCGCGGCAGGGAATCACTGTCAGCTGCTTGAAGCGTCAAAACCGACGAGCAGGCGGATCCGCTGCGAGGCTCTTCAACGGCGAGAGGCTTCTTTCTCGAGCGAAGGTCAGTCAGTGTCAGCGAAGATGTGAAGTCGTCGCTGAAGGAGAAGGATCTGAGATCCTGTGGCAAAATGCACGCTTATATAGCCGAATTCTCCGCCCCTTTTGGTGCGTTCGGGCGCGAATCATTGCCACAGGCTCGTGCAGCTCCGCTGCCGAGCCATTGGTTTGTTTTCATCTCACTGCACAAACCAATGGTCGTGCAGTTACACTGCGTTATTGAAATACTTCAGTCTCAGGAGAAAAAGGAGCTTTTCCCCATAAGCGTCTTAACGACGCAGTACGAGTGTAGTATCGACAGGGAACAGCCTTTCAGCGCAGAACAAACTTGGTTCAGGCAATGCAAGCTGAAACTCGGTCCAAAATTAAAATTGCAGTCTGTGCATGAATAAAACCTATTTTGCAACACAGAGAAACATATCTGAAGGTGTTAGAAGTGTTTTGCATGATTTTTGAAGTTAGAGCCTGAAATGTCAGAAAACAGCGTTTCAGCACATAACAAACTTGGTTCTGGCAATGCAAGCTGAAACTCGGTCAGAAATTAAAATTGCAGTCTGTGCATGAATAAAACCTATTTTGCAACACAGAGAAACATATCTGAAGGTGTTAGAAGTGTTTTGCATGATTTTTGAAGTTGGAGCCTGAAATGTCAGAAAACGGCGTTTCAGCACATAACAAACTTGGTTCAGGCAATGCAAGCTGAAACTCGGTCCAAAATTAAAATTGCAGTGTGTGCATGAATAAAACCTATTTTGCAACACAGAGAAACATATCTGAAGGTGTTAGAAGTGTTTTGCATGATTTTTGAAGTTAGAGCCTGAAATGTCAGAAAACAGCGTTTCAGCACATAACAAACTTGGTTCTGGCAACGCAAGCTGAAACTCGGTCAGAAATTAAAATTGCAGTCTGTGCATGAATAAAACCTATTTTGCAACACAGAGAAACATATCTGAAGGTGTTAGAAGTGTTTTGCATGATTTTTGAAGTTAGAGCCTGAAATGTCAGAAAAAGGCCTTTCAGCACATATCAAACTTGGTAAAGACAATGCAAGCTGAAACTCGGCCCAAAATTAAAATTGCAGTCTGTGCATGAATAAAACCTATTTTGCAACACAGAGAAACATATCTGAAGGTGTTAGAAGTGTTTTGCATGATTTTTGAAGTTAGAGCCTGAAATGTCAGAAAACAGCGTTTCAGCACTTAACAAACTTGGTTCTGGCAATGCAAGCTGAAACTCTTTCCAAAATCAAAATTGCAGTCTGTGCATGAATAAAACCTATTTTGCAACACAGAGAAACATATCTGAAGGTGTTAGAAGTGTTTTGCATGATTTTTGAAGTTAGAGCCTGAAATGTCAGAATACAGCGTTTCAGCACATAACAAACTTGGTTCTGGCAACGCAAGCTGAAACTCGGTCAGAAATTAAAATTGCAGTCTGTGCATGAATAAAACCTATTTGGCAACACAGAGAAACATATCTGAAGGTGTTAGAAGTGTTTTGCATGATTTTTGAAGTTAGAGCCTGAAATGTCAGAAAAAGGCCTTTCAGCACATAACAAACTTGGTTCAGACAATGCAAGCTGAAACTCGGCCCAAAATTAAAATTGCAGTCTGTGCATTAATAAAACCTATTTTGCAACACAGAGAAACATATCTGAAGGTGTTAGAAGTGTTTTGCATGATTTTTGAAGTTAGAGCCTGAAATGTCAGAAAACAGCGTTTCAGCACTTAACAAACTTGGTTCAGGCAATGCAAGCTGAAACTCGGTCCAAAATTAAAATTGCAGTCTGTGCATGAATAAAACCTATTTTTCAACACACAGAAACATATCTGAAGGTGTTAGAAGTGTTTTGCATGATTTTTTAAGTTAGAGTCTGAAATGTCAGAAAACAGCCTTTCAGCGCAGAACAAACTTGGTTCAGGCAATGCAAGCTGAAACTCGGTCCAAAATTAAAATTGCAGTCTGTGCATGAATAAAACCTATTTTGCAACACAGAGAAACATATCTGAAGGTGTTAGAAGTGTTTTGCATGATTTTTGAAGTTAGAGCCTGAAATGTCAGAAAACAGCGTTTCAGCACATAACAAACTTGGTTCTGGCAATGCAAGCTGAAACTCGGTCAGAAATTAAAATTGCAGTCTGTGCATGAATAAAACCTATTTTGCAACACAGAGAAACATATCTGAAGGTGTTAGAAGTGTTTTGCATGATTTTTGAAGTTGGAGCCTGAAATGTCAGAAAACGGCGTTTCAGCACATAACAAACTTGGTTCAGGCAATGCAAGCTGAAACTCGGTCCAAAATTAAAATTGCAGTGTGTGCATGAATAAAACCTATTTTGCAACACAGAGAAACATATCTGAAGGTGTTAGAAGTGTTTTGCATGATTTTTGAAGTTAGAGCCTGAAATGTCAGAAAACAGCGTTTCAGCACATAACAAACTTGGTTCTGGCAACGCAAGCTGAAACTCGGTCAGAAATTAAAATTGCAGTCTGTGCATGAATAAAACCTATTTTGCAACACAGAGAAACATATCTGAAGGTGTTAGAAGTGTTTTGCATGATTTTTGAAGTTAGAGCCTGAAATGTCAGAAAAAGGCCTTTCAGCACATATCAAACTTGGTAAAGACAATGCAAGCTGAAACTCGGCCCAAAATTAAAATTGCAGTCTGTGCATGAATAAAACCTATTTTGCAACACAGAGAAACATATCTGAAGGTGTTAGAAGTGTTTTGCATGATTTTTGAAGTTAGAGCCTGAAATGTCAGAAAACAGCGTTTCAGCACTTAACAAACTTGGTTCTGGCAATGCAAGCTGAAACTCTTTCCAAAATCAAAATTGCAGTCTGTGCATGAATAAAACATATTTTGCAACACAGAGAAACATATCTGAAGGTGTTAGAAGTGTTTTGCATGATTTTTGAAGTTAGAGCCTGAAATGTCAGAAAACAGCGTTTCAGCACATAACAAACTTGGTTCTGGCAATGCAAGCTGAAACTCTTTCCAAAATCAAAATTGCAGTCTGTGCATGAATAAAACATATTTTGCAACACAGAGAAACATATCTGAAGGTGTTAGAAGTGTTTTGCATGATTTTTGAAGTTAGAGCCTGAAATGTCAGAAAACAGCGTTTCAGCACATA
Source organism: Garra rufa (assembly GCF_049309525.1). Classification (NCBI taxonomy): domain Eukaryota; kingdom Metazoa; phylum Chordata; class Actinopteri; order Cypriniformes; family Cyprinidae; genus Garra; species Garra rufa. The sequence continues at coordinate 20,211,964 of NC_133381.1, forward strand.
ACAAACTTGGTTCTGGCATTGCAAGCTGAAACTCGGTCAGAAATTAAAATTGCAGTCTGTGCATGAATAAAACCTATTTTGCAACACAGAGAAACATATCTGAAGGTGTTAGAAGTGTTTTGCATGATTTTTGAAGTTGGAGCCTGAAATGTCAGAAAACGGCGTTTCAGCACATAACAAACTTGGTTCAGGCAATGCAAGCTGAAACTCGGTCCAAAATTACAATTGCAGTGTGTGCATGAATAAAACCTATTTTGCAACACAGAGAAACATATCTGAAGGTGTTAGAAGTGTTTTGCATGATTTTTGAAGTTAGAGCCTGAAATGTCAGAAAAAGGCCTTTCAGCACATAACAAACTTGGTTCAGACAATGCAAGCTGAAACTCGGCCCAAAATTAAAATTGCAGTCTGTGCATGAATAAAACCTATTTTGCAACACAGAGAAACATATCTGAAGGTGTTAGAAGTGTTTTGCATGATTTTTGAAGTTAGAGCCTGAAATGTCAGAAAACAGCGTTTCAGCACATAACAAACTTGGTTCTGGCAATGCAAGCTGAAACTCGGTCCAAAATAAAAAATGCAGTCTGTGCATGAATAAAACCTTTTTTGCAACACAGAGAAACATATCTGAAGGTGTTAGAAGTGTTTTGCATGATTTTTGAAGTTAGAGCCTGAAATGTCAGAAAACAGCCTTTCAGCGCAGAACAAACTTGGTTCAGGCAATGCAAGCTGAAACTCGGTCCAAAATTAAAATTGCAGTCTGTGCATGAATAAAACCTATTTTGCAACACAGAGAAACATATCTGAAGGTGTTAGAAGTGTTTTGCATGATTTTTGAAGTTAGAGCCTGAAATGTCAGAAAACAGCGTTTCAGCACATAACAAACTTGGTTCTGGCAACGCAAGCTGAAACTCGGTCAGAAATTAAAATTGCAGTCTGTGCATGAATAAAACCTATTTTGCAACACAGAGAAACATATCTGAAGGTGTTAGAAGTGTTTTGCATGATTTTTGAAGTTAGAGCCTGAAATGTCAGAAAAAGGCCTTTCAGCACATAACAAACTTGGTTCAGACAATGCAAGCTGAAACTCGGCCCAAAATTAAAATTGCAGTCTGTGCATGAATAAAACCTATTTTGCAAAACAGAGAAACATATCTGAAGGTGTTAGAAGTGTTTTGCATGATTTTTGAAGTTGGAGCCTGAAATGTCAGAAAACGGCGTTTCAGCACATAACAAACTTGGTTCAGGCAATGCAAGCTGAAACTCGGTCCAAAATTAAAATTGCAGTGTGTGCATGAATAAAACCTATTTTGCAACACAGAGAAACATATCTGAAGGTGTTAGAAGTGTTTTGCATGATTTTTGAAGTTAGAGCCTGAAATGTCAGAAAACAGCGTTTCAGCACATAACAAACTTGGTTCTGGCAATGCAAGCTGAAACTCGGTCAGAAATTAAAATTGCAGTCTGTGCATGAATAAAACCTATTTTGCAACACAGAGAAACATATCTGAAGGTGTTAGAAGTGTTTTGCATGATTTTTGAAGTTGGAGCCTGAAATGTCAGAAAACGGCGTTTCAGCACATAACAAACTTGGTTCAGGCAATGCAAGCTGAAACTCGGTCCAAAATTAAAATTGCAGTGTGTGCATGAATAAAACCTATTTTGCAACACAGAGAAACATATCTGAAGGTGTTAGAAGTGTTTTGCATGATTTTTGAAGTTAGAGCCTGAAATGTCAGAAAACAGCGTTTCAGCACATAACAAACTTGGTTCTGGCAATGCAAGCTGAAACTCGGTCCAAAATAAAAATTGCAGTCTGTGCATGAATAAAACCTATTTTGCAACACAGAGAAACATATCTGAAGGTGTTAGAAGTGTTTTGCATGATTTTTGAAGTTAGAGCCTGAAATGTCAGAAAACGGCTTTTCAGCACATAACAAACTTGGTTCAGGCAATGCAAGCTGAAACTCGGTCCAAAATTAAAATTGCAGTCTGTGCATGAATGAAACGTATTTTTCAACACACAGAAACATATCTGAAGGTGTTAGAAGTGTTTTGCATGATTTTTTAAGTTAGAGTCTGAAATGTCAGAAAACAGCCTTTCAGCGCAGAACAAACTTGGTTCAGGCAATGCAAGCTGAAACTCGGTCCAAAATTAAAATTGCAGTCTGTGCATGAATAAAACCTATTTTGCAACACAGAGAAACATATCTGAAGGTGTTAGAAGTGTTTTGCATGATTTTTGAAGTTAGAGCCTGAAATGTCAGAAAACGTACTCGGTTACTTTCGTAACCTCGGTTCCCTGAGATACGGGAACGAGTACTGCGTCGTTAAGACGCTTATGGGAAAAAGCTCCTTTTTCTCCTGAGACTGAAGTATTTCAATAACGCAGTGTAACTGCACGACCATTGGTTTGTGCAGTGAGATGAAAACAAACCAATGGCTCGGCAGCGGAGCTGCACGAGCCTGTGGCAATGATTCGCGCCCGAACGCGCCAAAAGGGGCGGAGAATTCGGCTATATAAGCGTGCATTTTGCCACAGGATCTCAGGTTCTTCGACTGAAGCGACGACTGAGTCGTGCAGCTACTTAGCAACGGCAAGCAACGCAGTACTCGTTCCCGTATCTCAGGGAACCGAGGTTACGAAAGTAACCGAGTACGTTCCCTGTCGATACTACACTCGTACTGCGTCGTTAAGACGCTTATGGGGAACCAGTACAATCCCGCCGTTGCTAAGGTAGAGGAACGACTGTATGGCCCTAGCACAGGATGGGCTAGTAGGAGCCAATTTGCTCAATAGGATAACCTAATGAACATTCCGTTCCAAGGAAAAACGATACACTTGGAAACTCCCAGAGGCCAAGTGCATACATAGCAATACTGGTAACAGAATTCCTCATGCAGAAAGGACCCTAGTCTGCAAGACAGGGACATCTAGATTATAAAACCTAGCAAATGTGGACGGTGAGGCCCAGCCTGCCGCCGCACATATTTCTGCAATGGATACTCCGCTGGACCGGGCCCATGACGAGGCGACGCCTCTAGTCGAATGGGCTCTTACCCCCATGGGACATGGCAGACCCAAGGAAGAGTAAGCCAGCATTATAGCTTCCACTATCCACTTGGATAGTCTATGTTTTGTGACCGATAACCCTTTGTTGCGGCCTCCAAAACACACAAAGAGCTGTTCTGACTTCCTAAAAGAAGCCGAACGCTCCAAATAACACCTCAATGCTCTCACGGGGCAGAGGGGATTAAAGCCTTGGTCTTGCTCCGAGGGGGGAAGTGCCAAGAGAGAGATAACCTGGTCTCTAAACGGTGTTGAGAGACTCTTAGGTACATAGCCGCATCTCGGCTTTAGGATGACTTTAGAGTCATTTGGCCCGAATTCTAGGCATACAGGATTTATGGATAGAGCCTGTAGGTCGCCCATACGCTTGACTGATGCCAATGCTAGTAGCAGGGCAGTTTTTAGCGTTAGAGGTCGAAGGTCAACAGACTGCAGCGGCTCAAATGGAGGGCTCTTCAGAGCTCTCAGCACTGTGGGTAGGTCCCAAGTAGGAACTGTGACGGGGCGAGGAGGGTTGAGCCTTCTCGACCCCTTCAGAAAGCGAACGATCAGATCGTTCTTTCCCACAGACTGACCGTCCATAGGGACATGAAATGCCGCTATGGCCGCCACATAAACCCTGAGCGTGGAGGGAGAGCGTCCCTTGTCCAACAGCTCCTGAAGAAATGACAAAATCAATGATATGTCACACAAACTCGGGTCTGCACCGTGGGTGGAACACCAGGCGGAAAAGACAGACCACTTGAGTCCATAGAGTCGCCTGGTAGAGGGTGCTCTGGCCTCAGAAATAGTATTTAAAACGGTCTCGGGGAGATCTAAAGGCTCCCGTCGAGAGACCAGACGTGCAGCGCCCACAGTTCCGGTTGGGGGTGCCAAAGCGTTTTGTTCGCCTGCGTTAAGAGATCTCGTCTCAACGGAACAGGCCACGGTGCTGATGACAGCAGCCGGTGGAGATCTGGGAACCAATGTTGGTTCTGCCAGAAGGGGGCCACTAGCAGGATTTTGAGTCTCTGTTCCCTGACCCGCCTGACTACGTGTGGTATCAGGGCGATCGGGGGAAAAGCATATAACAGGAGATTGGGCCAGTCGTGGGCCAATGCATCCTGCTCCTTTGAAAAATAAATTGGGCAGTGACAATTGTCTTTTGAGGCGAACAGGTCTACCTGAGCCTTGCCAAAGACTGCCCATATTTCCTGAATCGTCTGGGGATGAAGCATCCATTCGTCTGAGGAGACGTTGCTCCGAGACAGCATGTCTGCTCCTTGATTCAGCCTGCCAGGCACATGAGTTGCTCTGAGCGAGCGAAAGTTGAGCTGAGCCCATCGCAAGAGACGTTCCACTAATGTGAAAAGGCGTCTCGACGAAAGACCTCCCTGGTGATTTATGTACGATACCACCGTCATGTTGTCCGAGCGGACTAAGACGTGGTGTCCCTTTAAGACTGGCAGAAGTGTATGGAGGCCTAAACACACTGCTAGCATTTCTAGGCAGTTGATGTGAAGGCGTTTTTCGGCTTCTGACCACTGGCCGAATGCCGGCTGGCCATCGCACAGAGCTCCCCAACCTGAGTTGGACGCATCTGTCGAGACCATCTTCCTTCTGCACGCCATGTCCAGGGGAACGCCCTGTTCCATCCAAGAAAAATTCTTCCAAGGAGTCAGCGCTGTGACACAGGTCTGATCTACCCTGATGCGCAGGCGTCCTAGACGCCAGGCCTGAGGCGGAACTTTCGGTTTCAACCAGTACTGCAGAGGGCGCATTTGAAGTAGGCCCAGCTGGAGTACTGGAGATGCTGAAGCCATAAGACCCAGCATCTTCTGAAAAGCTTTGAGAGGGCGAAGGGCTCCGATTTTGAAGGAGGCCGCGAGCTTTCGGATGGCTTGAGCTCGCTGCGGCGCAACCATTGCCTTCATTTGAATGGAGTCGAAAACTGCTCCCAGGAACGCAATACGTTGGCTGGGAGACAGAGTGCTCTTGGCAAAATTGACCCTGAGTCCTAGGCATTGCAAGTGGCTGAGGATCACGGATCTGTGATGTATTAGCTCGTTCTCTGACTGGGCCAGGATGAGCCAGTCGTCGAGGTAGTTCAAGACGCGGATTCCCTTCTGCCTCAGGGGGGAAAGAGCCGCGTCCATGCACTTCGTAAATGTGCGAGGAGCTAGAGACAGTCCGAACGGAAGGACTGTATATTGATAGGCCGCTCCCTCGAAGGCAAATCTCAAGAATTGCCTGTGGTGGGGGGCAATCTGGATGTGAAAGTATGCATCTTTCAGATCCAGCGAGCAAAACCAGTCCTTTGTGCGTATGTGCGAAAGGATCTGTTTTAGCGTGAGCATTTTGAATGGCCGTCTCATGAGGGCGCAATTCAAACGCCTGAGGTCGAGGATGGGCCTCAGACCGCCATCCTTTTTTGGGACGAGGAAGTAGCGGCTGTAAAAGCCTGACTCGCTCTGTGCTGGGGGAACCGTTTCCACGGCACCTTTTGCCAGCAGATTCCTCACCTCTGTACGCAAAACCTCTATGTTTTTGCTGTGAACTGAGGTGGAGACCACTCCGCGAAAGCGGGGTGGTCTTCGAGCGAACTGCAGTGTATAACCTCGTTCTATTATGCCCATAACCCATTTCGACACCCCGGGGATGGCTTTCCAAGCCTCGGCCCGTGTGCTGAGGGGTTGCATTGGTTTGAGCGGTTGGGTGCCGCTTAACAACTCTGGAAGAGGAAATTTGCTCTCTTTTTGAAAATGTTTGTTTTTTATTTTATTTTTTTTTTTTTTTTTCCGCTATCACAGCGGTAAGCTGTAAGGGCGCTGACAGAAAGGGCCCGTGAGTTACAGCCAGTTTGTTTGGAAACATGCAGCGCTCTGAACCCGGAACAGAACGGGGTGTTTGGAGGCTGAAGAGAGACATCTTGGGGGCTGGTCCGGCTCTGGCGAGACTTGACCCTTTCCTCTTCCTGTTTTTTAAATCAGGAAGACGCTGGAGGCGCCTGTTCCAACACGACCTTGGGTCGGGGTCCCTGACGTCTAGGGAAAGGGTAGCGTCTGGCCGAGCGGGAGCGATGACGTGGCTCCACCTGGGGGGCTGGCTGAGCAGCTGGCGGGGCGGTCTTTGCAGGCTGCTGAGTCGGCGCCGGTTTGGGGCGACTAGGAGCCGTTGCAGAGCTTGTGCGCTTTGGCAGGAAGTGTCGCATAGCCTGGGACGACTTCTGAGCGGCGGTGAAGCGCTCCGCAAACCCCTCTACTGCTGGACCGAACAGACCGGTAGGAGAGATGGGGGAGTCAAGGAAGGCGACCTTGTCAGCGTCCTTGATCTCCGTCAGGTTTAGCCACAGGTGGCGCTCCAGCACCACCAAGCTGGCCATCGATCTGCCAATCGCCTGTGCCGTCATCTTAGTAGCACGCAACGCCAGGTCGGTCGCGCTGCGTAGTTCACGGAACGCAGCGTCATCTATGCCAGCCTCATCCATACTGCGGAGGAGTTTCGCTTGATAGACTTGGAGGACCGCCATTGAGTGCAGCGCTGATGCTGCCTGTCCAGCCGAAGAATAAGCACGTCCAGCGAGAGCTGAAGTAGTTCTGCATGGCTTGGACGGGTGAGTCGCCTTTGCCTTCCAGCCGATGGCAGTGGGCGGGCACAAATGCGCGGCCACAGACTCATCCAGGGGGGGCAACTTGTCATATCCTTTCTCTTCGGCGCCGTCAACCGTCGTGAGGGCGGAGGAAGAAGAGGTACGAAGGCGGGCGGAGTACGGAGCGCGCCAGGATTTAGAGATCTCACCGTGAACTTCCGGGAAGAACGGTGAGGCTCGCTGACGAGGGGCTTGGCGGCGCCCCGGCAGGAACCATTCGTCCAAACGACTCCGTACAGGCTCCTCAGGAGGAGACCAATCCAGTCCCAGCTCTTCAACAGCCTTAGATAGAACGCGGAAGAGTTCGGCGTCCATACCAGCGCTGGCGGTGCTGGGTTGAACAGATGGAAAGGGGGCGGGGTCTTGCGGCGAGCCCGACAACTCCTCTCCATCAGATGCAGCCAGAGACATGCTGTCATCCATGGCTTCCTCCTCACTCACTCCAAAAGAAACCAGATCGCTCGCGGCAGCCGAGGGATTTTGGTCTGGATGAGTGAAGAGAACGGGAGATTCCTCTTCATGTGGTGAAGGTGAGGCACGCGGGGGATCAGCCGGCGTGAGCTCACCAATCACCGTGCGCCGAGTCACTCTGCCCCGCTGCTTTTTCTTCACAGGCTCTTGTGAAGAAGAAAGCGGGAGGGCGCGAGGGGCGGGGCTGCTCTCTGAAAAGAAAGCGAGCCGCGAGCGCAAAGAGGCGAGACTCATGTCCCCGCAATGGGAACAATCTGTCTCAGCGAGCGCAGCCTCGGCATGGGCGGAGCCCAAACACGAGACGCACTCAGCGTGACTATCGACAGCGTGCAGAGGGGCTCTGCACGAGCAACAGAAACGCCGTGGCATTTGCAACAACGCCAATGAAATTTGCTCTTTTGGAATATGCTCTTCTATCGCCGGATCGCGGCAGGGAATCACTGTCAGCTGCTTGAAGCGTCAAAACCGACGAGCAGGCGGATCCGCTGCGAGGCTCTTCAACGGCGAGAGGCTTCTTTCTCGAGCGAAGGTCAGTCAGTGTCAGCGAAGATGTGAAGTCGTCGCTGAAGGAGAAGGATCTGAGATCCTGTGGCAAAATGCACGCTTATATAGCCGAATTCTCCGCCCCTTTTGGCGCGTTCGGGCGCGAATCATTGCCACAGGCTCGTGCAGCTCCGCTGCCGAGCCATTGGTTTGTTTTCATCTCACTGCACAAACCAATGGTCGTGCAGTTACACTGCGTTATTGAAATACTTCAGTCTCAGGAGAAAAAGGAGCTTTTCCCCATAAGCGTCTTAACGACGCAGTACGAGTGTAGTATCGACAGGGAACAGCCTTTCAGCGCAGAACAAACTTGGTTCAGGCAATGCAAGCTGAAACTCGGTCCAAAATTAAAATTGCAGTCTGTGCATGAATAAAACCTATTTTGCAACACAGAGAAACATATCTGAAGGTGTTAGAAGTGTTTTGCATGATTTTTGAAGTTAGAGCCTGAAATGTCAGAAAACAGCGTTTCAGCACATAACAAACTTGGTTCTGGCAATGCAAGCTGAAACTCGGTCAGAAATTAAAATTGCAGTCTGTGCATGAATAAAACCTATTTTGCAACACAGAGAAACATATCTGAAGGTGTTAGAAGTGTTTTGCATGATTTTTGAAGTTGGAGCCTGAAATGTCAGAAAACGGCGTTTCAGCACATAACAAACTTGGTTCAGGCAATGCAAGCTGAAACTCGGTCCAAAATTAAAATTGCAGTGTGTGCATGAATAAAACCTATTTTGCAACACAGAGAAACATATCTGAAGGTGTTAGAAGTGTTTTGCATGATTTTTGAAGTTAGAGCCTGAAATGTCAGAAAACAGCGTTTCAGCACATAACAAACTTGGTTCTGGCAACGCAAGCTGAAACTCGGTCAGAAATTAAAATTGCAGTCTGTGCATGAATAAAACCTATTTTGCAACACAGAGAAACATATCTGAAGGTGTTAGAAGTGTTTTGCATGATTTTTGAAGTTAGAGCCTGAAATGTCAGAAAAAGGCCTTTCAGCACATATCAAACTTGGTAAAGACAATGCAAGCTGAAACTCGGCCCAAAATTAAAATTGCAGTCTGTGCATGAATAAAACCTATTTTGCAACACAGAGAAACATATCTGAAGGTGTTAGAAGTGTTTTGCATGATTTTTGAAGTTAGAGCCTGAAATGTCAGAAAACAGCGTTTCAGCACTTAACAAACTTGGTTCTGGCAATGCAAGCTGAAACTCTTTCCAAAATCAAAATTGCAGTCTGTGCATGAATAAAACATATTTTGCAACACAGAGAAACATATCTGAAGGTGTTAGAAGTGTTTTGCATGATTTTTGAAGTTAGAGCCTGAAATGTCAGAAAACAGCGTTTCAGCACATAACAAACTTGGTTCAGGCAATGCAAGCTGAAACTCGGTCCAAAATTAAAATTGCAGTGTGTGCATGAATAAAACCTATTTTGCAACACAGAGAAACATATCTGAAGGTGTTAGAAGTGTTTTGCATGATTTTTGAAGTTAGAGCCTGAAATGTCAGAAAACAGCGTTTCAGCACATAACAAACTTGGTTCTGGCAACGCAAGCTGAAACTCGGTTAGAAATTAAAATTGCAGTCTGTGCATGAATAAAACCTATTTTGCAACACAGAGAAACATATCTGAAGGTGTTAGAAGTGTTTTGCATGATTTTTGAAGTTAGAGCCTGAAATGTCAGAAAAAGGCCTTTCAGCACATAACAAACTTGGTTCAGACAATGCAAGCTGAAACTCGGCCCAAAATTAAAATTGCAGTCTGTGCATGAATAAAACCTATTTTGCAACACAGAGAAACATATCTGAAGGTGTTAGAAGTGTTTTGCATGATTTTTGAAGTTAGAGCCTGAAATGTCAGAAAACAGCGTTTCAGCACATAACAAACTTGGTTCTGGCATTGCAAGCTGAAACTCGGTCAGAAATTAAAATTGCAGTCTGTGCATGAATAAAACCTATTTTGCAACACAGAGAAACATATCTGAAGGTGTTAGAAGTGTTTTGCATGATTTTTGAAGTTGGAGCCTGAAATGTCAGAAAACGGCGTTTCAGCACATAACAAACTTGGTTCAGGCAATGCAAGCTGAAACTCGGTCCAAAATTAAAATTGCAGTGTGTGCATGAATAAAACCTATTTTGCAACACAGAGAAACATATCTGAAGGTGTTAGAAGTGTTTTGCATGATTTTTGAAGTTAGAGCCTGAAATGTCAGAATACAGCGTTTCAGCACATAACAAACTTGGTTCTGGCAACGCAAGCTGAAACTCGGTCAGAAATTAAAATTGCAGTCTGTGCATGAATAAAACCTATTTGGCAACACAGAGAAACATATCTGAAGGTGTTAGAACTGTTTTGCATGATTTTTGAAGTTAGAGCCTGAAATGTCAGAAACGTCTAGGTTACGAAGGTAACCCACGTTCCCTGAAGGAGGGAACGGAGACGTTACATGGGATCTCGCCCGAGAGACCGATCATCTCTGAGCCTTATATAAAAAGGCCAATTGCAAATTGGCGAGTGGACGTGCGCGCCGGCCACGCCCCGTACATACGGGTATATAAGATGGCCGCGCGCATCACTCAGTTAGGCTTTTGCTGAAGAGCCGGTCGAGCCGGCGTCAGCGCGACGTCAGGACGTGGCAGGGGAATGTAACGTCTCCGTTCCCTCCTTCAGGGAACGTGGGTTACCTTCGTAACCTAGACGTTCCCCTTCAGTCGAATCACTTCGACGTTACATGGGAACTAGCCCTATGGAAAAGGCCACGACCCTGACGCCGCGTTACGCAACAACTTCACGTACTGACAAGTATACGTGCCGGGAGGCGAAGTGAAACGTAACCTTCCCAACGCCCTGAGGCCCAATAAGGGGGCCCTTCCAGGGATGCCAGTTGTACTGAAGCATGGGTTGGGGGGGCGGAGCACATGAAATCTTTACATGTGGAAATGAGAATAATTCAATATATCCATAAAGGTTTTTAGGGATACACGAGGGAAACAGCGGTCTCCTCCGCTGGAATAATAAAAAACTAAGCCACAACCTGCGGGGCGAAGGAGACCCAGGCAGGATCACAGTGCAGGACTACTCCGGGCCTAGCCCTGACTGCGGGGCAGGAGGACCCAGGGTTCGCCGGAGGGAACATTCTGGGAAATAGCGCACGGATCCACATGGGAATGGCGCAGCAAGCCGACACCAGCCGGTCTTCCCGCTCGCCTGTGAGTCCTCATGTTAGGACACGGGAGAACGGCCTCTACGCAAGGTTGTAGAACCAAGCGAAGGTAGGGTGTCGCCCAGCCCGCAGCTTCTGGTTTTTACATCTGCTGGTGAGGTGCCATGAACCAAGGATCACGGCTGTCCCTGAGTATAACAGGGAGAAGGCATCTACCACCCATTTAGCCAACCTCAGTTCGGGGAGCATTCCCTTTCTGCTGAATCCGAGGCAGATGAAGCTGCTTGGTGCGGCTGAAGTGCCGAGTGATTCATTAGTTTCACATTTTTAACGACACAACATCGCAAGGCTGGGTCTGCCTCCTCCGAGGCAGAGCTTGCAGGTTCACCACCTGATCGCGGAAAGGCGTGGTGGGAACCTTGGGCACCGGGCCGGGGTCTCGACGGTAACGTGGCAGACGCCGGGCCCAAATTTCTCGACACACTTTGCTGGCAGAGAAGCTTGTAGGCCCTTTTAATGGAGCCAGGGCAGTCAGGAGTGCTGTCTTAATGACAGGAATTTTAGCTCGACTGAGGCCAGTGGCTCCAATGGAGCGACCCGCGGCCCTGAAAGGCGACGGGGAGGTCCAAGAGGTATGAGGTGCGTGCTAAGCACCTCCGAGGAACCTGAGCTTGTCGGTACCCCACCCTCTTAAAGGAAGCCAGGGCAGTCAGGAGTGCTGTCTTAATGACAGGAATTCTAACTCGACTGAGGCCCACGGATCCTAGGGAGCAACCCGTGGCCCTGAAAGGCGACGGGGGGTCCCAGAGGGTATGAGGTATTTCTTGACAGAGAAAACTTGTAGGTCTCCTTCCCTCTTGACGGGAGCCAGGGCAGTCAGGAGCGCTGTCTTAATGACAGGAATGCTAGCTCGACTGAGGCCCATGGTTCAATAGGAGCGTCCCACGGCTCTGAAGGCGACGGGAAGGTCCCAAGAGGGTATGGGGTGCGTTATGGGCACCTCTGTGAAACCTCACGACCAGAAAATGCTTACCTACTTTGCTCCATCTACTGCATGTGATATGCGGCGAAGCCGCGGCATATACTTGGAGTGTCGAGGGGACAGCCTGCGCTCAAACTCTCCTGCAGGAAGGGAAGCATTACTGCAATCGTGTATCTCTGTGGGTCCTCTCTTTTTAGCGAGAGGAATGCCAGCAAATAGACCTCATCTCAGTGCGTAAGCCTGCCTGGTCAAGGGAGCTCGGTACCGAGTGATAGTTGTATCACGGCCTGTGAAGGCCGGAGAGGTCTGGGGTGTCAACCTTTTCGTGCCCTACAGGGAGGGACTGCCGCGAGGGAGAGGTTACTAAGACCTGAGTCCGGGTGGGCCATCCTTGTAGCGCAACCAACAGACTACTCCTCGTCCTCCCTGGACTTGCACAGCGTCTGTGCAAGGAGGCTCGCTGGGGAAGGGCGTACTTGGGCCCCGGAGGTCAGCTGTGTGCCGGCGTTACTCTGAAAGAGGCAGCTGGCAATGAGAGGAATCGGAAGACGAGCGGATGTGGCTGGCCTACCGATATACTCCAACTAGCTGCGTCACGGGGTGGAGTCGCCATCCTGCAGGTGGGTGGACTGCCGTGAGAGCCGATAGACTGCACGGTTGAGTTTTCCTGCTTCAAGAGAATGGCAAGTAGCAAAATCTGCCACATTGGACTCCATGGGAGCAGATGGGGAGGTTGTAAGCCTCCATCGTACACGGCAACCCAACCCGTGGTAAGCCACGAGCTGGCTTGTCGGCCATACTGCGGGAAAACGCCAGTCCGGAGTGAGCCGAGATGCCATGCCCATCATGGGACTCGATCGTGCTGAAGCGGTCTCACATAAAACAAGCTTAGCAGCTCTTAGCGGCTAGAGCTGTCATGTGCCCCAGGAGCCTCTGATTTTGAGAGGGACCGCTGTATTGTGTCTGATTAACTCAGGGATTACAGCACTGACTGCGCGCTCTATTGTAGTAAGGCGGCTGTCTTGTTGGACCGAGTCGGCTCCCTAACCGAGGAAACGAATCCCCTCGGCTGGCCTGAAGGACCAGATGGCGGGGGTGCCGAAGCACCAGGTCCCTATGTTCGCACAACGGAACTCACGAGTGGGCTATACAAAGCACCAGCCGAAGAGACGGTTGATGATGCGAACTCCTGTCTGCCAAGAGGGGACAGGGGAGCTCCCATGGCCTAAAAAGGCAGGAGGGAGGGGGACTTGCCAATGGAAGCACCTCACACTGAAGAGCTCGACCCCCGGAGCAGACCGCCGAGGGGGTGTGTGTCGGGGGGAAATCGAGACGCGACAGCGGGTGCCCTTCAGGCAGATGGCTGCAACCCAGCCCTGGAGACGGAAACATAGCTGTATGTGCTTCGTCGTGAGCGAGTGTGCCGACAGCCTGAGAAGGGATCGGGACAGAGCTCCATCCAGGGCGGATATTAACCCACCACACTAACTGGGCACGTGAAGTCGGAACTGAGGGGTCCCGACCTCGTCCCGGGGGAGGGACAGGCTGGATCGCGTCCTTCGCCAGTAGGAACGCGACCTCCGCAGGCAGAACAGAGGCACGCCTGCCCGAATAAGAATGTAAGGGGTACCTCTGAGTCTGGGCGGACGCCTGGGGCCGGGCCGTACCGTCCGTATCAACCAGCGTAGTGGTATCAAGGGAACGTTGACCGACGTGACCGTGGTGGGGCAGCCTAGGGGGAGACAGGGAAGGAGACAGAGCCCAGAAGGATGAACGTCCTGGAGAAGTGTCTAACTGCACTAAGCAGTGCTTACCTTCTTCCCTGGATCCCGTGCTGGCGAAGGCCGGCCGCGAGTCTGGTTCTGAGGAGTGTAAGTGCTGCTCAGAAAGGAAACTCGAGGCCGAAACCAGAGGTGAGAATTTTGCTCTTTTTGAGAAAATTGTGGGTGCCGTCGACGGATGGCCGACTGCAGCATTGAAGTACACAGTGGCTCCCGGCCCTCCACCGGGAGCGTGGAGCGGGGAGCGTAGATGTTAGCATCCCCTAAAGAGCAGTCTCAATCACCTCTGGAGGCCCGTGTCAGGGACGTTTCGCAGTTTTCTTTTGCGAGTGTTTCGGGCCGGTCCCTGAGAGGCGGGCGGCGCCGCTCTCCTGCGGCCGGCTCTGCGCCGGGTAGCCATCCCGGCTTCGTGACCCTCGGCGGGAGCTGGAGTTGACCTACTGGCCGCAGGGGGGGCGCCCTCGGCGATGGGCAGGCGGAGGCGGGGCCACCGGCGGCGGGATGTTGACTTCGCGGCGGGGCAAGATATGTTTGATGGCCTCCGTCTGCTTCTGGACTGCCGAGAATTGCTGGGCGAAATCCTCGACAGTGTCGCCGAACAGGCCGCTCTGGGAGATGGGGGCGTCGAGAAAGCGAGCTTTGTCGGCGTCCGCCATCTGAGCCAGATTGAGCCACAAGTGTCGCTCCTGGACCACGGCCGTGGACATCACCTGACCAAGAGACCGCGCCGTGACCTTCGTCGCTCGAAGGGCGAAGTCGGTGGCGGCGCGGAGTTCCTGCATCACTTCTTGATCAGGACCACCCTCGTCCAGCTGTTTCAGCGCCTGCGCCTGGTAGACCTGTAAGGTGGCCATGGCGTGGAGGGCAGAGGCAGCCTGTCCAGCAGCGCGGTAGACGCGGCCCGCAAGGGCGGACGAGCGCTCACACGCTTTGGAGGGTAGATGCGGTCGGTCCTGCCAGGTGGTGGCGCCACGCGGGCACAGATGCACCGCTACAGCGCGCTCCACCTGGGGAACCAACTCGTATCCCCGGGCTGCCCCGCCATCGAGGGTGGTGAGGGGGGAGGAGCTGGGGCGGAGACGCGATGAAAACGGCGCCCGCCAGGTTTTGACCAGCTCCTCATGCACCTCCGGAAAGAATGGAACGGAGGGAGGGCGCGGCGGAACCGCAGGCGCCCCCCTCAGGAACCAGTCGCCAAGCCTAGAGGGATCGGCAGGAGGTAGATCTGACACCTCGAGGCCGATCCCCCTGGCGGCACGGAGGAGCATAGCCGACAGCTCAGCGTCCATGTCAGCCGGAGCAGCAACCACGGGAGGGCGCTGGCCCGGCGAGATATCCGCCTCGCCGTCAGACTCACCCTCTGACGCAGCGACAGACATCTCTTCCTCTGGTGGAGCGCCAAAAGAGATGCTCGGCCCGGATACCGGGGAAGCATACTGCTCTGGCCACTCAACGGGGCCACGCTGGGGTGCAGACGGCCGCGGGGCTTTGGAAGCCGGCGGCGCGTTCTGCACCGTAACCTTTAAATCCCCCCTTTGCCTCGCCACGGCGGCCGAAAAGCACTGACGGCTTAACGACGGGCCGCGGGGCGCAGAGGCGAGCCGTCTCGCAAAAGAGCGGCGGTTTCTCAGCGTGACCATGGTCATGCACTCACAATGCTCGCATGAACCATCCGTGAACGCTGCCTCAGCATGTTCTAAGCCCAGACATGTGAGGCAGCGTTCATGTCCATCCTCAGAGGTGAGGAAACTGCCACATCCAGTAGCGCACGGCCGGAATACCATCCTGAAAAGGACGCTTCACGGCCGTGAGAAATTGCTCTTTTAGATCCTGGTCTGCCCAGGGAGGAACCGCGGCACTCTGTGCACTGCTGGGGCTGCTCGCTGGAGCGCAGGAGGCTTTTAATGGCCGTTAAAACGGCCGCCCGCAGGATACCGCTGACGGCTGCCAAACACTCTTTTAGAAGTTTCTTATAGATGGCAGCACGTCAGCAGAGAAGAGCTTGAGCAGGAACGTGAAGTTTTCTTGAAGTTTCTTTCTTAGAAGGCTCGATCAGAAAGGCTCTGAAAGCAAAAGTCTAACTGAGTGATGCGCGCGGCCATCTTATATACCCGTATGTACGGGGCGTGGCCGGCGCGCACGTCCACTCGCCAATTTGCAATTGGCCTTTTTATATAAGGCTCAGAGATGATCGGTCTCTCGGGCGAGATCCCATGTAACGTCGAAGTGATTCGACTGAAGGGCAAACAGCGTTTCAGCACATAACAAACTTGGTTCTGGCAATGCAAGCTGAAACTCGGTCAGAAATTAAAATTGCAGTCTGTGCATGAATAAAACCTATTTTGCAACACAGAGAAACATATCTGAAGGTGTTAGAAGTGTTTTGCATGATTTTTGAAGTTGGAGCCTGAAATGTCAGAAAACGGCGTTTCAGCACATAACAAACTTGGTTCAGGCAATGCAAGCTGAAACTCGGTCCAAAATTAAAATTGCAGTGTGTGCATGAATAAAACCTATTTTGCAACACAGAGAAACATATCTGAAGGTGTTAGAAGTGTTTTGCATGATTTTTGAAGTTAGAGCCTGAAATGTCAGAAAACAGCGTTTCAGCACATAACAAACTTGGTTCTGGCAACGCAAGCTGAAACTCGGTCAGAAATTAAAATTGCAGTCTGTGCATGAATAAAACCTATTTTGCAACACAGAGAAACATATCTGAAGGTGTTAGAAGTGTTTTGCATGATTTTTGAAGTTAGAGCCTGAAATGTCAGAAAAAGGCCTTTCAGCACATATCAAACTTGGTAAAGACAATGCAAGCTGAAACTCGGCCCAAAATTAAAATTGCAGTCTGTGCATGAATAAAACCTATTTTGCAACACAGAGAAACATATCTGAAGGTGTTAGAAGTGTTTTGCATGATTTTTGAAGTTAGAGCCTGAAATGTCAGAAAACAGCGTTTCAGCACTTAACAAACTTGGTTCTGGCAATGCAAGCTGAAACTCTTTCCAAAATCAAAATTGCAGTCTGTGCATGAATAAAACATATTTTGCAACACAGAGAAACATATCTGAAGGTGTTAGAAGTGTTTTGCATGATTTTTGAAGTTAGAGCCTGAAATGTCAGAAAACAGCGTTTCAGCACATAACAAACTTGGTTCAGGCAATGCAAGCTGAAACTCGGTCCAAAATTAAAATTGCAGTGTGTGCATGAATAAAACCTATTTTGCAACACAGAGAAACATATCTGAAGGTGTTAGAAGTGTTTTGCATGATTTTTGAAGTTAGAGCCTGAAATGTCAGAAAACAGCGTTTCAGCACATAACAAACTTGGTTCTGGCAACGCAAGCTGAAACTCGGTTAGAAATTAAAATTGCAGTCTGTGCATGAATAAAACCTATTTTGCAACACAGAGAAACATATCTGAAGGTGTTAGAAGTGTTTTGCATGATTTTTGAAGTTAGAGCCTGAAATGTCAGAAAAAGGCCTTTCAGCACATAACAAACTTGGTTCAGACAATGCAAGCTGAAACTCGGCCCAAAATTAAAATTGCAGTCTGTGCATGAATAAAACCTATTTTGCAACACAGAGAAACATATCTGAAGGTGTTAGAAGTGTTTTGCATGATTTTTGAAGTTAGAGCCTGAAATGTCAGAAAACAGCGTTTCAGCACATAACAAACTTGGTTCTGGCATTGCAAGCTGAAACTCGGTCAGAAATTAAAATTGCAGTCTGTGCATGAATAAAACCTATTTTGCAACACAGAGAAACATATCTGAAGGTGTTAGAAGTGTTTTGCATGATTTTTGAAGTTGGAGCCTGAAATGTCAGAAAACGGCGTTTCAGCACATAACAAACTTGGTTCAGGCAATGCAAGCTGAAACTCGGTCCAAAATTACAATTGCAGTGTGTGCATGAATAAAACCTATTTTGCAACACAGAGAAACATATCTGAAGGTGTTAGAAGTGTTTTGCATGATTTTTGAAGTTAGAGCCTGAAATGTCAGAAAAAGGCCTTTCAGCACATAACAAACTTGGTTCAGACAATGCAAGCTGAAACTCGGCCCAAAATTAAAATTGCAGTCTGTGCATGAATAAAACCTATTTTGCAACACAGAGAAACATATCTGAAGGTGTTAGAAGTGTTTTGCATGATTTTTGAAGTTAGAGCCTGAAATGTCAGAAAACAGCGTTTCAGCACATAACAAACTTGGTTCTGGCAATGCAAGCTGAAACTCGGTCCAAAATAAAAATTGCAGTCTGTGCATGAATAAAACCTATTTTGCAACACAGAGAAACATATCTGAAGGTGTTAGAAGTGTTTTGCATGATTTTTGAAGTTAGAGCCTGAAATGTCAGAAAACAGCGTTTCAGCACATAACAAACTTGGTTCTGGCAACGCAAGCTGAAACTCGGTCAGAAATTAAAATTGCAGTCTGTGCATGAATAAAACCTATTTTGCAACACAGAGAAACATATCTGAAGGTGTTAGAAGTGTTTTGCATGATTTTTGAAGTTAGAGCCTGAAATGTCAGAAAAAGGCCTTTCAGCACATATCAAACTTGGTAAAGACAATGCAAGCTGAAACTCGGCCCAAAATTAAAATTGCAGTCTGTGCATGAATAAAACCTATTTTGCAACACAGAGAAACATATCTGAAGGTGTTAGAAGTGTTTTGCATGATTTTTGAAGTTAGAGCCTGAAATGTCAGAAAACAGCGTTTCAGCACTTAACAAACTTGGTTCTGGCAATGCAAGCTGAAACTCTTTCCAAAATCAAAATTGCAGTCTGTGCATGAATAAAACATATTTTGCAACACAGAGAAACATATCTGAAGGTGTTAGAAGTGTTTTGCATGATTTTTGAAGTTGGAGCCTGAAATGTCAGAAAACGGCGTTTCAGCACATAACAAACTTGGTTCAGGCAATGCAAGCTGAAACTCGGTCCAAAATTAAAATTGCAGTGTGTGCATGAATAAAACCTATTTTGCAACACAGAGAAACATATCTGAAGGTGTTAGAAGTGTTTTGCATGATTTTTGAAGTTAGAGCCTGAAATGTCAGAATACAGCGTTTCAGCACATAACAAACTTGGTTCTGGCAACGCAAGCTGAAACTCGGTCAGAAATTAAAATTGCAGTCTGTGCATGAATAAAACCTATTTGGCAACACAGAGAAACATATCTGAAGGTGTTAGAAGTGTTTTGCATGATTTTTTAAGTTAGAGTCTGAAATGTCAGAAAACAGCCTTTCAGCGCAGAACAAACTTGGTTCAGGCAATGCAAGCTGAAACTCGGTCCAAAATTAAAATTGCAGTCTGTGCATGAATAAAACCTATTTTGCAACACAGAGAAACATATCTGAAGGTGTTAGAAGTGTTTTGCATGATTTTTGAAGTTAGAGCCTGAAATGTCAGAAAACAGCGTTTCAGCACATAACAAACTTGGTTCTGGCAATGCAAGCTGAAACTCGGTCAGAAATTAAAATTGCAGTCTGTGCATGAATAAAACCTATTTTGCAACACAGAGAAACATATCTGAAGGTGTTAGAAGTGTTTTGCATGATTTTTGAAGTTGGAGCCTGAAATGTCAGAAAACGGCGTTTCAGCACATAACAAACTTGGTTCAGGCAATGCAAGCTGAAACTCGGTCCAAAATTAAAATTGCAGTCTGTGCATGAATAAAACCTATTTTGCAAAACAGAGAAACATATCTGAAGGTGTTAGAAGTGTTTTGCATGATTTTTGAAGTTGGAGCCTGAAATGTCAGAAAACGGCGTTTCAGCACATAACAAATTTGGTTCAGGCAATGCAAGCTGAAACTCGGTCCAAAATTAAAATTGCAGTGTGTGCATGAATAAAACCTATTTTGCAACACAGAGAAACATATCTGAAGGTGTTAGAAGTGTTTTGCATGATTTTTGAAGTTAGAGCCTGAAATGTCAGAAAACAGCGTTTCAGCACATAACAAACTTGGTTCTGGCAATGCAAGCTGAAACTCGGTCAGAAATTAAAATTGCAGTCTGTGCATGAATAAAACCTATTTTGCAACACAGAGAAACATATCTGAAGGTGTTAGAAGTGTTTTGCATGATTTTTGAAGTTGGAGCCTGAAATGTCAGAAAACGGCGTTTCAGCACATAACAAACTTGGTTCAGGCAATGCAAGCTGAAACTCGGTCCAAAATTAAAATTGCAGTGTGTGCATGAATAAAACCTATTTTGCAACACAGAGAAACATATCTGAAGGTGTTAGAAGTGTTTTGCATGATTTTTGAAGTTAGAGCCTGAAATGTCAGAAAACAGCGTTTCAGCACATAACAAACTTGGTTCTGGCAATGCAAGCTGAAACTCGGTCCAAAATAAAAATTGCAGTCTGTGCATGAATAAAACCTATTTTGCAACACAGAGAAACATATCTGAAGGTGTTAGAAGTGTTTTGCATGATTTTTGAAGTTAGAGCCTGAAATGTCAGAAAACGGCTTTTCAGCACATAACAAACTTGGTTCAGGCAATGCAAGCTGAAACTCGGTCCAAAATTAAAATTGCAGTCTGTGCATGAATGAAACGTATTTTTCAACACACAGAAACATATCTGAAGGTGTTAGAAGTGTTTTGCATGATTTTTTAAGTTAGAGTCTGAAATGTCAGAAAACAGCCTTTCAGCGCAGAACAAACTTGGTTCAGGCAATGCAAGCTGAAACTCGGTCCAAAATTAAAATTGCAGTCTGTGCATGAATAAAACCTATTTTGCAACACAGAGAAACATATCTGAAGGTGTTAGAAGTGTTTTGCATGATTTTTGAAGTTAGAGCCTGAAATGTCAGAAAACAGCGTTTCAGCACATAACAAACTTGGTTCTGGCAATGCAAGCTGAAACTCGGTCAGAAATTAAAATTGCAGTCTGTGCATGAATAAAACCTATTTTGCAACACAGAGAAACATATCTGAAGGTGTTAGAAGTGTTTTGCATGATTTTTGAAGTTGGAGCCTGAAATGTCAGAAAACGGCGTTTCAGCACATAACAAACTTGGTTCAGGCAATGCAAGCTGAAACTCGGTCCAAAATTAAAATTGCAGTGTGTGCATGAATAAAACCTATTTTGCAACACAGAGAAACATATCTGAAGGTGTTAGAAGTGTTTTGCATGATTTTTGAAGTTAGAGCCTGAAATGTCAGAAAACAGCGTTTCAGCACATAACAAACTTGGTTCTGGCAACGCAAGCTGAAACTCGGTCAGAAATTAAAATTGCAGTCTGTGCATGAATAAAACCTATTTGGCAACACAGAGAAACATATCTGAAGGTGTTAGAAGTGTTTTGCATGATTTTTGAAGTTAGAGCCTGAAATGTCAGAAAAAGGCCTTTCAGCACATAACAAACTTGGTTCAGACAATGCAAGCTGAAACTCGGCCCAAAATTAAAATTGCAGTCTGTGCATTAATAAAACCTATTTTGCAACACAGAGAAACATATCTGAAGGTGTTAGAAGTGTTTTGCATGATTTTTGAAGTTAGAGCCTGAAATGTCAGAAAACAGCGTTTCAGCACTTAACAAACTTGGTTCAGGCAATGCAAGCTGAAACTCGGTCCAAAATTAAAATTGCAGTTTGTGCATGAATAAAACCTATTTTTCAACACACAGAAACATATCTGAAGGTGTTAGAAGTGTTTTGCATGATTTTTTAAGTTAGAGTCTGAAATGTCAGAAAACAGCCTTTCAGCGCAGAACAAACTTGGTTCAGGCAATGCAAGCTGAAACTCGGTCCAAAATTAAAATTGCAGTCTGTGCATGAATAAAACCTATTTTGCAACACAGAGAAACATATCTGAAGGTGTTAGAAGTGTTTTGCATGATTTTTGAAGTTAGAGCCTGAAATGTCAGAAAACAGCGTTTTAGCACATAACAAACTTGGTTCTGGCAATGCAAGCTGAAACTCGGTCAGAAATTAAAATTGCAGTCTGTGCATGAATAAAACCTATTTTGCAACACAGAGAAACATATCTGAAGGTGTTAGAAGTGTTTTGCATGATTTTTGAAGTTGGAGCCTGAAATGTCAGAAAACGGCGTTTCAGCACATAACAAACTTGGTTCAGGCAATGCAAGCTGAAACTCGGTCCAAAATTAAAATTGCAGTGTGTGCATGAATAAAACCTATTTTGCAACACAGAGAAACATATCTGAAGGTGTTAGAAGTGTTTTGCATGATTTTTGAAGTTAGAGCCTGAAATGTCAGAAAACAGCGTTTCAGCACATAACAAACTTGGTTCTGGCAACGCAAGCTGAAACTCGGTCAGAAATTAAAATTGCAGTCTGTGCATGAATAAAACCTATTTTGCAACACAGAGAAACATATCTGAAGGTGTTAGAAGTGTTTTGCATGATTTTTGAAGTTAGAGCCTGAAATGTCAGAAAAAGGCCTTTCAGCACATATCAAACTTGGTAAAGACAATGCAAGCTGAAACTCGGCCCAAAATTAAAATTGCAGTCTGTGCATGAATAAAACCTATTTTGCAACACAGAGAAACATATCTGAAGGTGTTAGAAGTGTTTTGCATGATTTTTGAAGTTAGAGCCTGAAATGTCAGAAAACAGCGTTTCAGCACTTAACAAACTTGGTTCAGGCAATGCAAGCTGAAACTCGGTCCAAAATTAAAATTGCAGTCTGTGCATGAATAAAACCTATTTTGCAACACAGAGAAACATATCTGAAGGTGTTAGAAGTGTTTTGCATGATTTTTGAAGTTGGAGCCTGAAATGTCAGAAAACGGCGTTTCAGCACATAACAAACTTGGTTCAGGCAATGCAAGCTGAAACTCGGTCCAAAATTAAAATTGCAGTGTGTGCATGAATAAAACCTATTTTGCAACACAGAGAAACATATCTGAAGGTGTTAGAAGTGTTTTGCATGATTTTTGAAGTTAGAGCCTGAAATGTCAGAAAACAGCGTTTCAGCACATAACAAACTTGGTTCTGGCAACGCAAGCTGAAACTCGGTCAGAAATTAAAATTGCAGTCTGTGCATGAATAAAACCTATTTTGCAACACAGAGAAACATATCTGAAGGTGTTAGAAGTGTTTTGCATGATTTTTGAAGTTAGAGCCTGAAATGTCAGAAAAAGGCCTTTCAGCACATATCAAACTTGGTAAAGACAATGCAAGCTGAAACTCGGCCCAAAATTAAAATTGCAGTCTGTGCATGAATAAAACCTATTTTGCAACACAGAGAAACATATCTGAAGGTGTTAGAAGTGTTTTGCATGATTTTTGAAGTTAGAGCCTGAAATGTCAGAAAACAGCGTTTCAGCACTTAACAAACTTGGTTCTGGCAATGCAAGCTGAAACTCTTTCCAAAATCAAAATTGCAGTCTGTGCATGAATAAAACATATTTTGCAACACAGAGAAACATATCTGAAGGTGTTAGAAGTGTTTTGCATGATTTTTGAAGTTAGAGCCTGAAATGTCAGAAAACAGCGTTTCAGCACATAACAAACTTGGTTCAGGCAATGCAAGCTGAAACTCGGTCCAAAATTAAAATTGCAGTGTGTGCATGAATAAAACCTATTTTGCAACACAGAGAAACATATCTGAAGGTGTTAGAAGTGTTTTGCATGATTTTTGAAGTTAGAGCCTGAAATGTCAGAAAACAGCGTTTCAGCACATAACAAACTTGGTTCTGGCAACGCAAGCTGAAACTCGGTTAGAAATTAAAATTGCAGTCTGTGCATGAATAAAACCTATTTTGCAACACAGAGAAACATATCTGAAGGTGTTAGAAGTGTTTTGCATGATTTTTGAAGTTAGAGCCTGAAATGTCAGAAAAAGGCCTTTCAGCACATAACAAACTTGGTTCAGACAATGCAAGCTGAAACTCGGCCCAAAATTAAAATTGCAGTCTGTGCATTAATAAAACCTATTTTGCAACACAGAGAAACATATCTGAAGGTGTTAGAAGTGTTTTGCATGATTTTTGAAGTTAGAGCCTGAAATGTCAGAAAACAGCGTTTCAGCACTTAACAAACTTGGTTCAGGCAATGCAAGCTGAAACTCGGTCCAAAATTAAAATTGCAGTCTGTGCATGAATAAAACCTATTTTTCAACACACAGAAACATATCTGAAGGTGTTAGAAGTGTTTTGCATGATTTTTTAAGTTAGAGTCTGAAATGTCAGAAAACAGCCTTTCAGCGCAGAAAAAACTTGGTTCAGGCAATGCAAGCTGAAACTCGGTCCAAAATTAAAATTGCAGTCTGTGCATGAATAAAACCTATTTTGCAACACAGAGAAACATATCTGAAGGTGTTAGAAGTGTTTTGCATGATTTTTGAAGTTAGAGCCTGAAATGTCAGAAAACAGCGTTTCAGCACATAACAAACTTGGTTCTGGCAACGCAAGCTGAAACTCGGTCAGAAATTAAAATTGCAGTCTGTGCATGAATAAAACCTATTTTGCAACACAGAGAAACATATCTGAAGGTGTTAGAAGTGTTTTGCATGATTTTTGAAGTTAGAGCCTGAAATGTCAGAAAAAGGCCTTTCAGCACATATCAAACTTGGTAAAGACAATGCAAGCTGAAACTCGGCCCAAAATTAAAATTGCAGTCTGTGCATGAATAAAACCTATTTTGCAACACAGAGAAACATATCTGAAGGTGTTAGAAGTGTTTTGCATGATTTTTGAAGTTAGAGCCTGAAATGTCAGAAAACAGCGTTTCAGCACTTAACAAACTTGGTTCTGGCAATGCAAGCTGAAACTCTTTCCAAAATCAAAATTGCAGTCTGTGCATGAATAAAACATATTTTGCAACACAGAGAAACATATCTGAAGGTGTTAGAAGTGTTTTGCATGATTTTTGAAGTTAGAGCCTGAAATGTCAGAAAACAGCGTTTCAGCACATAACAAACTTGGTTCAGGCAATGCAAGCTGAAACTCGGTCCAAAATTAAAATTGCAGTGTGTGCATGAATAAAACCTATTTTGCAACACAGAGAAACATATCTGAAGGTGTTAGAAGTGTTTTGCATGATTTTTGAAGTTAGAGCCTGAAATGTCAGAAAAAGGCCTTTCAGCACATAACAAACTTGGTTCAGACAATGCAAGCTGAAACTCGGCCCAAAATTAAAATTGCAGTCTGTGCATTAATAAAACCTATTTTGCAACACAGAGAAACATATCTGAAGGTGTTAGAAGTGTTTTGCATGATTTTTGAAGTTAGAGCCTGAAATGTCAGAAAACAGCGTTTCAGCACTTAACAAACTTGGTTCAGGCAATGCAAGCTGAAACTCGGTCCAAAATTAAAATTGCAGTCTGTGCATGAATAAAACCTATTTTTCAACACACAGAAACATATCTGAAGGTGTTAGAAGTGTTTTGCATGATTTTTTAAGTTAGAGTCTGAAATGTCAGAAAACAGCCTTTCAGCGCAGAAAAAACTTGGTTCAGGCAATGCAAGCTGAAACTCGGTCCAAAATTAAAATTGCAGTCTGTGCATGAATAAAACCTATTTTGCAACACAGAGAAACATATCTGAAGGTGTTAGAAGTGTTTTGCATGATTTTTGAAGTTAGAGCCTGAAATGTCAGAAAACAGCGTTTCAGCACATAACAAACTTGGTTCTGGCAATGCAAGCTGAAACTCGGTCAGAAATTAAAATTGCAGTCTGTGCATGAATAAAACCTATTTTGCAACACAGAGAAACATATCTGAAGGTGTTAGAAGTGTTTTGCATGATTTTTGAAGTTGGAGCCTGAAATGTCAGAAAACGGCGTTTCAGCACATAACAAACTTGGTTCAGGCAATGCAAGCTGAAACTCGGTCCAAAATTAAAATTGCAGTGTGTGCATGAATAAAACCTATTTTGCAACACAGAGAAACATATCTGAAGGTGTTAGAAGTGTTTTGCATGATTTTTGAAGTTAGAGCCTGAAATGTCAGAAAACAGCGTTTCAGCACATAACAAACTTGGTTCTGGCAACGCAAGCTGAAACTCGGTCAGAAATTAAAATTGCAGTCTGTGCATGAATAAAACCTATTTTGCAACACAGAGAAACATATCTGAAGGTGTTAGAAGTGTTTTGCATGATTTTTGAAGTTAGAGCCTGAAATGTCAGAAAAAGGCCTTTCAGCACATATCAAACTTGGTAAAGACAATGCAAGCTGAAACTCGGCCCAAAATTAAAATTGCAGTCTGTGCATGAATAAAACCTATTTTGCAACACAGAGAAACATATCTGAAGGTGTTAGAAGTGTTTTGCATGATTTTTGAAGTTAGAGCCTGAAATGTCAGAAAACAGCGTTTCAGCACTTAACAAACTTGGTTCTGGCAATGCAAGCTGAAACTCTTTCCAAAATCAAAATTGCAGTCTGTGCATGAATAAAACATATTTTGCAACACAGAGAAACATATCTGAAGGTGTTAGAAGTGTTTTGCATGATTTTTGAAGTTAGAGCCTGAAATGTCAGAAAACAGCGTTTCAGCACATAACAAACTTGGTTCAGGCAATGCAAGCTGAAACTCGGTCCAAAATTAAAATTGCAGTGTGTGCATGAATAAAACCTATTTTGCAACACAGAGAAACATATCTGAAGGTGTTAGAAGTGTTTTGCATGATTTTTGAAGTTAGAGCCTGAAATGTCAGAAAACAGCGTTTCAGCACATAACAAACTTGGTTCTGGCAACGCAAGCTGAAACTCGGTTAGAAATTAAAATTGCAGTCTGTGCATGAATAAAACCTATTTTGCAACACAGAGAAACATATCTGAAGGTGTTAGAAGTGTTTTGCATGATTTTTGAAGTTAGAGCCTGAAATGTCAGAAAAAGGCCTTTCAGCACATAACAAACTTGGTTCAGACAATGCAAGCTGAAACTCGGCCCAAAATTAAAATTGCAGTCTGTGCATGAATAAAACCTATTTTGCAACACAGAGAAACATATCTGAAGGTGTTAGAAGTGTTTTGCATGATTTTTGAAGTTAGAGCCTGAAATGTCAGAAAACAGCGTTTCAGCACATAACAAACTTGGTTCTGGCATTGCAAGCTGAAACTCGGTCAGAAATTAAAATTGCAGTCTGTGCATGAATAAAACCTATTTTGCAACACAGAGAAACATATCTGAAGGTGTTAGAAGTGTTTTGCATGATTTTTGAAGTTGGAGCCTGAAATGTCAGAAAACGGCGTTTCAGCACATAACAAACTTGGTTCAGGCAATGCAAGCTGAAACTCGGTCCAAAATTAAAATTGCAGTGTGTGCATGAATAAAACCTATTTTGCAACACAGAGAAACATATCTGAAGGTGTTAGAAGTGTTTTGCATGATTTTTGAAGTTAGAGCCTGAAATGTCAGAATACAGCGTTTCAGCACATAACAAACTTGGTTCTGGCAACGCAAGCTGAAACTCGGTCAGAAATTAAAATTGCAGTCTGTGCATGAATAAAACCTATTTGGCAACACAGAGAAACATATCTGAAGGTGTTAGAAGTGTTTTGCATGATTTTTGAAGTTAGAGCCTGAAATGTCAGAAAAAGGCCTTTCAGCACATAACAAACTTGGTTCAGACAATGCAAGCTGAAACTCGGCCCAAAATTAAAATTGCAGTCTGTGCATTAATAAAACCTATTTTGCAACACAGAGAAACATATCTGAAGGTGTTAGAAGTGTTTTGCATGATTTTTGAAGTTAGAGCCTGAAATGTCAGAAAACAGCGTTTCAGCACTTAACAAACTTGGTTCAGGCAATGCAAGCTGAAACTCGGTCCAAAATTAAAATTGCAGTCTGTGCATGAATAAAACCTATTTTTCAACACACAGAAACATATCTGAAGGTGTTAGAAGTGTTTTGCATGATTTTTTAAGTTAGAGTCTGAAATGTCAGAAAACAGCCTTTCAGCGCAGAACAAACTTGGTTCAGGCAATGCAAGCTGAAACTCGGTCCAAAATTAAAATTGCAGTCTGTGCATGAATAAAACCTATTTTGCAACACAGAGAAACATATCTGAAGGTGTTAGAAGTGTTTTGCATGATTTTTGAAGTTAGAGCCTGAAATGTCAGAAAACAGCGTTTCAGCACATAACAAACTTGGTTCTGGCAACGCAAGCTGAAACTCGGTTAGAAATTAAAATTGCAGTCTGTGCATGAATAAAACCTATTTTGCAACACAGAGAAACATATCTGAAGGTGTTAGAAGTGTTTTGCATGATTTTTGAAGTTAGAGCCTGAAATGTCAGAAAAAGGCCTTTCAGCACATAACAAACTTGGTTCAGACAATGCAAGCTGAAACTCGGCCCAAAATTAAAATTGCAGTCTGTGCATGAATAAAACCTATTTTGCAACACAGAGAAACATATCTGAAGGTGTTAGAAGTGTTTTGCATGATTTTTGAAGTTAGAGCCTGAAATGTCAGAAAACAGCGTTTCAGCACATAACAAACTTGGTTCTGGCATTGCAAGCTGAAACTCGGTCAGAAATTAAAATTGCAGTCTGTGCATGAATAAAACCTATTTTGCAACACAGAGAAACATATCTGAAGGTGTTAGAAGTGTTTTGCATGATTTTTGAAGTTGGAGCCTGAAATGTCAGAAAACGGCGTTTCAGCACATAACAAACTTGGTTCAGGCAATGCAAGCTGAAACTCGGTCCAAAATTAAAATTGCAGTGTGTGCATGAATAAAACCTATTTTGCAACACAGAGAAACATATCTGAAGGTGTTAGAAGTGTTTTGCATGATTTTTGAAGTTAGAGCCTGAAATGTCAGAATACAGCGTTTCAGCACATAACAAACTTGGTTCTGGCAACGCAAGCTGAAACTCGGTCAGAAATTAAAATTGCAGTCTGTGCATGAATAAAACCTATTTGGCAACACAGAGAAACATATCTGAAGGTGTTAGAAGTGTTTTGCATGATTTTTGAAGTTAGAGCCTGAAATGTCAGAAAAAGGCCTTTCAGCACATAACAAACTTGGTTCAGACAATGCAAGCTGAAACTCGGCCCAAAATTAAAATTGCAGTCTGTGCATTAATAAAACCTATTTTGCAACACAGAGAAACATATCTGAAGGTGTTAGAAGTGTTTTGCATGATTTTTGAAGTTAGAGCCTGAAATGTCAGAAAACAGCGTTTCAGCACTTAACAAACTTGGTTCAGGCAATGCAAGCTGAAACTCGGTCCAAAATTAAAATTGCAGTCTGTGCATGAATAAAACCTATTTTTCAACACACAGAAACATATCTGAAGGTGTTAGAAGTGTTTTGCATGATTTTTTAAGTTAGAGTCTGAAATGTCAGAAAACAGCCTTTCAGCGCAGAACAAACTTGGTTCAGGCAATGCAAGCTGAAACTCGGTCCAAAATTAAAATTGCAGTCTGTGCATGAATAAAACCTATTTTGCAACACAGAGAAACATATCTGAAGGTGTTAGAAGTGTTTTGCATGATTTTTGAAGTTAGAGCCTGAAATGTCAGAAAACAGCGTTTCAGCACATAACAAACTTGGTTCTGGCAATGCAAGCTGAAACTCGGTCAGAAATTAAAATTGCAGTCTGTGCATGAATAAAACCTATTTTGCAACACAGAGAAACATATCTGAAGGTGTTAGAAGTGTTTTGCATGATTTTTGAAGTTGGAGCCTGAAATGTCAGAAAACGGCGTTTCAGCACATAACAAACTTGGTTCAGGCAATGCAAGCTGAAACTCGGTCCAAAATTAAAATTGCAGTGTGTGCATGAATAAAACCTATTTTGCAACACAGAGAAACATATCTGAAGGTGTTAGAAGTGTTTTGCATGATTTTTGAAGTTAGAGCCTGAAATGTCAGAAAACAGCGTTTCAGCACATAACAAACTTGGTTCTGGCAACGCAAGCTGAAACTCGGTCAGAAATTAAAATTGCAGTCTGTGCATGAATAAAACCTATTTTGCAACACAGAGAAACATATCTGAAGGTGTTAGAAGTGTTTTGCATGATTTTTGAAGTTAGAGCCTGAAATGTCAGAAAAAGGCCTTTCAGCACATATCAAACTTGGTAAAGACAATGCAAGCTGAAACTCGGCCCAAAATTAAAATTGCAGTCTGTGCATGAATAAAACCTATTTTGCAACACAGAGAAACATATCTGAAGGTGTTAGAAGTGTTTTGCATGATTTTTGAAGTTAGAGCCTGAAATGTCAGAAAACAGCGTTTCAGCACTTAACAAACTTGGTTCTGGCAATGCAAGCTGAAACTCTTTCCAAAATCAAAATTGCAGTCTGTGCATGAATAAAACATATTTTGCAACACAGAGAAACATATCTGAAGGTGTTAGAAGTGTTTTGCATGATTTTTGAAGTTAGAGCCTGAAATGTCAGAAAACAGCGTTTCAGCACATAACAAACTTGGTTCAGGCAATGCAAGCTGAAACTCGGTCCAAAATTAAAATTGCAGTGTGTGCATGAATAAAACCTATTTTGCAACACAGAGAAACATATCTGAAGGTGTTAGAAGTGTTTTGCATGATTTTTGAAGTTAGAGCCTGAAATGTCAGAAAACAGCGTTTCAGCACATAACAAACTTGGTTCTGGCAACGCAAGCTGAAACTCGGTTAGAAATTAAAATTGCAGTCTGTGCATGAATAAAACCTATTTTGCAACACAGAGAAACATATCTGAAGGTGTTAGAAGTGTTTTGCATGATTTTTGAAGTTAGAGCCTGAAATGTCAGAAAAAGGCCTTTCAGCACATATCAAACTTGGTAAAGACAATGCAAGCTGAAACTCGGCCCAAAATTAAAATTGCAGTCTGTGCATGAATAAAACCTATTTTGCAACACAGAGAAACATATCTGAAGGTGTTAGAAGTGTTTTGCATGATTTTTGAAGTTAGAGCCTGAAATGTCAGAAAACAGCGTTTCAGCACTTAACAAACTTGGTTCTGGCAATGCAAGCTGAAACTCTTTCCAAAATCAAAATTGCAGTCTGTGCATGAATAAAACATATTTTGCAACACAGAGAAACATATCTGAAGGTGTTAGAAGTGTTTTGCATGATTTTTGAAGTTAGAGCCTGAAATGTCAGAAAACAGCGTTTCAGCACATAACAAACTTGGTTCAGGCAATGCAAGCTGAAACTCGGTCCAAAATTAAAATTGCAGTGTGTGCATGAATAAAACCTATTTTGCAACACAGAGAAACATATCTGAAGGTGTTAGAAGTGTTTTGCATGATTTTTGAAGTTAGAGCCTGAAATGTCAGAAAACAGCGTTTCAGCACATAACAAACTTGGTTCTGGCAACGCAAGCTGAAACTCGGTTAGAAATTAAAATTGCAGTCTGTGCATGAATAAAACCTATTTTGCAACACAGAGAAACATATCTGAAGGTGTTAGAAGTGTTTTGCATGATTTTTGAAGTTAGAGCCTGAAATGTCAGAAAAAGGCCTTTCAGCACATAACAAACTTGGTTCAGACAATGCAAGCTGAAACTCGGCCCAAAATTAAAATTGCAGTCTGTGCATGAATAAAACCTATTTTGCAACACAGAGAAACATATCTGAAGGTGTTAGAAGTGTTTTGCATGATTTTTGAAGTTAGAGCCTGAAATGTCAGAAAACAGCGTTTCAGCACATAACAAACTTGGTTCTGGCATTGCAAGCTGAAACTCGGTCAGAAATTAAAATTGCAGTCTGTGCATGAATAAAACCTATTTTGCAACACAGAGAAACATATCTGAAGGTGTTAGAAATGTTTTGCATGATTTTTGAAGTTGGAGCCTGAAATGTCAGAAAACGGCGTTTCAGCACATAACAAACTTGGTTCAGGCAATGCAAGCTGAAACTCGGTCCAAAATTACAATTGCAGTGTGTGCATGAATAAAACCTATTTTGCAACACAGAGAAACATATCTGAAGGTGTTAGAAGTGTTTTGCATGATTTTTGAAGTTAGAGCCTGAAATGTCAGAAAAAGGCCTTTCAGCACATAACAAACTTGGTTCAGACAATGCAAGCTGAAACTCGGCCCAAAATTAAAATTGCAGTCTGTGCATGAATAAAACCTATTTTGCAACACAGAGAAACATATCTGAAGGTGTTAGAAGTGTTTTGCATGATTTTTGAAGTTAGAGCCTGAAATGTCAGAAAACAGCGTTTCAGCACATAACAAACTTGGTTCTGGCAATGCAAGCTGAAACTCGGTCCAAAATAAAAATTGCAGTCTGTGCATGAATAAAACCTATTTTGCAACACAGAGAAACATATCTGAAGGTGTTAGAAGTGTTTTGCATGATTTTTGAAGTTAGAGCCTGAAATGTCAGAAAACAGCGTTTCAGCACATAACAAACTTGGTTCTGGCAACGCAAGCTGAAACTCGGTCAGAAATTAAAATTGCAGTCTGTGCATGAATAAAACCTATTTTGCAACACAGAGAAACATATCTGAAGGTGTTAGAAGTGTTTTGCATGATTTTTGAAGTTAGAGCCTGAAATGTCAGAAAAAGGCCTTTCAGCACATATCAAACTTGGTAAAGACAATGCAAGCTGAAACTCGGCCCAAAATTAAAATTGCAGTCTGTGCATGAATAAAACCTATTTTGCAACACAGAGAAACATATCTGAAGGTGTTAGAAGTGTTTTGCATGATTTTTGAAGTTAGAGCCTGAAATGTCAGAAAACAGCGTTTCAGCACTTAACAAACTTGGTTCTGGCAATGCAAGCTGAAACTCTTTCCAAAATCAAAATTGCAGTCTGTGCATGAATAAAACATATTTTGCAACACAGAGAAACATATCTGAAGGTGTTAGAAGTGTTTTGCATGATTTTTGAAGTTGGAGCCTGAAATGTCAGAAAACGGCGTTTCAGCACATAACAAACTTGGTTCAGGCAATGCAAGCTGAAACTCGGTCCAAAATTAAAATTGCAGTGTGTGCATGAATAAAACCTATTTTGCAACACAGAGAAACATATCTGAAGGTGTTAGAAGTGTTTTGCATGATTTTTGAAGTTAGAGCCTGAAATGTCAGAATACAGCGTTTCAGCACATAACAAACTTGGTTCTGGCAACGCAAGATGAAACTCGGTCAGAAATTAAAATTGCAGTCTGTGCATGAATAAAACCTATTTGGCAACACAGAGAAACATATCTGAAGGTGTTAGAAGTGTTTTGCATGATTTTTGAAGTTAGAGCCTGAAATGTCAGAAAAAGGCCTTTCAGCACATAACAAACTTGGTTCAGACAATGCAAGCTGAAACTCGGCCCAAAATTAAAATTGCAGTCTGTGCATTAATAAAACCTATTTTGCAACACAGAGAAACATATCTGAAGGTGTTAGAAGTGTTTTGCATGATTTTTGAAGTTAGAGCCTGAAATGTCAGAAAACAGCGTTTCAGCACTTAACAAACTTGGTTCAGGCAATCCAAGCTGAAACTCGGTCCAAAATTAAAATTGCAGTCTGTGCATGAATAAAACCTATTTTTCAACACACAGAAACATATCTGAAGGTGTTAGAAGTGTTTTGCATGATTTTTTAAGTTAGAGTCTGAAATGTCAGAAAACAGCCTTTCAGCGCAGAACAAACTTGGTTCAGGCAATGCAAGCTGAAACTCGGTCCAAAATTAAAATTGCAGTCTGTGCATGAATAAAACCAATTTTGCAACACAGAGAAACATATCTGAAGGTGTTAGAAGTGTTTTGCATGATTTTTGAAGTTAGAGCCTGAAATGTCAGAAAACAGCGTTTCAGCACATAACAAACTTGGTTCTGGCAATGCAAGCTGAAACTCGGTCAGAAATTAAAATTGCAGTCTGTGCATGAATAAAACCTATTTTGCAACACAGAGAAACATATCTGAAGGTGTTAGAAGTGTTTTGCATGATTTTTGAAGTTGGAGCCTGAAATGTCAGAAAACGGCGTTTCAGCACATAACAAACTTGGTTCAGGCAATGCAAGCTGAAACTCGGTCCAAAATTAAAATTGCAGTGTGTGCATGAATAAAACCTATTTTGCAACACAGAGAAACATATCTGAAGGTGTTAGAAGTGTTTTGCATGATTTTTGAAGTTAGAGCCTGAAATGTCAGAAAACAGCGTTTCAGCACATAACAAACTTGGTTCTGGCAACGCAAGCTGAAACTCGGTCAGAAATTAAAATTGCAGTCTGTGCATGAATAAAACCTATTTTGCAACACAGAGAAACATATCTGAAGGTGTTAGAAGTGTTTTGCATGATTTTTGAAGTTAGAGCCTGAAATGTCAGAAAAAGGCCTTTCAGCACATATCAAACTTGGTAAAGACAATGCAAGCTGAAACTCGGCCCAAAATTAAAATTGCAGTCTGTGCATGAATAAAACCTATTTTGCAACACAGAGAAACATATCTGAAGGTGTTAGAAGTGTTTTGCATGATTTTTGAAGTTAGAGCCTGAAATGTCAGAAAACAGCATTTCAGCACTTAACAAACTTGGTTCTGGCAATGCAAGCTGAAACTCTTTCCAAAATCAAAATTGCAGTCTGTGCATGAATAAAACATATTTTGCAACACAGAGAAACATATCTGAAGGTGTTAGAAGTGTTTTGCATGATTTTTGAAGTTAGAGCCTGAAATGTCAGAAAACAGCGTTTCAGCACATAACAAACTTGGTTCTGGCATTGCAATCTGAAACTCGGTCAGAAATTAAAATTGCAGTCTGTGCATGAATAAAACCTATTTTGCAACACAGAGAAACATATCTGAAGGTGTTAGAAGTGTTTTGCATGATTTTTGAAGTTGGAGCCTGAAATGTCAGAAAACGGCGTTTCAGCACATAACAAACTTGGTTCAGGCAATGCAAGCTGAAACTCGGTCAGAAATTAAAATTGCAGTCTGTGCATGAATAAAACCTATTTTGCAACACAGAGAAACATATCTGAAGGTGTTAGAAGTGTTTTGCATGATTTTTGAAGTTGGAGCCTGAAATGTCAGAAAACGGCGTTTCAGCACATAACAAACTTGGTTCAGGCAATGCAAGCTGAAACTCGGTCCAAAATTAAAATTGCAGTGTGTGCATGAATAAAACCTATTTTGCAACACAGAGAAACATATCTGAAGGTGTTAGAAGTGTTTTGCATGATTTTTGAAGTTAGAGCCTGAAATGTCAGAAAACAGCGTTTCAGCACATAACAAACTTGGTTCTGGCAACGCAAGCTGAAACTCGGTCAGAAATTAAAATTGCAGTCTGTGCATGAATAAAACCTATTTTGCAACACAGAGAAACATATCTGAAGGTGTTAGAAGTGTTTTGCATGATTTTTGAAGTTAGAGCCTGAAATGTCAGAAAAAGGCCTTTCAGCACATATCAAACTTGGTAAAGACAATGCAAGCTGAAACTCGGCCCAAAATTAAAATTGCAGTCTGTGCATGAATAAAACCTATTTTGCAACACAGAGAAACATATCTGAAGGTGTTAGAAGTGTTTTGCATGATTTTTGAAGTTAGAGCCTGAAATGTCAGAAAACAGCGTTTCAGCACTTAACAAACTTGGTTCTGGCAATGCAAGCTGAAACTCTTTCCAAAATCAAAATTGCAGTCTGTGCATGAATAAAACATATTTTGCAACACAGAGAAACATATCTGAAGGTGTTAGAAGTGTTTTGCATGATTTTTGAAGTTAGAGCCTGAAATGTCAGAAAACAGCATTTCAGCACATAACAAACTTGGTTCAGGCAATGCAAGCTGAAACTCGGTCCAAAATTAAAATTGCAGTGTGTGCATGAATAAAACCTATTTTGCAACACAGAGAAACATATCTGAAGGTGTTAGAAGTGTTTTGCATGATTTTTGAAGTTAGAGCCTGAAATGTCAGAAAACAGCGTTTCAGCACATAACAAACTTGGTTCTGGCAACGCAAGCTGAAACTCGGTTAGAAATTAAAATTGCAGTCTGTGCATGAATAAAACCTATTTTGCAACACAGAGAAACATATCTGAAGGTGTTAGAAGTGTTTTGCATGATTTTTGAAGTTAGAGCCTGAAATGTCAGAAAAAGGCCTTTCAGCACATAACAAACTTGGTTCAGACAATGCAAGCTGAAACTCGGCCCAAAATTAAAATTGCAGTCTGTGCATTAATAAAACCTATTTTGCAACACAGAGAAACATATCTGAAGGTGTTAGAAGTGTTTTGCATGATTTTTGAAGTTAGAGCCTGAAATGTCAGAAAACAGCGTTTCAGCACTTAACAAACTTGGTTCAGGCAATGCAAGCTGAAACTCGGTCCAAAATTAAAATTGCAGTCTGTGCATGAATAAAACCTATTTTTCAACACACAGAAACATATCTGAAGGTGTTAGAAGTGTTTTGCATGATTTTTTAAGTTAGAGTCTGAAATGTCAGAAAACAGCCTTTCAGCGCAGAACAAACTTGGTTCAGGCAATGCAAGCTGAAACTCGGTCCAAAATTAAAATTGCAGTCTGTGCATGAATAAAACCTATTTTGCAACACAGAGAAACATATCTGAAGGTGTTAGAAGTGTTTTGCATGATTTTTGAAGTTAGAGCCTGAAATGTCAGAAAACAGCGTTTCAGCACATAACAAACTTGGTTCTGGCAATGCAAGCTGAAACTCGGTCAGAAATTAAAATTGCAGTCTGTGCATGAATAAAACCTATTTTGCAACACAGAGAAACATATCTGAAGGTGTTAGAAGTGTTTTGCATGATTTTTGAAGTTGGAGCCTGAAATGTCAGAAAACGGCGTTTCAGCACATAACAAACTTGGTTCAGGCAATGCAAGCTGAAACTCGGTCCAAAATTAAAATTGCAGTGTGTGCATGAATAAAACCTATTTTGCAACACAGAGAAACATATCTGAAGGTGTTAGAAGTGTTTTGCATGATTTTTGAAGTTAGAGCCTGAAATGTCAGAAAACAGCGTTTCAGCACATAACAAACTTGGTTCTGGCAACGCAAGCTGAAACTCGGTCAGAAATTAAAATTGCAGTCTGTGCATGAATAAAACCTATTTTGCAACACAGAGAAACATATCTGAAGGTGTTAGAAGTGTTTTGCATGATTTTTGAAGTTAGAGCCTGAAATGTCAGAAAAAGGCCTTTCAGCACATATCAAACTTGGTAAAGACAATGCAAGCTGAAACTCGGCCCAAAATTAAAATTGCAGTCTGTGCATGAATAAAACCTATTTTGCAACACAGAGAAACATATCTGAAGGTGTTAGAAGTGTTTTGCATGATTTTTGAAGTTAGAGCCTGAAATGTCAGAAAACAGCGTTTCAGCACTTAACAAACTTGGTTCTGGCAATGCAAGCTGAAACTCTTTCCAAAATCAAAATTGCAGTCTGTGCATGAATAAAACATATTTTGCAACACAGAGAAACATATCTGAAGGTGTTAGAAGTGTTTTGCATGATTTTTGAAGTTGGAGCCTGAAATGTCAGAAAACGGCGTTTCAGCACATAACAAACTTGGTTCAGGCAATGCAAGCTGAAACTCGGTCCAAAATTAAAATTGCAGTGTGTGCATGAATAAAACCTATTTTGCAACACAGAGAAACATATCTGAAGGTGTTAGAAGTGTTTTGCATGATTTTTGAAGTTAGAGCCTGAAATGTCAGAATACAGCGTTTCAGCACATAACAAACTTGGTTCTGGCAACGCAAGATGAAACTCGGTCAGAAATTAAAATTGCAGTCTGTGCATGAATAAAACCTATTTGGCAACACAGAGAAACATATCTGAAGGTGTTAGAAGTGTTTTGCATGATTTTTGAAGTTAGAGCCTGAAATGTCAGAAAAAGGCCTTTCAGCACATAACAAACTTGGTTCAGACAATGCAAGCTGAAACTCGGCCCAAAATTAAAATTGCAGTCTGTGCATTAATAAAACCTATTTTGCAACACAGAGAAACATATCTGAAGGTGTTAGAAGTGTTTTGCATGATTTTTGAAGTTAGAGCCTGAAATGTCAGAAAACAGCGTTTCAGCACTTAACAAACTTGGTTCAGGCAATCCAAGCTGAAACTCGGTCCAAAATTAAAATTGCAGTCTGTGCATGAATAAAACCTATTTTTCAACACACAGAAACATATCTGAAGGTGTTAGAAGTGTTTTGCATGATTTTTTAAGTTAGAGTCTGAAATGTCAGAAAACAGCCTTTCAGCGCAGAACAAACTTGGTTCAGGCAATGCAAGCTGAAACTCGGTCCAAAATTAAAATTGCAGTCTGTGCATGAATAAAACCAATTTTGCAACACAGAGAAACATATCTGAAGGTGTTAGAAGTGTTTTGCATGATTTTTGAAGTTAGAGCCTGAAATGTCAGAAAACAGCGTTTCAGCACATAACAAACTTGGTTCTGGCAATGCAAGCTGAAACTCGGTCAGAAATTAAAATTGCAGTCTGTGCATGAATAAAACCTATTTTGCAACACAGAGAAACATATCTGAAGGTGTTAGAAGTGTTTTGCATGATTTTTGAAGTTGGAGCCTGAAATGTCAGAAAACGGCGTTTCAGCACATAACAAACTTGGTTCAGGCAATGCAAGCTGAAACTCGGTCCAAAATTAAAATTGCAGTGTGTGCATGAATAAAACCTATTTTGCAACACAGAGAAACATATCTGAAGGTGTTAGAAGTGTTTTGCATGATTTTTGAAGTTAGAGCCTGAAATGTCAGAAAACAGCGTTTCAGCACATAACAAACTTGGTTCTGGCAACGCAAGCTGAAACTCGGTCAGAAATTAAAATTGCAGTCTGTGCATGAATAAAACCTATTTTGCAACACAGAGAAACATATCTGAAGGTGTTAGAAGTGTTTTGCATGATTTTTGAAGTTAGAGCCTGAAATGTCAGAAAAAGGCCTTTCAGCACATATCAAACTTGGTAAAGACAATGCAAGCTGAAACTCGGCCCAAAATTAAAATTGCAGTCTGTGCATGAATAAAACCTATTTTGCAACACAGAGAAACATATCTGAAGGTGTTAGAAGTGTTTTGCATGATTTTTGAAGTTAGAGCCTGAAATGTCAGAAAACAGCATTTCAGCACTTAACAAACTTGGTTCTGGCAATGCAAGCTGAAACTCTTTCCAAAATCAAAATTGCAGTCTGTGCATGAATAAAACATATTTTGCAACACAGAGAAACATATCTGAAGGTGTTAGAAGTGTTTTGCATGATTTTTGAAGTTAGAGC
Organism: Garra rufa; assembly: GCF_049309525.1. NCBI lineage: Eukaryota > Metazoa > Chordata > Actinopteri > Cypriniformes > Cyprinidae > Garra > Garra rufa. The sequence goes on from NC_133381.1 coordinate 20,250,720, forward strand.
CTGAAATGTCAGAAAACAGCGTTTCAGCACATAACAAACTTGGTTCTGGCATTGCAATCTGAAACTCGGTCAGAAATTAAAATTGCAGTCTGTGCATGAATAAAACCTATTTTGCAACACAGAGAAACATATCTGAAGGTGTTAGAAGTGTTTTGCATGATTTTTGAAGTTGGAGCCTGAAATGTCAGAAAACGGCGTTTCAGCACATAACAAACTTGGTTCAGGCAATGCAAGCTGAAACTCGGTCAGAAATTAAAATTGCAGTCTGTGCATGAATAAAACCTATTTTGCAACACAGAGAAACATATCTGAAGGTGTTAGAAGTGTTTTGCATGATTTTTGAAGTTGGAGCCTGAAATGTCAGAAAACGGCGTTTCAGCACATAACAAACTTGGTTCAGGCAATGCAAGCTGAAACTCGGTCCAAAATTAAAATTGCAGTGTGTGCATGAATAAAACCTATTTTGCAACACAGAGAAACATATCTGAAGGTGTTAGAAGTGTTTTGCATGATTTTTGAAGTTAGAGCCTGAAATGTCAGAAAACAGCGTTTCAGCACATAACAAACTTGGTTCTGGCAACGCAAGCTGAAACTCGGTCAGAAATTAAAATTGCAGTCTGTGCATGAATAAAACCTATTTTGCAACACAGAGAAACATATCTGAAGGTGTTAGAAGTGTTTTGCATGATTTTTGAAGTTAGAGCCTGAAATGTCAGAAAAAGGCCTTTCAGCACATATCAAACTTGGTAAAGACAATGCAAGCTGAAACTCGGCCCAAAATTAAAATTGCAGTCTGTGCATGAATAAAACCTATTTTGCAACACAGAGAAACATATCTGAAGGTGTTAGAAGTGTTTTGCATGATTTTTGAAGTTAGAGCCTGAAATGTCAGAAAACAGCGTTTCAGCACTTAACAAACTTGGTTCTGGCAATGCAAGCTGAAACTCTTTCCAAAATCAAAATTGCAGTCTGTGCATGAATAAAACATATTTTGCAACACAGAGAAACATATCTGAAGGTGTTAGAAGTGTTTTGCATGATTTTTGAAGTTAGAGCCTGAAATGTCAGAAAACAGCATTTCAGCACATAACAAACTTGGTTCAGGCAATGCAAGCTGAAACTCGGTCCAAAATTAAAATTGCAGTGTGTGCATGAATAAAACCTATTTTGCAACACAGAGAAACATATCTGAAGGTGTTAGAAGTGTTTTGCATGATTTTTGAAGTTAGAGCCTGAAATGTCAGAAAACAGCGTTTCAGCACATAACAAACTTGGTTCTGGCAACGCAAGCTGAAACTCGGTTAGAAATTAAAATTGCAGTCTGTGCATGAATAAAACCTATTTTGCAACACAGAGAAACATATCTGAAGGTGTTAGAAGTGTTTTGCATGATTTTTGAAGTTAGAGCCTGAAATGTCAGAAAAAGGCCTTTCAGCACATAACAAACTTGGTTCAGACAATGCAAGCTGAAACTCGGCCCAAAATTAAAATTGCAGTCTGTGCATTAATAAAACCTATTTTGCAACACAGAGAAACATATCTGAAGGTGTTAGAAGTGTTTTGCATGATTTTTGAAGTTAGAGCCTGAAATGTCAGAAAACAGCGTTTCAGCACTTAACAAACTTGGTTCAGGCAATGCAAGCTGAAACTCGGTCCAAAATTAAAATTGCAGTCTGTGCATGAATAAAACCTATTTTTCAACACACAGAAACATATCTGAAGGTGTTAGAAGTGTTTTGCATGATTTTTTAAGTTAGAGTCTGAAATGTCAGAAAACAGCCTTTCAGCGCAGAACAAACTTGGTTCAGGCAATGCAAGCTGAAACTCGGTCCAAAATTAAAATTGCAGTCTGTGCATGAATAAAACCTATTTTGCAACACAGAGAAACATATCTGAAGGTGTTAGAAGTGTTTTGCATGATTTTTGAAGTTAGAGCCTGAAATGTCAGAAAACAGCGTTTCAGCACATAACAAACTTGGTTCTGGCAATGCAAGCTGAAACTCGGTCAGAAATTAAAATTGCAGTCTGTGCATGAATAAAACCTATTTTGCAACACAGAGAAACATATCTGAAGGTGTTAGAAGTGTTTTGCATGATTTTTGAAGTTGGAGCCTGAAATGTCAGAAAACGGCGTTTCAGCACATAACAAACTTGGTTCAGGCAATGCAAGCTGAAACTCGGTCCAAAATTAAAATTGCAGTGTGTGCATGAATAAAACCTATTTTGCAACACAGAGAAACATATCTGAAGGTGTTAGAAGTGTTTTGCATGATTTTTGAAGTTAGAGCCTGAAATGTCAGAAAACAGCGTTTCAGCACATAACAAACTTGGTTCTGGCAACGCAAGCTGAAACTCGGTCAGAAATTAAAATTGCAGTCTGTGCATGAATAAAACCTATTTTGCAACACAGAGAAACATATCTGAAGGTGTTAGAAGTGTTTTGCATGATTTTTGAAGTTAGAGCCTGAAATGTCAGAAAAAGGCCTTTCAGCACATATCAAACTTGGTAAAGACAATGCAAGCTGAAACTCGGCCCAAAATTAAAATTACAGTCTGTGCATGAATAAAACCTATTTTGCAACACAGAGAAACATATCTGAAGGTGTTAGAAGTGTTTTGCATGATTTTTGAAGTTAGAGCCTGAAATGTCAGAAAACAGCGTTTCAGCACTTAACAAACTTGGTTCTGGCAATGCAAGCTGAAACTCTTTCCAAAATCAAAATTGCAGTCTGTGCATGAATAAAACATATTTTGCAACACAGAGAAACATATCTGAAGGTGTTAGAAGTGTTTTGCATGATTTTTGAAGTTAGAGCCTGAAATGTCAGAAAACAGCGTTTCAGCACATAACAAACTTGGTTCAGGCAATGCAAGCTGAAACTCGGTCCAAAATTAAAATTGCAGTGTGTGCATGAATAAAACCTATTTTGCAACACAGAGAAACATATCTGAAGGTGTTAGAAGTGTTTTGCATGATTTTTGAAGTTAGAGCCTGAAATGTCAGAAAACAGCGTTTCAGCACATAACAAACTTGGTTCTGGCAACGCAAGCTGAAACTCGGTTAGAAATTAAAATTGCAGTCTGTGCATGAATAAAACCTATTTTGCAACACAGAGAAACATATCTGAAGGTGTTAGAAGTGTTTTGCATGATTTTTGAAGTTAGAGCCTGAAATGTCAGAAAAAGGCCTTTCAGCACATAACAAACTTGGTTCAGACAATGCAAGCTGAAACTCGGCCCAAAATTAAAATTGCAGTCTGTGCATGAATAAAACCTATTTTGCAACACAGAGAAACATATCTGAAGGTGTTAGAAGTGTTTTGCATGATTTTTGAAGTTAGAGCCTGAAATGTCAGAAAACAGCGTTTCAGCACATAACAAACTTGGTTCTGGCATTGCAAGCTGAAACTCGGTCAGAAATTAAAATTGCAGTCTGTGCATGAATAAAACCTATTTTGCAACACAGAGAAACATATCTGAAGGTGTTAGAAGTGTTTTGCATGATTTTTGAAGTTGGAGCCTGAAATGTCAGAAAACGGCGTTTCAGCACATAACAAACTTGGTTCAGGCAATGCAAGCTGAAACTCGGTCCAAAATTAAAATTGCAGTGTGTGCATGAATAAAACCTATTTTGCAACACAGAGAAACATATCTGAAGGTGTTAGAAGTGTTTTGCATGATTTTTGAAGTTAGAGCCTGAAATGTCAGAATACAGCGTTTCAGCACATAACAAACTTGGTTCTGGCAACGCAAGCTGAAACTCGGTCAGAAATTAAAATTGCAGTCTGTGCATGAATAAAACCTATTTGGCAACACAGAGAAACATATCTGAAGGTGTTAGAAGTGTTTTGCATGATTTTTGAAGTTAGAGCCTGAAATGTCAGAAAAAGGCCTTTCAGCACATAACAAACTTGGTTCAGACAATGCAAGCTGAAACTCGGCCCAAAATTAAAATTGCAGTCTGTGCATGAATAAAACCTATTTTGCAACACAGAGAAACATATCTGAAGGTGTTAGAAGAGTTTTGCATGATTTTTGAAGTTAGAGCCTGAAATGTCAGAAAAAGGCCTTTCAGCACATAACAAACTTGGTTCAGACAATGCAAGCTGAAACTCGGCCCAAAATTAAAATTGCAGTCTGTGCATTAATAAAACCTATTTTGCAACACAGAGAAACATATCTGAAGGTGTTAGAAGTGTTTTGCATGATTTTTGAAGTTAGAGCCTGAAATGTCAGAAAACAGCGTTTCAGCACTTAACAAACTTGGTTCAGGCAATCCAAGCTGAAACTCGGTCCAAAATTAAAATTGCAGTCTGTGCATGAATAAAACCTATTTTTCAACACACAGAAACATATCTGAAGGTGTTAGAAGTGTTTTGCATGATTTTTTAAGTTAGAGTCTGAAATGTCAGAAAACAGCCTTTCAGCGCAGAACAAACTTGGTTCAGGCAATGCAAGCTGAAACTCGGTCCAAAATTAAAATTGCAGTCTGTGCATGAATAAAACCAATTTTGCAACACAGAGAAACATATCTGAAGGTGTTAGAAGTGTTTTGCATGATTTTTGAAGTTAGAGCCTGAAATGTCAGAAAACAGCGTTTCAGCACATAACAAACTTGGTTCTGGCAATGCAAGCTGAAACTCGGTCAGAAATTAAAATTGCAGTCTGTGCATGAATAAAACCTATTTTGCAACACAGAGAAACATATCTGAAGGTGTTAGAAGTGTTTTGCATGATTTTTGAAGTTGGAGCCTGAAATGTCAGAAAACGGCGTTTCAGCACATAACAAACTTGGTTCAGGCAATGCAAGCTGAAACTCGGTCCAAAATTAAAATTGCAGTGTGTGCATGAATAAAACCTATTTTGCAACACAGAGAAACATATCTGAAGGTGTTAGAAGTGTTTTGCATGATTTTTGAAGTTAGAGCCTGAAATGTCAGAAAACAGCGTTTCAGCACATAACAAACTTGGTTCTGGCAACGCAAGCTGAAACTCGGTCAGAAATTAAAATTGCAGTCTGTGCATGAATAAAACCTATTTTGCAACACAGAGAAACATATCTGAAGGTGTTAGAAGTGTTTTGCATGATTTTTGAAGTTAGAGCCTGAAATGTCAGAAAAAGGCCTTTCAGCACATATCAAACTTGGTAAAGACAATGCAAGCTGAAACTCGGCCCAAAATTAAAATTGCAGTCTGTGCATGAATAAAACCTATTTTGCAACACAGAGAAACATATCTGAAGGTGTTAGAAGTGTTTTGCATGATTTTTGAAGTTAGAGCCTGAAATGTCAGAAAACAGCGTTTCAGCACTTAACAAACTTGGTTCTGGCAATGCAAGCTGAAACTCTTTCCAAAATCAAAATTGCAGTCTGTGCATGAATAAAACATATTTTGCAACACAGAGAAACATATCTGAAGGTGTTAGAAGTGTTTTGCATGATTTTTGAAGTTAGAGCCTGAAATGTCAGAAAACAGCGTTTCAGCACATAACAAACTTGGTTCTGGCATTGCAATCTGAAACTCGGTCAGAAATTAAAATTGCAGTCTGTGCATGAATAAAACCTATTTTGCAACACAGAGAAACATATCTGAAGGTGTTAGAAGTGTTTTGCATGATTTTTGAAGTTGGAGCCTGAAATGTCAGAAAACGGCGTTTCAGCACATAACAAACTTGGTTCAGGCAATGCAAGCTGAAACTCGGTCAGAAATTAAAATTGCAGTCTGTGCATGAATAAAACCTATTTTGCAACACAGAGAAACATATCTGAAGGTGTTAGAAGTGTTTTGCATGATTTTTGAAGTTGGAGCCTGAAATGTCAGAAAACGGCGTTTCAGCACATAACAAACTTGGTTCAGGCAATGCAAGCTGAAACTCGGTCCAAAATTAAAATTGCAGTGTGTGCATGAATAAAACCTATTTTGCAACACAGAGAAACATATCTGAAGGTGTTAGAAGTGTTTTGCATGATTTTTGAAGTTAGAGCCTGAAATGTCAGAAAACAGCGTTTCAGCACATAACAAACTTGGTTCTGGCAACGCAAGCTGAAACTCGGTCAGAAATTAAAATTGCAGTCTGTGCATGAATAAAACCTATTTTGCAACACAGAGAAACATATCTGAAGGTGTTAGAAGTGTTTTGCATGATTTTTGAAGTTAGAGCCTGAAATGTCAGAAAAAGGCCTTTCAGCACATATCAAACTTGGTAAAGACAATGCAAGCTGAAACTCGGCCCAAAATTAAAATTGCAGTCTGTGCATGAATAAAACCTATTTTGCAACACAGAGAAACATATCTGAAGGTGTTAGAAGTGTTTTGCATGATTTTTGAAGTTAGAGCCTGAAATGTCAGAAAACAGCGTTTCAGCACTTAACAAACTTGGTTCTGGCAATGCAAGCTGAAACTCTTTCCAAAATCAAAATTGCAGTCTGTGCATGAATAAAACATATTTTGCAACACAGAGAAACATATCTGAAGGTGTTAGAAGTGTTTTGCATGATTTTTGAAGTTAGAGCCTGAAATGTCAGAAAACAGCGTTTCAGCACATAACAAACTTGGTTCAGGCAATGCAAGCTGAAACTCGGTCCAAAATTAAAATTGCAGTGTGTGCATGAATAAAACCTATTTTGCAACACAGAGAAACATATCTGAAGGTGTTAGAAGTGTTTTGCATGATTTTTGAAGTTAGAGCCTGAAATGTCAGAAAACAGCGTTTCAGCACATAACAAACTTGGTTCTGGCAACGCAAGCTGAAACTCGGTTAGAAATTAAAATTGCAGTCTGTGCATGAATAAAACCTATTTTGCAACACAGAGAAACATATCTGAAGGTGTTAGAAGTGTTTTGCATGATTTTTGAAGTTAGAGCCTGAAATGTCAGAAAAAGGCCTTTCAGCACATAACAAACTTGGTTCAGACAATGCAAGCTGAAACTCGGCCCAAAATTAAAATTGCAGTCTGTGCATTAATAAAACCTATTTTGCAACACAGAGAAACATATCTGAAGGTGTTAGAAGTGTTTTGCATGATTTTTGAAGTTAGAGCCTGAAATGTCAGAAAACAGCGTTTCAGCACTTAACAAACTTGGTTCAGGCAATGCAAGCTGAAACTCGGTCCAAAATTAAAATTGCAGTCTGTGCATGAATAAAACCTATTTTTCAACACACAGAAACATATCTGAAGGTGTTAGAAGTGTTTTGCATGATTTTTTAAGTTAGAGTCTGAAATGTCAGAAAACAGCCTTTCAGCGCAGAACAAACTTGGTTCAGGCAATGCAAGCTGAAACTCGGTCCAAAATTAAAATTGCAGTCTGTGCATGAATAAAACCTATTTTGCAACACAGAGAAACATATCTGAAGGTGTTAGAAGTGTTTTGCATGATTTTTGAAGTTAGAGCCTGAAATGTCAGAAAACAGCGTTTCAGCACATAACAAACTTGGTTCTGGCAATGCAAGCTGAAACTCGGTCAGAAATTAAAATTGCAGTCTGTGCATGAATAAAACCTATTTTGCAACACAGAGAAACATATCTGAAGGTGTTAGAAGTGTTTTGCATGATTTTTGAAGTTGGAGCCTGAAATGTCAGAAAACGGCGTTTCAGCACATAACAAACTTGGTTCAGGCAATGCAAGCTGAAACTCGGTCCAAAATTAAAATTGCAGTGTGTGCATGAATAAAACCTATTTTGCAACACAGAGAAACATATCTGAAGGTGTTAGAAGTGTTTTGCATGATTTTTGAAGTTAGAGCCTGAAATGTCAGAAAACAGCGTTTCAGCACATAACAAACTTGGTTCTGGCAACGCAAGCTGAAACTCGGTCAGAAATTAAAATTGCAGTCTGTGCATGAATAAAACCTATTTTGCAACACAGAGAAACATATCTGAAGGTGTTAGAAGTGTTTTGCATGATTTTTGAAGTTAGAGCCTGAAATGTCAGAAAAAGGCCTTTCAGCACATATCAAACTTGGTAAAGACAATGCAAGCTGAAACTCGGCCCAAAATTAAAATTGCAGTCTGTGCATGAATAAAACCTATTTTGCAACACAGAGAAACATATCTGAAGGTGTTAGAAGTGTTTTGCATGATTTTTGAAGTTAGAGCCTGAAATGTCAGAAAACAGCGTTTCAGCACTTAACAAACTTGGTTCTGGCAATGCAAGCTGAAACTCTTTCCAAAATCAAAATTGCAGTCTGTGCATGAATAAAACATATTTTGCAACACAGAGAAACATATCTGAAGGTGTTAGAAGTGTTTTGCATGATTTTTGAAGTTAGAGCCTGAAATGTCAGAAAACAGCGTTTCAGCACATAACAAACTTGGTTCAGGCAATGCAAGCTGAAACTCGGTCCAAAATTAAAATTGCAGTGTGTGCATGAATAAAACCTATTTTGCAACACAGAGAAACATATCTGAAGGTGTTAGAAGTGTTTTGCATGATTTTTGAAGTTAGAGCCTGAAATGTCAGAAAACAGCGTTTCAGCACATAACAAACTTGGTTCTGGCAACGCAAGCTGAAACTCGGTTAGAAATTAAAATTGCAGTCTGTGCATGAATAAAACCTATTTTGCAACACAGAGAAACATATCTGAAGGTGTTAGAAGTGTTTTGCATGATTTTTGAAGTTAGAGCCTGAAATGTCAGAAAAAGGCCTTTCAGCACATAACAAACTTGGTTCAGACAATGCAAGCTGAAACTCGGCCCAAAATTAAAATTGCAGTCTGTGCATGAATAAAACCTATTTTGCAACACAGAGAAACATATCTGAAGGTGTTAGAAGTGTTTTGCATGATTTTTGAAGTTAGAGCCTGAAATGTCAGAAAACAGCGTTTCAGCACATAACAAACTTGGTTCTGGCATTGCAAGCTGAAACTCGGTCAGAAATTAAAATTGCAGTCTGTGCATGAATAAAACCTATTTTGCAACACAGAGAAACATATCTGAAGGTGTTAGAAGTGTTTTGCATGATTTTTGAAGTTGGAGCCTGAAATGTCAGAAAACGGCGTTTCAGCACATAACAAACTTGGTTCAGGCAATGCAAGCTGAAACTCGGTCCAAAATTACAATTGCAGTGTGTGCATGAATAAAACCTATTTTGCAACACAGAGAAACATATCTGAAGGTGTTAGAAGTGTTTTGCATGATTTTTGAAGTTAGAGCCTGAAATGTCAGAAAAAGGCCTTTCAGCACATAACAAACTTGGTTCAGACAATGCAAGCTGAAACTCGGCCCAAAATTAAAATTGCAGTCTGTGCATGAATAAAACCTATTTTGCAACACAGAGAAACATATCTGAAGGTGTTAGAAGTGTTTTGCATGATTTTTGAAGTTAGAGCCTGAAATGTCAGAAAACAGCGTTTCAGCACATAACAAACTTGGTTCTGGCAATGCAAGCTGAAACTCGGTCCAAAATAAAAATTGCAGTCTGTGCATGAATAAAACCTATTTTGCAACACAGAGAAACATATCTGAAGGTGTTAGAAGTGTTTTGCATGATTTTTGAAGTTAGAGCCTGAAATGTCAGAAAACAGCGTTTCAGCACATAACAAACTTGGTTCTGGCAACGCAAGCTGAAACTCGGTCAGAAATTAAAATTGCAGTCTGTGCATGAATAAAACCTATTTTGCAACACAGAGAAACATATCTGAAGGTGTTAGAAGTGTTTTGCATGATTTTTGAAGTTAGAGCCTGAAATGTCAGAAAAAGGCCTTTCAGCACATATCAAACTTGGTAAAGACAATGCAAGCTGAAACTCGGCCCAAAATTAAAATTGCAGTCTGTGCATGAATAAAACCTATTTTGCAACACAGAGAAACATATCTGAAGGTGTTAGAAGTGTTTTGCATGATTTTTGAAGTTAGAGCCTGAAATGTCAGAAAACAGCGTTTCAGCACATAACAAACTTGGTTCTGGCAATGCAAGCTGAAACTCGGTCAGAAATTAAAATTGCAGTCTGTGCATGAATAAAACCTATTTTGCAACACAGAGAAACATATCTGAAGGTGTTAGAAGTGTTTTGCATGATTTTTGAAGTTGGAGCCTGAAATGTCAGAAAACGGCGTTTCAGCACATAACAAACTTGGTTCAGGCAATGCAAGCTGAAACTCGGTCCAAAATTAAAATTGCAGTGTGTGCATGAATAAAACCTATTTTGCAACACAGAGAAACATATCTGAAGGTGTTAGAAGTGTTTTGCATGATTTTTGAAGTTAGAGCCTGAAATGTCAGAAAACAGCGTTTCAGCACATAACAAACTTGGTTCTGGCAACGCAAGCTGAAACTCGGTCAGAAATTAAAATTGCAGTCTGTGCATGAATAAAACCTATTTTGCAACACAGAGAAACATATCTGAAGGTGTTAGAAGTGTTTTGCATGATTTTTGAAGTTAGAGCCTGAAATGTCAGAAAAAGGCCTTTCAGCACATATCAAACTTGGTAAAGACAATGCAAGCTGAAACTCGGCCCAAAATTAAAATTGCAGTCTGTGCATGAATAAAACCTATTTTGCAACACAGAGAAACATATCTGAAGGTGTTAGAAGTGTTTTGCATGATTTTTGAAGTTAGAGCCTGAAATGTCAGAAAACAGCGTTTCAGCACTTAACAAACTTGGTTCTGGCAATGCAAGCTGAAACTCTTTCCAAAATCAAAATTGCAGTCTGTGCATGAATAAAACATATTTTGCAACACAGAGAAACATATCTGAAGGTGTTAGAAGTGTTTTGCATGATTTTTGAAGTTAGAGCCTGAAATGTCAGAAAACAGCGTTTCAGCACATAACAAACTTGGTTCTGGCATTGCAAGCTGAAACTCGGTCAGAAATTAAAATTGCAGTCTGTGCATGAATAAAACCTATTTTGCAACACAGAGAAACATATCTGAAGGTGTTAGAAGTGTTTTGCATGATTTTTGAAGTTAGAGCCTGAAATGTCAGAAAACAGCGTTTCAGCACATAACAAACTTGGTTCAGGCAATGCAAGCTGAAACTCGGTCCAAAATTAAAATTGCAGTGTGTGCATGAATAAAACCTATTTTGCAACACAGAGAAACATATCTGAAGGTGTTAGAAGTGTTTTGCATGATTTTTGAAGTTAGAGCCTGAAATGTCAGAAAACAGCGTTTCAGCACATAACAAACTTGGTTCTGGCAACGCAAGCTGAAACTCGGTTAGAAATTAAAATTGCAGTCTGTGCATGAATAAAACCTATTTTGCAACACAGAGAAACATATCTGAAGGTGTTAGAAGTGTTTTGCATGATTTTTGAAGTTAGAGCCTGAAATGTCAGAAAAAGGCCTTTCAGCACATAACAAACTTGGTTCAGACAATGCAAGCTGAAACTCGGCCCAAAATTAAAATTGCAGTCTGTGCATGAATAAAACCTATTTTGCAACACAGAGAAAAATATCTGAAGGTGTTAGAAGTGTTTTGCATGATTTTTGAAGTTAGAGCCTGAAATGTCAGAAAACAGCGTTTCAGCACATAACAAACTTGGTTCTGGCATTGCAAGCTGAAACTCGGTCAGAAATTAAAATTGCAGTCTGTGCATGAATAAAACCTATTTTGCAACACAGAGAAACATATCTGAAGGTGTTAGAAGTGTTTTGCATGATTTTTGAAGTTGGAGCCTGAAATGTCAGAAAACGGCGTTTCAGCACATAACAAACTTGGTTCAGGCAATGCAAGCTGAAACTCGGTCCAAAATTACAATTGCAGTGTGTGCATGAATAAAACCTATTTTGCAACACAGAGAAACATATCTGAAGGTGTTAGAAGTGTTTTGCATGATTTTTGAAGTTAGAGCCTGAAATGTCAGAAAAAGGCCTTTCAGCACATAACAAACTTGGTTCAGACAATGCAAGCTGAAACTCGGCCCAAAATTAAAATTGCAGTCTGTGCATGAATAAAACCTATTTTGCAACACAGAGAAACATATCTGAAGGTGTTAGAAGTGTTTTGCATGATTTTTGAAGTTAGAGCCTGAAATGTCAGAAAACAGCGTTTCAGCACATAACAAACTTGGTTCTGGCAATGCAAGCTGAAACTCGGTCCAAAATAAAAATTGCAGTCTGTGCATGAATAAAACCTATTTTGCAACACAGAGAAACATATCTGAAGGTGTTAGAAGTGTTTTGCATGATTTTTGAAGTTAGAGCCTGAAATGTCAGAAAACAGCGTTTCAGCACATAACAAACTTGGTTCTGGCAACGCAAGCTGAAACTCGGTCAGAAATTAAAATTGCAGTCTGTGCATGAATAAAACCTATTTTGCAACACAGAGAAACATATCTGAAGGTGTTAGAAGTGTTTTGCATGATTTTTGAAGTTAGAGCCTGAAATGTCAGAAAAAGGCCTTTCAGCACATATCAAACTTGGTAAAGACAATGCAAGCTGAAACTCGGCCCAAAATTAAAATTGCAGTCTGTGCATGAATAAAACCTATTTTGCAACACAGAGAAACATATCTGAAGGTGTTAGAAGTGTTTTGCATGATTTTTGAAGTTAGAGCCTGAAATGTCAGAAAACAGCGTTTCAGCACTTAACAAACTTGGTTCTGGCAATGCAAGCTGAAACTCTTTCCAAAATCAAAATTGCAGTCTGTGCATGAATAAAACATATTTTGCAACACAGAGAAACATATCTGAAGGTGTTAGAAGTGTTTTGCATGATTTTTGAAGTTGGAGCCTGAAATGTCAGAAAACGGCGTTTCAGCACATAACAAACTTGGTTCAGGCAATGCAAGCTGAAACTCGGTCCAAAATTAAAATTGCAGTGTGTGCATGAATAAAACCTATTTTGCAACACAGAGAAACATATCTGAAGGTGTTAGAAGTGTTTTGCATGATTTTTGAAGTTAGAGCCTGAAATGTCAGAATACAGCGTTTCAGCACATAACAAACTTGGTTCTGGCAACGCAAGCTGAAACTCGGTCAGAAATTAAAATTGCAGTCTGTGCATGAATAAAACCTATTTGGCAACACAGAGAAACATATCTGAAGGTGTTAGAAGTGTTTTGCATGATTTTTGAAGTTAGAGCCTGAAATGTCAGAAAAAGGCCTTTCAGCACATAACAAACTTGGTTCAGACAATGCAAGCTGAAACTCGGCCCAAAATTAAAATTGCAGTCTGTGCATTAATAAAACCTATTTTGCAACACAGAGAAACATATCTGAAGGTGTTAGAAGTGTTTTGCATGATTTTTGAAGTTAGAGCCTGAAATGTCAGAAAACAGCGTTTCAGCACTTAACAAACTTGGTTCAGGCAATCCAAGCTGAAACTCGGTCCAAAATTAAAATTGCAGTCTGTGCATGAATAAAACCTATTTTTCAACACACAGAAACATATCTGAAGGTGTTAGAAGTGTTTTGCATGATTTTTTAAGTTAGAGTCTGAAATGTCAGAAAACAGCCTTTCAGCGCAGAACAAACTTGGTTCAGGCAATGCAAGCTGAAACTCGGTCCAAAATTAAAATTGCAGTCTGTGCATGAATAAAACCTATTTTGCAACACAGAGAAACATATCTGAAGGTGTTAGAAGTGTTTTGCATGATTTTTGAAGTTAGAGCCTGAAATGTCAGAAAACAGCGTTTCAGCACATAACAAACTTGGTTCTGGCAATGCAAGCTGAAACTCGGTCAGAAATTAAAATTGCAGTCTGTGCATGAATAAAACCTATTTTGCAACACAGAGAAACATATCTGAAGGTGTTAGAAGTGTTTTGCATGATTTTTGAAGTTGGAGCCTGAAATGTCAGAAAACGGCGTTTCAGCACATAACAAACTTGGTTCAGGCAATGCAAGCTGAAACTCGGTCCAAAATTAAAATTGCAGTGTGTGCATGAATAAAACCTATTTTGCAACACAGAGAAACATATCTGAAGGTGTTAGAAGTGTTTTGCATGATTTTTGAAGTTAGAGCCTAAAATGTCAGAAAACAGCGTTTCAGCACATAACAAACTTGGTTCTGGCAACGCAAGCTGAAACTCGGTCAGAAATTAAAATTGCAGTCTGTGCATGAATAAAACCTATTTTGCAACACAGAGAAACATATCTGAAGGTGTTAGAAGTGTTTTGCATGATTTTTGAAGTTAGAGCCTGAAATGTCAGAAAAAGCCCTTTCAGCACATATCAAACTTGGTAAAGACAATGCAAGCTGAAACTCGGCCCAAAATTAAAATTGCAGTCTGTGCATGAATAAAACCTATTTTGCAACACAGAGAAACATATCTGAAGGTGTTAGAAGTGTTTTGCATGATTTTTGAAGTTAGAGCCTGAAATGTCAGAAAACAGCGTTTCAGCACTTAACAAACTTGGTTCTGGCAATGCAAGCTGAAACTCTTTCCAAAATCAAAATTGCAGTCTGTGCATGAATAAAACATATTTTGCAACACAGAGAAACATATCTGAAGGTGTTAGAAGTGTTTTGCATGATTTTTGAAGTTAGAGCCTGAAATGTCAGAAAACAGCGTTTCAGCACATAACAAACTTGGTTCTGGCATTGCAAGCTGAAACTCGGTCAGAAATTAAAATTGCAGTCTGTGCATGAATAAAACCTATTTTGCAACACAGAGAAACATATCTGAAGGTGTTAGAAGTGTTTTGCATGATTTTTGAAGTTGGAGCCTGAAATGTCAGAAAACGGCGTTTCAGCACATAACAAACTTGGTTCAGGCAATGCAAGCTGAAACTCGGTCCAAAATTACAATTGCAGTGTGTGCATGAATAAAACCTATTTTGCAACACAGAGAAACATATCTGAAGGTGTTAGAAGTGTTTTGCATGATTTTTGAAGTTAGAGCCTGAAATGTCAGAAAAAGGCCTTTCAGCACATAACAAACTTGGTTCAGACAATGCAAGCTGAAACTCGGCCCAAAATTAAAATTGCAGTCTGTGCATGAATAAAACCTATTTTGCAACACAGAGAAACATATCTGAAGGTGTTAGAAGTGTTTTGCATGATTTTTGAAGTTAGAGCCTGAAATGTCAGAAAACAGCGTTTCAGCACATAACAAACTTGGTTCTGGCAATGCAAGCTGAAACTCGGTCCAAAATAAAAAATGCAGTCTGTGCATGAATAAAACCTTTTTTGCAACACAGAGAAACATATCTGAAGGTGTTAGAAGTGTTTTGCATGATTTTTGAAGTTAGAGCCTGAAATGTCAGAAAACAGCCTTTCAGCGCAGAACAAACTTGGTTCAGGCAATGCAAGCTGAAACTCGGTCCAAAATTAAAATTGCAGTCTGTGCATGAATAAAACCTATTTTGCAACACAGAGAAACATATCTGAAGGTGTTAGAAGTGTTTTGCATGATTTTTGAAGTTAGAGCCTGAAATGTCAGAAAACAGCGTTTCAGCACATAACAAACTTGGTTCTGGCAATGCAAGCTGAAACTCGGTCAGAAATTAAAATTGCAGTCTGTGCATGAATAAAACCTATTTTGCAACACAGAGAAACATATCTGAAGGTGTTAGAAGTGTTTTGCATGATTTTTGAAGTTAGAGCCTGAAATGTCAGAAAAAGGCCTTTCAGCACATAACAAACTTGGTTCAGACAATGCAAGCTGAAACTCGGCCCAAAATTAAAATTGCACTCTGTGCATGAATAAAACCTATTTTGCAAAACAGAGAAACATATCTGAAGGTGTTAGAAGTGTTTTGCATGATTTTTGAAGTTGGAGCCTGAAATGTCAGAAAACGGCGTTTCAGCACATAACAAACTTGGTTCAGGCAATGCAAGCTGAAACTCGGTCCAAAATTAAAATTGCAGTGTGTGCATGAATAAAACCTATTTTGCAACACAGAGAAACATATCTGAAGGTGTTAGAAGTGTTTTGCATGATTTTTGAAGTTAGAGCCTGAAATGTCAGAAAACAGCGTTTCAGCACATAACAAACTTGGTTCTGGCAATGCAAGCTGAAACTCGGTCAGAAATTAAAATTGCAGTCTGTGCATGAATAAAACCTATTTTGCAACACAGAGAAACATATCTGAAGGTGTTAGAAGTGTTTTGCATGATTTTTGAAGTTGGAGCCTGAAATGTCAGAAAACGGCGTTTCAGCACATAACAAACTTGGTTCAGGCAATGCAAGCTGAAACTCGGTCCAAAATTAAAATTGCAGTGTGTGCATGAATAAAACCTATTTTGCAACACAGAGAAACATATCTGAAGGTGTTAGAAGTGTTTTGCATGATTTTTGAAGTTAGAGCCTGAAATGTCAGAAAACAGCGTTTCAGCACATAACAAACTTGGTTCTGGCAATGCAAGCTGAAACTCGGTCCAAAATAAAAATTGCAGTCTGTGCATGAATAAAACCTATTTTGCAACACAGAGAAACATATCTGAAGGTGTTAGAAGTGTTTTGCATGATTTTTGAAGTTAGAGCCTGAAATGTCAGAAAACGGCTTTTCAGCACATAACAAACTTGGTTCAGGCAATGCAAGCTGAAACTCGGTCCAAAATTAAAATTGCAGTCTGTGCATGAATGAAACCTATTTTTCAACACACAGAAACATATCTGAAGGTGTTAGAAGTGTTTTGCATGATTTTTTAAGTTAGAGTCTGAAATGTCAGAAAACAGCCTTTCAGCGCAGAACAAACTTGGTTCAGGCAATGCAAGCTGAAACTCGGTCCAAAATTAAAATTGCAGTCTGTGCATGAATAAAACCTATTTTGCAACACAGAGAAACATATCTGAAGGTGTTAGAAGTGTTTTGCATGATTTTTGAAGTTAGAGCCTGAAATGTCAGAAAACAGCGTTTCAGCACATAACAAACTTGGTTCTGGCAATGCAAGCTGAAACTCGGTCAGAAATTAAAATTGCAGTCTGTGCATGAATAAAACCTATTTTGCAACACAGAGAAACATATCTGAAGGTGTTAGAAGTGTTTTGCATGATTTTTGAAGTTGGAGCCTGAAATGTCAGAAAACGGCGTTTCAGCACATAACAAACTTGGTTCAGGCAATGCAAGCTGAAACTCGGTCCAAAATTAAAATTGCAGTGTGTGCATGAATAAAACCTATTTTGCAACACAGAGAAACATATCTGAAGGTGTTAGAAGTGTTTTGCATGATTTTTGAAGTTAGAGCCTGAAATGTCAGAATACAGCGTTTCAGCACATAACAAACTTGGTTCTGGCAACGCAAGCTGAAACTCGGTCAGAAATTAAAATTGCCGTCTGTGCATGAATAAAACCTATTTGGCAACACAGAGAAACATATCTGAAGGTGTTAGAAGTGTTTTGCATGATTTTTGAAGTTAGAGCCTGAAATGTCAGAAAAAGGCCTTTCAGCACATAACAAACTTGGTTCAGACAATGCAAGCTGAAACTCGGCCCAAAATTAAAATTGCAGTCTGTGCATTAATAAAACCTATTTTGCAACACAGAGAAACATATCTGAAGGTGTTAGAAGTGTTTTGCATGATTTTTGAAGTTAGAGCCTGAAATGTCAGAAAACAGCGTTTCAGCACTTAACAAACTTGGTTCTGGCAATGCAAGCTGAAACTCTTTCCAAAATCAAAATTGCAGTCTGTGCATGAATAAAACCTATTTTGCAACACAGAGAAACATATCTGAAGGTGTTAGAAGTGTTTTGCATGATTTTTGAAGTTAGAGCCTGAAATGTCAGAAAACAGCCTTTCAGCACATAACAAACTTGGTTCAGGCAATGCAAGCTGAAACTCGGTCCAAAATTAAAATTGCAGTGTGTGCATGAATAAAACCTATTTTGCAACACAGAGAAACATATCTGAAGGTGTTAGAAGTGTTTTGCATGATTTTTGAAGTTAGAGCCTGAAATGTCAGAAAAAGGCCTTTCAGCACATAACAAACTTGGTTCAGACAATGCAAGCTGAAACTCGGCCCAAAATTAAAATTGCAGTCTGTGCATGAATAAAACCTATTTTGCAACACAGAGAAACATATCTGAAGGTGTTAGAAGTGTTTTGCATGATTTTTGAAGTTAGAGCCTGAAATGTCAGAAAACAGCGTTTCAGCACATAACAAACTTGGTTCTGGCAATGCAAGCTGAAACTCGGTCCAAAATAAAAATTGCAGTCTGTGCATGAATAAAACCTATTTTGCAACACAGAGAAACATATCTGAAGGTGTTAGAAGTGTTTTGCATGATTTTTGAAGTTAGAGCCTGAAATGTCAGAAAACGCCGTTTCAGCACATAACAAACTTGGTTCAGGCAATGCAAGCTGAAACTCGGCCCAAAATTAAAATTGCAGTCTGTGCATGAATAAAACCTATTTTGCAACACAGAGAAACATATCTGAAGGTGTTAGAAGTGTTTTGCATGATTTTTGAAGTTAGAGCCTGAAATGTCAGAAAACAGCGTTTCAGCACTTAACAAACTTGGTTCAGGCAATGCAAGCTGAAACTCGGTCCAAAATTACAATTGCAGTGTGTGCATGAATAAAACCTATTTTGCAACACAGAGAAACATATCTGAAGGTGTTAGAAGTGTTTTGCATGATTTTTGAAGTTAGAGCCTGAAATGTCAGAAAAAGGCCTTTCAGCACATAACAAACTTGGTTCAGACAATGCAAGCTGAAACTCGGCCCAAAATTAAAATTGCAGTCTGTGCATGAATAAAACCTATTTTGCAACACAGAGAAACATATCTGAAGGTGTTAGAAGTGTTTTGCATGATTTTTGAAGTTAGAGCCTGAAATGTCAGAAAACAGCGTTTCAGCACATAACAAACTTGGTTCTGGCAATGCAAGCTGAAACTCGGTCCAAAATAAAAAATGCAGTCTGTGCATGAATAAAACCTTTTTTGCAACACAGAGAAACATATCTGAAGGTGTTAGAAGTGTTTTGCATGATTTTTGAAGTTAGAGCCTGAAATGTCAGAAAACAGCCTTTCAGCGCAGAACAAACTTGGTTCAGGCAATGCAAGCTGAAACTCGGTCCAAAATTAAAATTGCAGTCTGTGCATGAATAAAACCTATTTTGCAACACAGAGAAACATATCTGAAGGTGTTAGAAGTGTTTTGCATGATTTTTGAAGTTAGAGCCTGAAATGTCAGAAAACAGCGTTTCAGCACATAACAAACTTGGTTCTGGCAATGCAAGCTGAAACTCGGTCCAAAATAAAAATTGCAGTCTGTGCATGAATAAAACCTATTTTGCAACACAGAGAAACATATCTGAAGGTGTTAGAAGTGTTTTGCATGATTTTTGAAGTTAGAGCCTGAAATGTCAGAAAACAGCGTTTCAGCACATAACAAACTTGGTTCTGGCAACGCAAGCTGAAACTCGGTCAGAAATTAAAATTGCAGTCTGTGCATGAATAAAACCTATTTTGCAACACAGAGAAACATATCTGAAGGTGTTAGAAGTGTTTTGCATGATTTTTGAAGTTAGAGCCTGAAATGTCAGAAAAAGGCCTTTCAGCACATATCAAACTTGGTAAAGACAATGCAAGCTGAAACTCGGCCCAAAATTAAAATTGCAGTCTGTGCATGAATAAAACCTATTTTGCAACACAGAGAAACATATCTGAAGGTGTTAGAAGTGTTTTGCATGATTTTTGAAGTTAGAGCCTGAAATGTCAGAAAACAGCGTTTCAGCACTTAACAAACTTGGTTCTGGCAATGCAAGCTGAAACTCTTTCCAAAATCAAAATTGCAGTCTGTGCATGAATAAAACATATTTTGCAACACAGAGAAACATATCTGAAGGTGTTAGAAGTGTTTTGCATGATTTTTGAAGTTGGAGCCTGAAATGTCAGAAAACGGCGTTTCAGCACATAACAAACTTGGTTCAGGCAATGCAAGCTGAAACTCGGTCCAAAATTAAAATTGCAGTGTGTGCATGAATAAAACCTATTTTGCAACACAGAGAAACATATCTGAAGGTGTTAGAAGTGTTTTGCATGATTTTTGAAGTTAGAGCCTGAAATGTCAGAATACAGCGTTTCAGCACATAACAAACTTGGTTCTGGCAACGCAAGCTGAAACTCGGTCAGAAATTAAAATTGCAGTCTGTGCATGAATAAAACCTATTTGGCAACACAGAGAAACATATCTGAAGGTGTTAGAAGTGTTTTGCATGATTTTTGAAGTTAGAGCCTGAAATGTCAGAAAAAGGCCTTTCAGCACATAACAAACTTGGTTCAGACAATGCAAGCTGAAACTCGGCCCAAAATTAAAATTGCAGTCTGTGCATTAATAAAACCTATTTTGCAACACAGAGAAACATATCTGAAGGTGTTAGAAGTGTTTTGCATGATTTTTGAAGTTAGAGCCTGAAATGTCAGAAAACAGCGTTTCAGCACTTAACAAACTTGGTTCAGGCAATCCAAGCTGAAACTCGGTCCAAAATTAAAATTGCAGTCTGTGCATGAATAAAACCTATTTTTCAACACACAGAAACATATCTGAAGGTGTTAGAAGTGTTTTGCATGATTTTTTAAGTTAGAGTCTGAAATGTCAGAAAACAGCCTTTCAGCGCAGAACAAACTTGGTTCAGGCAATGCAAGCTGAAACTCGGTCCAAAATTAAAATTGCAGTCTGTGCATGAATAAAACCTATTTTGCAACACAGAGAAACATATCTGAAGGTGTTAGAAGTGTTTTGCATGATTTTTGAAGTTAGAGCCTGAAATGTCAGAAAACAGCGTTTCAGCACATAACAAACTTGGTTCTGGCAATGCAAGCTGAAACTCGGTCAGAAATTAAAATTGCAGTCTGTGCATGAATAAAACCTATTTTGCAACACAGAGAAACATATCTGAAGGTGTTAGAAGTGTTTTGCATGATTTTTGAAGTTGGAGCCTGAAATGTCAGAAAACGGCGTTTCAGCACATAACAAACTTGGTTCAGGCAATGCAAGCTGAAACTCGGTCCAAAATTAAAATTGCAGTGTGTGCATGAATAAAACCTATTTTGCAACACAGAGAAACATATCTGAAGGTGTTAGAAGTGTTTTGCATGATTTTTGAAGTTAGAGCCTGAAATGTCAGAAAACAGCGTTTCAGCACATAACAAACTTGGTTCTGGCAACGCAAGCTGAAACTCGGTCAGAAATTAAAATTGCAGTCTGTGCATGAATAAAACCTATTTTGCAACACAGAGAAACATATCTGAAGGTGTTAGAAGTGTTTTGCATGATTTTTGAAGTTAGAGCCTGAAATGTCAGAAAAAGCCCTTTCAGCACATATCAAACTTGGTAAAGACAATGCAAGCTGAAACTCGGCCCAAAATTAAAATTGCAGTCTGTGCATGAATAAAACCTATTTTGCAACACAGAGAAACATATCTGAAGGTGTTAGAAGTGTTTTGCATGATTTTTGAAGTTAGAGCCTGAAATGTCAGAAAACAGCGTTTCAGCACTTAACAAACTTGGTTCTGGCAATGCAAGCTGAAACTCTTTCCAAAATCAAAATTGCAGTCTGTGCATGAATAAAACATATTTTGCAACACAGAGAAACATATCTGAAGGTGTTAGAAGTGTTTTGCATGATTTTTGAAGTTAGAGCCTGAAATGTCAGAAAACAGCGTTTCAGCACATAACAAACTTGGTTCTGGCATTGCAAGCTGAAACTCGGTCAGAAATTAAAATTGCAGTCTGTGCATGAATAAAACCTATTTTGCAACACAGAGAAACATATCTGAAGGTGTTAGAAGTGTTTTGCATGATTTTTGAAGTTGGAGCCTGAAATGTCAGAAAACGGCGTTTCAGCACATAACAAACTTGGTTCAGGCAATGCAAGCTGAAACTCGGTCCAAAATTACAATTGCAGTGTGTGCATGAATAAAACCTATTTTGCAACACAGAGAAACATATCTGAAGGTGTTAGAAGTGTTTTGCATGATTTTTGAAGTTAGAGCCTGAAATGTCAGAAAAAGGCCTTTCAGCACATAACAAACTTGGTTCAGACAATGCAAGCTGAAACTCGGCCCAAAATTAAAATTGCAGTCTGTGCATGAATAAAACCTATTTTGCAACACAGAGAAACATATCTGAAGGTGTTAGAAGTGTTTTGCATGATTTTTGAAGTTAGAGCCTGAAATGTCAGAAAACAGCGTTTCAGCACATAACAAACTTGGTTCTGGCAATGCAAGCTGAAACTCGGTCCAAAATAAAAAATGCAGTCTGTGCATGAATAAAACCTTTTTTGCAACACAGAGAAACATATCTGAAGGTGTTAGAAGTGTTTTGCATGATTTTTGAAGTTAGAGCCTGAAATGTCAGAAAACAGCCTTTCAGCGCAGAACAAACTTGGTTCAGGCAATGCAAGCTGAAACTCGGTCCAAAATTAAAATTGCAGTCTGTGCATGAATAAAACCTATTTTGCAACACAGAGAAACATATCTGAAGGTGTTAGAAGTGTTTTGCATGATTTTTGAAGTTAGAGCCTGAAATGTCAGAAAACAGCGTTTCAGCACATAACAAACTTGGTTCTGGCAATGCAAGCTGAAACTCGGTCAGAAATTAAAATTGCAGTCTGTGCATGAATAAAACCTATTTTGCAACACAGAGAAACATATCTGAAGGTGTTAGAAGTGTTTTGCATGATTTTTGAAGTTAGAGCCTGAAATGTCAGAAAAAGGCCTTTCAGCACATAACAAACTTGGTTCAGACAATGCAAGCTGAAACTCGGCCCAAAATTAAAATTGCACTCTGTGCATGAATAAAACCTATTTTGCAAAACAGAGAAACATATCTGAAGGTGTTAGAAGTGTTTTGCATGATTTTTGAAGTTGGAGCCTGAAATGTCAGAAAACGGCGTTTCAGCACATAACAAACTTGGTTCAGGCAATGCAAGCTGAAACTCGGTCCAAAATTAAAATTGCAGTGTGTGCATGAATAAAACCTATTTTGCAACACAGAGAAACATATCTGAAGGTGTTAGAAGTGTTTTGCATGATTTTTGAAGTTAGAGCCTGAAATGTCAGAAAACAGCGTTTCAGCACATAACAAACTTGGTTCTGGCAATGCAAGCTGAAACTCGGTCAGAAATTAAAATTGCAGTCTGTGCATGAATAAAACCTATTTTGCAACACAGAGAAACATATCTGAAGGTGTTAGAAGTGTTTTGCATGATTTTTGAAGTTGGAGCCTGAAATGTCAGAAAACGGCGTTTCAGCACATAACAAACTTGGTTCAGGCAATGCAAGCTGAAACTCGGTCCAAAATTAAAATTGCAGTGTGTGCATGAATAAAACCTATTTTGCAACACAGAGAAACATATCTGAAGGTGTTAGAAGTGTTTTGCATGATTTTTGAAGTTAGAGCCTGAAATGTCAGAAAACAGCGTTTCAGCACATAACAAACTTGGTTCTGGCAATGCAAGCTGAAACTCGGTCCAAAATAAAAATTGCAGTCTGTGCATGAATAAAACCTATTTTGCAACACAGAGAAACATATCTGAAGGTGTTAGAAGTGTTTTGCATGATTTTTGAAGTTAGAGCCTGAAATGTCAGAAAACGGCTTTTCAGCACATAACAAACTTGGTTCAGGCAATGCAAGCTGAAACTCGGTCCAAAATTAAAATTGCAGTCTGTGCATGAATGAAACCTATTTTTCAACACACAGAAACATATCTGAAGGTGTTAGAAGTGTTTTGCATGATTTTTTAAGTTAGAGTCTGAAATGTCAGAAAACAGCCTTTCAGCGCAGAACAAACTTGGTTCAGGCAATGCAAGCTGAAACTCGGTCCAAAATTAAAATTGCAGTCTGTGCATGAATAAAACCTATTTTGCAACACAGAGAAACATATCTGAAGGTGTTAGAAGTGTTTTGCATGATTTTTGAAGTTAGAGCCTGAAATGTCAGAAAACAGCGTTTCAGCACATAACAAACTTGGTTCTGGCAATGCAAGCTGAAACTCGGTCAGAAATTAAAATTGCAGTCTGTGCATGAATAAAACCTATTTTGCAACACAGAGAAACATATCTGAAGGTGTTAGAAGTGTTTTGCATGATTTTTGAAGTTGGAGCCTGAAATGTCAGAAAACGGCGTTTCAGCACATAACAAACTTGGTTCAGGCAATGCAAGCTGAAACTCGGTCCAAAATTAAAATTGCAGTGTGTGCATGAATAAAACCTATTTTGCAACACAGAGAAACATATCTGAAGGTGTTAGAAGTGTTTTGCATGATTTTTGAAGTTAGAGCCTGAAATGTCAGAATACAGCGTTTCAGCACATAACAAACTTGGTTCTGGCAACGCAAGCTGAAACTCGGTCAGAAATTAAAATTGCCGTCTGTGCATGAATAAAACCTATTTGGCAACACAGAGAAACATATCTGAAGGTGTTAGAAGTGTTTTGCATGATTTTTGAAGTTAGAGCCTGAAATGTCAGAAAAAGGCCTTTCAGCACATAACAAACTTGGTTCAGACAATGCAAGCTGAAACTCGGCCCAAAATTAAAATTGCAGTCTGTGCATTAATAAAACCTATTTTGCAACACAGAGAAACATATCTGAAGGTGTTAGAAGTGTTTTGCATGATTTTTGAAGTTAGAGCCTGAAATGTCAGAAAACAGCGTTTCAGCACTTAACAAACTTGGTTCTGGCAATGCAAGCTGAAACTCTTTCCAAAATCAAAATTGCAGTCTGTGCATGAATAAAACCTATTTTGCAACACAGAGAAACATATCTGAAGGTGTTAGAAGTGTTTTGCATGATTTTTGAAGTTAGAGCCTGAAATGTCAGAAAACAGCCTTTCAGCACATAACAAACTTGGTTCAGGCAATGCAAGCTGAAACTCGGTCCAAAATTAAAATTGCAGTGTGTGCATGAATAAAACCTATTTTGCAACACAGAGAAACATATCTGAAGGTGTTAGAAGTGTTTTGCATGATTTTTGAAGTTAGAGCCTGAAATGTCAGAAAAAGGCCTTTCAGCACATAACAAACTTGGTTCAGACAATGCAAGCTGAAACTCGGCCCAAAATTAAAATTGCAGTCTGTGCATGAATAAAACCTATTTTGCAACACAGAGAAACATATCTGAAGGTGTTAGAAGTGTTTTGCATGATTTTTGAAGTTAGAGCCTGAAATGTCAGAAAACAGCGTTTCAGCACATAACAAACTTGGTTCTGGCAATGCAAGCTGAAACTCGGTCCAAAATAAAAATTGCAGTCTGTGCATGAATAAAACCTATTTTGCAACACAGAGAAACATATCTGAAGGTGTTAGAAGTGTTTTGCATGATTTTTGAAGTTAGAGCCTGAAATGTCAGAAAACGCCGTTTCAGCACATAACAAACTTGGTTCAGGCAATGCAAGCTGAAACTCGGCCCAAAATTAAAATTGCAGTCTGTGCATGAATAAAACCTATTTTGCAACACAGAGAAACATATCTGAAGGTGTTAGAAGTGTTTTGCATGATTTTTGAAGTTAGAGCCTGAAATGTCAGAAAACAGCGTTTCAGCACTTAACAAACTTGGTTCAGGCAATGCAAGCTGAAACTCGGTCCAAAATTACAATTGCAGTGTGTGCATGAATAAAACCTATTTTGCAACACAGAGAAACATATCTGAAGGTGTTAGAAGTGTTTTGCATGATTTTTGAAGTTAGAGCCTGAAATGTCAGAAAAAGGCCTTTCAGCACATAACAAACTTGGTTCAGACAATGCAAGCTGAAACTCGGCCCAAAATTAAAATTGCAGTCTGTGCATGAATAAAACCTATTTTGCAACACAGAGAAACATATCTGAAGGTGTTAGAAGTGTTTTGCATGATTTTTGAAGTTAGAGCCTGAAATGTCAGAAAACAGCGTTTCAGCACATAACAAACTTGGTTCTGGCAATGCAAGCTGAAACTCGGTCCAAAATAAAAAATGCAGTCTGTGCATGAATAAAACCTTTTTTGCAACACAGAGAAACATATCTGAAGGTGTTAGAAGTGTTTTGCATGATTTTTGAAGTTAGAGCCTGAAATGTCAGAAAACAGCCTTTCAGCGCAGAACAAACTTGGTTCAGGCAATGCAAGCTGAAACTCGGTCCAAAATTAAAATTGCAGTCTGTGCATGAATAAAACCTATTTTGCAACACAGAGAAACATATCTGAAGGTGTTAGAAGTGTTTTGCATGATTTTTGAAGTTAGAGCCTGAAATGTCAGAAAACAGCGTTTCAGCACATAACAAACTTGGTTCTGGCAATGCAAGCTGAAACTCGGTCAGAAATTAAAATTGCAGTCTGTGCATGAATAAAACCTATTTTGCAACACAGAGAAACATATCTGAAGGTGTTAGAAGTGTTTTGCATGAATTTTGAAGTTGGAGCCTGAAATGTCAGAAAACGGCGTTTCTCAGCACATAACAAACTTGGTTCAGGCAATGCAAGCTGAAACTCGGTCCAAAATTAAAATTGCAGTGTGTGCATGAATAAAACCTATTTTGCAACACAGAGAAACATATCTGAAGGTGTTAGAAGTGTTTTGCATGATTTTTGAAGTTAGAGCCTGAAATGTCAGAAAACAGCGTTTCAGCACATAACAAACTTGGTTCTGGCAACGCAAGCTGAATCTCGGTCAGAAATTAAAATTGCAGTCTGTGCATGAATAAAACCTATTTTGCAACACAGAGAAACATATCTGAAGGTGTTAGAAGTGTTTTGCATGATTTTTGAAGTTAGAGCCTGAAATGTCAGAAAAAGGCCTTTCAGCACATAACAAACTTGGTTCAGACAATGCAAGCTGAAACTCGGCCCAAAATTAAAATTGCAGTCTGTGCATGAATAAAACCTATTTTGCAAAACAGAGAAACATATCTGAAGGTGTTAGAAGTGTTTTGCATGATTTTTGAAGTTGGAGCCTGAAATGTCAGAAAACGGCGTTTCAGCACATAACAAACTTGGTTCAGGCAATGCAAGCTGAAACTCGGTCCAAAATTAAAATTGCAGTGTGTGCATGAATAAAACCTATTTTGCAACACAGAGAAACATATCTGAAGGTGTTAGAAGTGTTTTGCATGATTTTTGAAGTTGGAGCCTGAAATGTCAGAAAACGGCGTTTCAGCACATAACAAACTTGGTTCAGGCAATGCAAGCTGAAACTCGGTCCAAAATTAAAATTGCAGTGTGTGCATGAATAAAACCTATTTTGCAACACAGAGAAACATATCTGAAGGTGTTAGAAGTGTTTTGCATGATTTTTGAAGTTAGAGCCTGAAATGTCAGAAAACAGCGTTTCAGCACATAACAAACTTGGTTCTGGCAATGCAAGCTGAAACTCGGTCCAAAATAAAAATTGCAGTCTGTGCATGAATAAAACCTATTTTGCAACACAGAGAAACATATCTGAAGGTGTTAGAAGTGTTTTGCATGATTTTTGAAGTTAGAGCCTGAAATGTCAGAAAACGGCTTTTCAGCACATAACAAACTTGGTTCAGGCAATGCAAGCTGAAACTCGGTCCAAAATTAAAATTGCAGTCTGTGCATGAATGAAACGTATTTTTCAACACACAGAAACATATCTGAAGGTGTTAGAAGTGTTTTGCATGATTTTTTAAGTTAGAGTCTGAAATGTCAGAAAACAGCCTTTCAGTGCAGAACAAACTTGGTTCAGGCAATGCAAGCTGAAACTCGGTCCAAAATAAAAATTGCAGTCTGTGCATGAATAAAACCTATTTTGCAACACAGAGAAACATATCTGAAGGTGTTAGAAGTGTTTTGCATGATTTTTGAAGTTAGAGCCTGAAATGTCAGAAAACGGCTTTTCAGCACATAACAAACTTGGTTCAGGCAATGCAAGCTGAAACTCGGTCCAAAATTAAAATTGCAGTCTGTGCATGAATGAAACGTATTTTTCAACACACAGAAACATATCTGAAGGTGTTAGAAGTGTTTTGCATGATTTTTTAAGTTAGAGTCTGAAATGTCAGAAAACAGCCTTTCAGTGCAGAACAAACTTGGTTCAGGCAATGCAAGCTGAAACTCGGTCCAAAATTAAAATTGCAGTCTGTGCATGAATAAAACCTATTTTGCAACACAGAGAAACATATCTGAAGGTGTTAGAAGTGTTTTGCATGATTTTTGAAGTTAGAGCCTGAAATGTCAGAAAACAGCGTTTCAGCACATAACAAACTTGGTTCTGGCAATGCAAGCTGAAACTCGGTCAGAAATTAAAATTGCAGTCTGTGCATGAATAAAACCTATTTTGCAACACAGAGAAACATATCTGAAGGTGTTAGAAGTGTTTTGCATGATTTTTGAAGTTGGAGCCTGAAATGTCAGAAAACGGCGTTTCAGCACATAACAAACTTGGTTCAGGCAATGCAAGCTGAAACTCGGTCCAAAATTAAAATTGCAGTGTGTGCATGAATAAAACCTATTTTGCAACACAGAGAAACATATCTGAAGGTGTTAGAAGTGTTTTGCATGATTTTTGAAGTTAGAGCCTGAAATGTCAGAATACAGCGTTTCAGCACATAACAAACTTGGTTCTGGCAACGCAAGCTGAAACTCGGTCAGAAATTAAAATTGCAGTCTGTGCATGAATAAAACCTATTTGGCAACACAGAGAAACATATCTGAAGGTGTTAGAAGTGTTTTGCATGATTTTTGAAGTTAGAGCCTGAAATGTCAGAAAAAGGCCTTTCAGCACATAACAAACTTGGTTCAGACAATGCAAGCTGAAACTCGGCCCAAAATTAAAATTGCAGTCTGTGCATTAATAAAACCTATTTTGAAACACAGAGAAACATATCTGAAGGTGTTAGAAGTGTTTTGCATGATTTTTGAAGTTAGAGCCTGAAATGTCAGAAAACAGCGTTTCAGCACTTAACAAACTTGGTTCTGGCAATGCAAGCTGAAACTCTTTCCAAAATCAAAATTGCAGTCTGTGCATGAATAAAACCTATTTTGCAACACAGAGAAACATATCTGAAGGTGTTAGAAGTGTTTTGCATGATTTTTGAAGTTAGAGCCTGAAATGTCAGAAAACAGCGTTTCAGCACATAACAAACTTGGTTCTGGCAATGCAAGCTGAAACTCGGTCAGAAATTAAAATTGCAGTCTGTGCATGAATAAAACCTATTTTGCAACACAGAGAAACATATCTGAAGGTTTTAGAAGTGTTTTGCATGATTTTTGAAGTTGGAGCCTGAAATGTCAGAAAACGGCGTTTCAGCACATAACAAATTTGGTTCAGGCAATGCAAGCTGAAACTCGGTCCAAAATTAAAATTGCAGTGTGTGCATGAATAAAACCTATTTTGCAACACAGAGAAACATATCTGAAGGTGTTAGAAGTGTTTTGCATGATTTTTGAAGTTAGAGCCTGAAATGTCAGAAAAAGGCCTTTCAGCACATAACAAACTTGGTTCTGGCAATGCAAGCTGAAACTCGGTCCAAAATAAAAATTGCAGTCTGTGCATGAATAAAACCTATTTTGCAACACAGAGAAACATATCTGAAGGTGTTAGAAGTGTTTTGCATGATTTTTGAAGTTAGAGCCTGAAATGTCAGAAAACGCCGTTTCAGCACATAACAAACTTGGTTCAGGCAATGCAAGCTGAAACTCGGCCCAAAATTAAAATTGCAGTCTGTGCATGAATAAAACCTATTTTGCAACACAGAGAAACATATCTGAAGGTGTTAGAAGTGTTTTGCATGATTTTTGAAGTTAGAGCCTGAAATGTCAGAAAACAGCGTTTCAGCACTTAACAAACTTGGTTCTGGCAATGCAAGCTGAAACTCTTTCCAAAATCAAAATTGCAGTCTGTGCATGAATAAAACCTATTTTGCAACACAGAGAAACATATCTGAAGGTGTTAGAAGTGTTTTGCATGATTTTTGAAGTTAGAGCCTGAAATGTCAGAAAAAGGCCTTTCAGCACATAACAAACTTGGTTCAGACAATGCAAGCTGAAACTCGGCCCAAAATTAAAATTGCAGTCTGTGCATGAATAAAACCTATTTTGCAACACAGAGAAACATATCTGAAGGTGTTAGAAGTGTTTTGCATGATTTTTGAAGTTAGAGCCTGAAATGTCAGAAAACGCCGTTTCAGCACATAACAAACTTGGTTCAGGCAATGCAAGCTGAAACTCGGCCCAAAATTAAAATTGCAGTCTGTGCATGAATAAAGCCTATTTTGCAACACAGAGAAAGATATCTGAAGGTGTTAGAAGTGTTTTGCATGATTTTTGAAGTTAGAGCCTGAAATGTCAGAAAACAGCGTTTCAGCACATAACAAACTTGGTTCTGGCAATGCAAGCTGAAACTCGGTCAGAAATTAAAATTGCAGTCTGTGCATGAATAAAACCTATTTTGCAACACAGAGAAACATATCTGAAGGTGTTAGAAGTGTTTTGCATGATTTTTGAAGTTGGAGCCTGAAATGTCAGAAAACGGCGTTTCAGCACATAACAAACTTGGTTCAGGCAATGCAAGCTGAAACTCGGTCCAAAATTAAAATTGCAGTGTGTGCATGAATAAAACCTATTTTGCAACACAGAGAAACATATCTGAAGGTGTTAGAAGTGTTTTGCATGATTTTTGAAGTTAGAGCCTGAAATGTCAGAAAACAGCGTTTCAGCACATAACAAACTTGGTTCTGGCAATGCAAGCTGAAAATCGGTCCAAAATAAAAATTGCAGTCTGTGCATGAATAAAACCTATTTTGCAACACAGAGAAACATATCTGAAGGTGTTAGAAGTGTTTTGCATGATTTTTGAAGTTAGAGCCTGAAATGTCAGAAAACAGCGTTTCAGCACATAACAAACTTGGTTCTGGCAATGCAAGCTGAAACTCGGTCAGAAATTAAAATTGCAGTCTGTGCATGAATAAAACCTATTTTGCAACACAGAGAAACATATCTGAAGGTGTTAGAAGTGTTTTGCATGATTTTTGAAGTTAGAGCCTGAAATGTCAGAAAAAGGCCTTTCAGCACATAACAAACTTGGTTCAGACAATGCAAGCTGAAACTCGGCCCAAAATTAAAATTGCAGTCTGTGCATGAATAAAACCTATTTTGCAACACAGAGAAACATATCTGAAGGTGTTAGAAGTGTTTTGCATGATTTTTGAAGTTAGAGCCTGAAATGTCAGAAAACAGCGTTTCAGCACATAACAAACTTGGTTCTGGCAATGCAAGCTGAAACTCGGTCCAAAATAAAAATTGCAGTCTGTGCATGAATAAAACCTATTTTGCAACACAGAGAAACATATCTGAAGGTGTTAGAAGTGTTTTGCATGATTTTTGAAGTTAGAGCCTGAAATGTCAGAAAACGGCTTTTCAGCACATAACAAACTTGGTTCAGGCAATGCAAGCTGAAACTCGGTCCAAAATTAAAATTGCAGTCTGTGCATGAATGAAACGTATTTTTCAACACACAGAAACATATCTGAAGGTGTTAGAAGTGTTTTGCATGATTTTTTAAGTTAGAGTCTGAAATGTCAGAAAACAGCCTTTCAGCACATAACAAACTTGGTTCAGGCAATGCAAGCTGAAACTCGGTCCAAAATTAAAATTGCAGTGTGTGCATGAATAAAACCTATTTTGCAACACAGAGAAACATATCTGAAGGTGTTAGAAGTGTTTTGCATGATTTTTGAAGTTAGAGCCTGAAATGTCAGAAAACAGCGTTTCAGCACATAACAAACTTGGTTCTGGCAACGCAAGCTGAAACTCGGTCAGAAATTAAAATTGCAGTCTGTGCATGAATAAAACCTATTTTGCAACACAGAGAAACATATCTGAAGGTGTTAGAAGTGTTTTGCATGATTTTTGAAGTTAGAGCCTGAAATGTCAGAAAACAGCGTTTCAGCACTTAACAAACTTGGTTCTGGCAATGCAAGCTGAAACTCTTTCCAAAATCAAAATTGCAGTCTGTGCATGAATAAAACCTATTTTGCAACACAGAGAAACATATCTGAAGCTGTTAGAAGTGTTTTGCATGATTTTTGAAGTTAGAGCCTGAAATGTCAGAAAACAGCGTTTCAGCACATAACAAACTTGGTTCTGGCAATGCAAGCTGAAACTCGGTCAGAAATTAAAATTGCAGTCTGTGCATGAATAAAACCTATTTTGCAACACAGAGAAACATATCTGAAGGTGTTAGAAGTGTTTTGCATGATTTTTGAAGTTGGAGCCTGAAATGTCAGAAAACGGCGTTTCAGCACATAACAAATTTGGTTCAGGCAATGCAAGCTGAAACTCGGTCCAAAATTAAAATTGCAGTGTGTGCATGAATAAAACCTATTTTGCAACACAGAGAAACATATCTGAAGGTGTTAGAAGTGTTTTGCATGATTTTTGAAGTTAGAGCCTGAAATGTCAGAAAACAGCGTTTCAGCACATAACAAACTTGGTTCTGGCAATGCAAGCTGAAACTCGGTCCAAAATAAAAATTGCAGTCTGTGCATGAATAAAACCTATTTTGCAACACAGAGAAACATATCTGAAGGTGTTAGAAGTGTTTTGCATGATTTTTGAAGTTAGAGCCTGAAATGTCAGAAAACGGCTTTTCAGCACATAACAAACTTGGTTCAGGCAATGCAAGCTGAAACTCGGTCCAAAATTAAAATTGCAGTCTGTGCATGAATGAAACGTATTTTTCAACACACAGAAACATATCTGAAGGTGTTAGAAGTGTTTTGCATGATTTTTTAAGTTAGAGTCTGAAATGTCAGAAAACAGCCTTTCAGCGCAGAACAAACTTGGTTCAGGCAATGCAAGCTGAAACTCGGTCCAAAATTAAAATTGCAGTGTGTGCATGAATAAAACCTATTTTGCAACACAGAGAAACATATCTGAAGGTGTTAGAAGTGTTTTGCATGATTTTTGAAGTTAGAGCCTGAAATGTCAGAAAACAGCGTTTCAGCACATAACAAACTTGGTTCTGGCAACGCAAGCTGAAACTCGGTCAGAAATTAAAATTGCAGTCTGTGCATGAATAAAACCTATTTTGCAACACAGAGAAACATATCTGAAGGTGTTAGAAGTGTTTTGCATGATTTTTGAAGTTAGAGCCTGAAATGTCAGAAAACAGCGTTTCAGCACTTAACAAACTTGGTTCTGGCAATGCAAGCTGAAACTCTTTCCAAAATCAAAATTGCAGTCTGTGCATGAATAAAACCTATTTTGCAACACAGAGAAACATATCTGAAGCTGTTAGAAGTGTTTTGCATGATTTTTGAAGTTAGAGCCTGAAATGTCAGAAAACAGCGTTTCAGCACATAACAAACTTGGTTCTGGCAATGCAAGCTGAAACTCGGTCAGAAATTAAAATTGCAGTCTGTGCATGAATAAAACCTATTTTGCAACACAGAGAAACATATCTGAAGGTGTTAGAAGTGTTTTGCATGATTTTTGAAGTTGGAGCCTGAAATGTCAGAAAACGGCGTTTCAGCACATAACAAACTTGGTTCAGGCAATGCAAGCTGAAACTCGGTCCAAAATTAAAATTGCAGTGTGTGCATGAATAAAACCTATTTTGCAACACAGAGAAACATATCTGAAGGTGTTAGAAGTGTTTTGCATGATTTTTGAAGTTAGAGCCTGAAATGTCAGAAAAAGGCCTTTCAGCACATAACAAACTTGGTTCAGACAATGCAAGCTGAAACTCGGCCCAAAATTAAAATTGCAGTCTGTGCATGAATAAAACCTATTTTGCAACACAGAGAAACATATCTGAAGGTGTTAGAAGTGTTTTGCATGATTTTTGAAGTTAGAGCCTGAAATGTCAGAAAACAGCGTTTCAGCACATAACAAACTTGGTTCTGGCAATGCAAGCTGAAACTCGGTCCAAAATAAAAATTGCAGTCTGTGCATGAATAAAACCTATTTTGCAACACAGAGAAACATATCTGAAGGTGTTAGAAGTGTTTTGCATGATTTTTGAAGTTAGAGCCTGAAATGTCAGAAAACGGCTTTTCAGCACATAACAAACTTGGTTCAGGCAATGCAAGCTGAAACTCGGTCCAAAATTAAAATTGCAGTCTGTGCATGAATGAAACGTATTTTTCAACACACAGAAACATATCTGAAGGTGTTAGAAGTGTTTTGCATGATTTTTTAAGTTAGAGTCTGAAATGTCAGAAAACAGCCTTTCAGCGCAGAACAAACTTGGTTCAGGCAATGCAAGCTGAAACTCGGTCCAAAATTAAAATTGCAGTCTGTGCATGAATAAAACCTATTTTGCAACACAGAGAAACATATCTGAAGGTGTTAGAAGTGTTTTGCATGATTTTTGAAGTTAGAGCCTGAAATGTCAGAAAACAGCGTTTCAGCACATAACAAACTTGGTTCTGGCAATGCAAGCTGAAACTCGGTCAGAAATTGAAATTGCAGTCTGTGCATGAATAAAACCTATTTTGCAACACAGAGAAACATATCTGAAGGTGTTAGAAGTGTTTTGCATGATTTTTGAAGTTGGAGCCTGAAATGTCAGAAAACGTACTCGGTTACTTTCGTAACCTCGGTTCCCTGAGATACGGGAACGAGTACTGCGTCGTTAAGACGCTTATGGGAAAAAGCTCCTTTTTCTCCTGAGACTGAAGTATTTCAATAACGCAGTGTAACTGCACGACCATTGGTTTGTGCAGTGAGATGAAAACAAACCAATGGCTCGGCAGCGGAGCTGCACGAGCCTGTGGCAATGATTCGCGCCCGAACGCGCCAAAAGGGGCGGAGAATTCGGCTATATAAGCGTGCATTTTGCCACAGGATCTCAGGTTCTTCGACTGAAGCGACGACTGAGTCGTGCAGCTACTTAGCAACGGCAAGCAACGCAGTACTCGTTCCCGTATCTCAGGGAACCGAGGTTACGAAAGTAACCGAGTACGTTCCCTGTCGATACTACACTCGTACTGCGTCGTTAAGACGCTTATGGGGAACCAGTACAATCCCGCCGTTGCTAAGGTAGAGGAACGACTGTATGGCCCTAGCACAGGATGGGCTAGTAGGAGCCAATTTGCTCAATAGGATAACCTAATGAACATTCCGTTCCAAGGAAAAACGATACACTTGGAAACTCCCAGAGGCCAAGTGCATACATAGCAATACTGGTAACAGAATTCCTCATGCAGAAAGGACCCTAGTCTGCAAGACAGGGACATCTAGATTATAAAACCTAGCAAATGTGGACGGTGAGGCCCAGCCTGCCGCCGCACATATTTCTGCAATGGATACTCCGCTGGACCGGGCCCATGACGAGGCGACGCCTCTAGTCGAATGGGCTCTTACCCCCATGGGACATGGCAGACCCAAGGAAGAGTAAGCCAGCATTATAGCTTCCACTATCCACTTGGATAGTCTATGTTTTGTGACCGATAACCCTTTGTTGCGGCCTCCAAAACACACAAAGAGCTGTTCTGACTTCCTAAAAGAAGCCGAACGCTCCAAATAACACCTCAATGCTCTCACGGGGCAGAGGGGATTAAAGCCTTGGTCTTGCTCCGAGGGGGGAAGTGCCAAGAGAGAGATAACCTGGTCTCTAAACGGTGTTGAGAGACTCTTAGGTACATAGCCGCATCTCGGCTTTAGGATGACTTTAGAGTCATTTGGCCCGAATTCTAGGCATACAGGATTTATGGATAGAGCCTGTAGGTCGCCCATACGCTTGACTGATGCCAATGCTAGTAGCAGGGCAGTTTTTAGCGTTAGAGGTCGAAGGTCAACAGACTGCAGCGGCTCAAATGGAGGGCTCTTCAGAGCTCTCAGCACTGTGGGTAGGTCCCAAGTAGGAACTGTGACGGGGCGAGGAGGGTTGAGCCTTCTCGACCCCTTCAGAAAGCGAACGATCAGATCGTTCTTTCCCACAGACTGACCGTCCATAGGGACATGAAATGCCGCTATGGCCGCCACATAAACCCTGAGCGTGGAGGGAGAGCGTCCCTTGTCCAACAGCTCCTGAAGAAATGACAAAATCAATGATATGTCACACAAACTCGGGTCTGCACCGTGGGTGGAACACCAGGCGGAAAAGACAGACCACTTGAGTCCATAGAGTCGCCTGGTAGAGGGTGCTCTGGCCTCAGAAATAGTATTTAAAACGGTCTCGGGGAGATCTAAAGGCTCCCGTCGAGAGACCAGACGTGCAGCGCCCACAGTTCCGGTTGGGGGTGCCAAAGCGTTTTGTTCGCCTGCGTTAAGAGATCTCGTCTCAACGGAACAGGCCACGGTGCTGATGACAGCAGCCGGTGGAGATCTGGGAACCAATGTTGGTTCTGCCAGAAGGGGGCCACTAGCAGGATTTTGAGTCTCTGTTCCCTGACCCGCCTGACTACGTGTGGTATCAGGGCGATCGGGGGAAAAGCATATAACAGGAGATTGGGCCAGTCGTGGGCCAATGCATCCTGCTCCTTTGAAAAATAAATTGGGCAGTGACAATTGTCTTTTGAGGCGAACAGGTCTACCTGAGCCTTGCCAAAGACTGCCCATATTTCCTGAATCGTCTGGGGATGAAGCATCCATTCGTCTGAGGAGACGTTGCTCCGAGACAGCATGTCTGCTCCTTGATTCAGCCTGCCAGGCACATGAGTTGCTCTGAGCGAGCGAAAGTTGAGCTGAGCCCATCGCAAGAGACGTTCCACTAATGTGAAAAGGCGTCTCGACGAAAGACCTCCCTGGTGATTTATGTACGATACCACCGTCATGTTGTCCGAGCGGACTAAGACGTGGTGTCCCTTTAAGACTGGCAGAAGTGTATGGAGGCCTAAACACACTGCTAGCATTTCTAGGCAGTTGATGTGAAGGCGTTTTTCGGCTTCTGACCACTGGCCGAATGCCGGCTGGCCATCGCACAGAGCTCCCCAACCTGAGTTGGACGCATCTGTCGAGACCATCTTCCTTCTGCACGCCATGTCCAGGGGAACGCCCTGTTCCATCCAAGAAAAATTCTTCCAAGGAGTCAGCGCTGTGACACAGGTCTGATCTACCCTGATGCGCAGGCGTCCTAGACGCCAGGCCTGAGGCGGAACTTTCGGTTTCAACCAGTACTGCAGAGGGCGCATTTGAAGTAGGCCCAGCTGGAGTACTGGAGATGCTGAAGCCATAAGACCCAGCATCTTCTGAAAAGCTTTGAGAGGGCGAAGGGCTCCGATTTTGAAGGAGGCCGCGAGCTTTCGGATGGCTTGAGCTCGCTGCGGCGCAACCATTGCCTTCATTTGAATGGAGTCGAAAACTGCTCCCAGGAACGCAATACGTTGGCTGGGAGACAGAGTGCTCTTGGCAAAATTGACCCTGAGTCCTAGGCATTGCAAGTGGCTGAGGATCACGGATCTGTGATGTATTAGCTCGTTCTCTGACTGGGCCAGGATGAGCCAGTCGTCGAGGTAGTTCAAGACGCGGATTCCCTTCTGCCTCAGGGGGGAAAGAGCCGCGTCCATGCACTTCGTAAATGTGCGAGGAGCTAGAGACAGTCCGAACGGAAGGACTGTATATTGATAGGCCGCTCCCTCGAAGGCAAATCTCAAGAATTGCCTGTGGTGGGGGGCAATCTGGATGTGAAAGTATGCATCTTTCAGATCCAGCGAGCAAAACCAGTCCTTTGTGCGTATGTGCGAAAGGATCTGTTTTAGCGTGAGCATTTTGAATGGCCGTCTCATGAGGGCGCAATTCAAACGCCTGAGGTCGAGGATGGGCCTCAGACCGCCATCCTTTTTTGGGACGAGGAAGTAGCGGCTGTAAAAGCCTGACTCGCTCTGTGCTGGGGGAACCGTTTCCACGGCACCTTTTGCCAGCAGATTCCTCACCTCTGTACGCAAAACCTCTATGTTTTTGCTGTGAACTGAGGTGGAGACCACTCCGCGAAAGCGGGGTGGTCTTCGAGCGAACTGCAGTGTATAACCTCGTTCTATTATGCCCATAACCCATTTCGACACCCCGGGGATGGCTTTCCAAGCCTCGGCCCGTGTGCTGAGGGGTTGCATTGGTTTGAGCGGTTGGGTGCCGCTTAACAACTCTGGAAGAGGAAATTTGCTCTCTTTTTGAAAATGTTTGTTTTTTATTTTATTTTATTTTTTTTTTTTTCCGCTATCACAGCGGTAAGCTGTAAGGGCGCTGACAGAAAGGGCCCGTGAGTTACAGCCAGTTTGTTTGGAAACATGCAGCGCTCTGAACCCGGAACAGAACGGGGTGTTTGGAGGCTGAAGAGAGACATCTTGGGGGCTGGTCCGGCTCTGGCGAGACTTGACCCTTTCCTCTTCCTGTTTTTTAAATCAGGAAGACGCTGGAGGCGCCTGTTCCAACACGACCTTGGGTCGGGGTCCCTGACGTCTAGGGAAAGGGTAGCGTCTGGCCGAGCGGGAGCGATGACGTGGCTCCACCTGGGGGGCTGGCTGAGCAGCTGGCGGGGCGGTCTTTGCAGGCTGCTGAGTCGGCGCCGGTTTGGGGCGACTAGGAGCCGTTGCAGAGCTTGTGCGCTTTGGCAGGAAGTGTCGCATAGCCTGGGACGACTTCTGAGCGGCGGTGAAGCGCTCCGCAAACCCCTCTACTGCTGGACCGAACAGACCGGTAGGAGAGATGGGGGAGTCAAGGAAGGCGACCTTGTCAGCGTCCTTGATCTCCGTCAGGTTTAGCCACAGGTGGCGCTCCAGCACCACCAAGCTGGCCATCGATCTGCCAATCGCCTGTGCCGTCATCTTAGTAGCACGCAACGCCAGGTCGGTCGCGCTGCGTAGTTCACGGAACGCAGCGTCATCTATGCCAGCCTCATCCATACTGCGGAGGAGTTTCGCTTGATAGACTTGGAGGACCGCCATTGAGTGCAGCGCTGATGCTGCCTGTCCAGCCGAAGAATAAGCACGTCCAGCGAGAGCTGAAGTAGTTCTGCATGGCTTGGACGGGTGAGTCGCCTTTGCCTTCCAGCCGATGGCAGTGGGCGGGCACAAATGCGCGGCCACAGACTCATCCAGGGGGGGCAACTTGTCATATCCTTTCTCTTCGGCGCCGTCAACCGTCGTGAGGGCGGAGGAAGAAGAGGTACGAAGGCGGGCGGAGTACGGAGCGCGCCAGGATTTAGAGATCTCACCGTGAACTTCCGGGAAGAACGGTGAGGCTCGCTGACGAGGGGCTTGGCGGCGCCCCGGCAGGAACCATTCGTCCAAACGACTCCGTACAGGCTCCTCAGGAGGAGACCAATCCAGTCCCAGCTCTTCAACAGCCTTAGATAGAACGCGGAAGAGTTCGGCGTCCATACCAGCGCTGGCGGTGCTGGGTTGAACAGATGGAAAGGGGGCGGGGTCTTGCGGCGAGCCCGACAACTCCTCTCCATCAGATGCAGCCAGAGACATGCTGTCATCCATGGCTTCCTCCTCACTCACTCCAAAAGAAACCAGATCGCTCGCGGCAGCCGAGGGATTTTGGTCTGGATGAGTGAAGAGAACGGGAGATTCCTCTTCATGTGGTGAAGGTGAGGCACGCGGGGGATCAGCCGGCGTGAGCTCACCAATCACCGTGCGCCGAGTCACTCTGCCCCGCTGCTTTTTCTTCACAGGCTCTTGTGAAGAAGAAAGCGGGAGGGCGCGAGGGGCGGGGCTGCTCTCTGAAAAGAAAGCGAGCCGCGAGCGCAAAGAGGCGAGACTCATGTCCCCGCAATGGGAACAATCTGTCTCAGCGAGCGCAGCCTCGGCATGGGCGGAGCCCAAACACGAGACGCACTCAGCGTGACTATCGACAGCGTGCAGAGGGGCTCTGCACGAGCAACAGAAACGCCGTGGCATTTGCAACAACGCCAATGAAATTTGCTCTTTTGGAATATGCTCTTCTATCGCCGGATCGCGGCAGGGAATCACTGTCAGCTGCTTGAAGCGTCAAAACCGACGAGCAGGCGGATCCGCTGCGAGGCTCTTCAACGGCGAGAGGCTTCTTTCTCGAGCGAAGGTCAGTCAGTGTCAGCGAAGATGTGAAGTCGTCGCTGAAGGAGAAGGATCTGAGATCCTGTGGCAAAATGCACGCTTATATAGCCGAATTCTCCGCCCCTTTTGGCGCGTTCGGGCGCGAATCATTGCCACAGGCTCGTGCAGCTACATAGCACGGCCAGCAACGCAGTACTCGTTCCCGTATCTCAGGGAACCGAGGTTACGAAAGTAACCGAGTACGTTCCCTTTCGATACTTTCACTCGTACTGCGTCGAAGACGCTATGGGGAACCAGTACAATCCCGCCGTTGCTATGGTAGAGGAACGACTGACACGGCCCTAGCACTGAAGGGCTAGTATGGGCCAATCTGTTTAATCAAGATAACGTGATAAACATCCGTTCCAGGGATTTAAGTGCAGTTTGGAGCTCCACTGAGGCCAAAGCGTACCACATAACATTTATTACTGGTAACAGTTATCCCATTATGCAGAAGCACCCAAGTCTGTAAGACCGGGACGTCCAGATTATAAAATCTAGCAAATGTGGACGGCGAGGCCCAGCCGGCCGCCGCACAAATTTCTGCTATGGAAACGCCACTAGACCAGGCCCAGGACGAGGCGATGCCTCTAGTCGAATGGGCTCTTACCCCCATGGGACATTGTAGGCCCAAAGAAGAGTAAGCCAGCATGATGGCTTCTACTATCCATTTGGATAACCTGTTTCGTGACCGAAGACCCCTTGGCGCGGCCACCGAAACACACAAACAGCTGTTCTGACTGCCTAAAGGAAGCAGAACGCTCTACATAACACCTCAATGCCCTAACGGGGCAGAGGGGATTAAAATCCTGGTCTTGCTCCGAAGGAGGAAGAGCCAAGAGGGAAATAATTTGGTCTCTGAATGGCGTCGAGAGACTTTAGGTACATAACCACGTCTTGGCTTCAGGATGACTTTAGAGTCATTTAGCCCGAATTCCAAGCATATGGGGCTCACAAAGAGCGCCTGTAGTTCACCTATACGTTTGACTGATGCCAATGCTAAGAGCAGGGCAGTTTTCAGCGTTAGAGGGCGAAGGTCAGTGGACTGAAGCGGCTCAAAGGGAGGGCTTCTCAGAGCCCTCAGCACCGTGGGTAGGTCCCAAGAAGGGACTGTGATGGGGCGAAGGGGGGTTAAGCCTTCTTGACCCCTTCAAGAAACGAACGACCAGATCGTTCTTTCCCACAGATTGACCATTTATAAGGTAATGGAATGCCGCTATGGATGTCACATAGACCTTGAGCGTGGAGGGAGATCTTCCCTTGTCCAATAGCTCCTGAAGGAAGGACAATATCACTGATATGTCGCATAAATTCGGATCTGCACCGCGGGTGGAACACCAGGCGGAAAAGACAGACCACTTAAGATCATAGAGCCGCCTTGTAGAGGGTGCTCTGGCTTGAGAGATAGTGCTCAAAACGGCCTCAGGGAGACTTGTAGGCTCCCGTCGAGAGACCATACGTGCAGCGCCCACAATTCCGGTGGGGGGTGCCATAGCGTTCTGTTTGCCTGTGTTAAGAGATCTCGTCTCAGTGGAATGGGCCACGGCGCTGTTGAAAGCAGCCGAGGAAGATCTGGAAACCAATGCTGGTTCTGCCAGAATGGGGCCACTAACAGGACTTTGAGCTTCTGCTCCCTGACTCGCCTTATGACCCGTGGTACCAGGGCAGTCGGGGGAAACGCATACAAAAGGAGATTGGGCCACTCGCGGGCCAATACATCCTGTTCCTTTGAAAAATAGATTGGGCAGTGATAATTGTCTTCTGAGGCGAAAAGATCTACTTGCGCCTTGCCGAAGACCGCCCATATTTCCTGAACCATTTGGGGGTGAAGCATCCACTCGTCTGAGGAGACGTTGCTCCGAGACAGCATGTCTGCTCCCTGGTTCAGCCTGCCTGGCACATGTGTTGCTCTCAACGAGCGGAAGTGCAGTTGAGCCCACTTTAGGAGACGTTTCACTAACGTGATAGATGTCTCGACGAAAGACCTCCCTGGTGATTTATGTAAGACACCACTGTCATACTGTCCGAGCGGACTAAGATGTGGTGTCCCTTTAAGACCGGCAGAAGGGTGTGGAGGCCTAAACACACTGCTAGCATTCCTAGGCAGTTGATGTGAAGGCGACTCTCTGCTTTCGACCATTGGTCGAATGCAGGCTGGCTGTCGCACAGTGCCCCCCAACCTGAGTTGGAGGCATCTGTCGAGACCACTTTCCTTCTGAATACCATGTCCAGGGGAACGCCCTGTTCCATCCATTGAGAGTTCTTCCAAGGAATCAGAGCTGTGACACAGGCCTGATCTACCTTGATACGTAGGCGTCCTAGACGCCAGGCTTGAGGAGGAACCTTTGGTTTCAGCCAGAACTGCAGAGGGCGCATTTGAAGCAGGCCCAACTGAAGTACTGGGGATGCCGAGGCCATCAGGCCGAGCATCTTCTGAAAAGCCTTGAGAGGGCGAAGGGCTCCGACTTTGAAGGAGGCCGCGAGCCTGCAAATAGCCTGGGCTCGTTGCGGCGCAACTCCATTCGGGTTGAGTCGAAAACTGCTCCCAGGAATGAAATACGTTGGCTGGGAGACAGCACGCTCTTGGCAAAATTGACCCTGAGTCCTAGGCACACTAAGTGGCTGAGGATTATGGATCTGTGGTGTATTAGCTCGTCCTCCGACTGGGCCAGGATGAGCCAGTCGTCGAGGTAATTCGAGACGCGGATTCCCATCTGTCTCAGGGGGGAAAAGCGCTGCGTCCATGCACTTCGTAAACGTGCGGGGAGCTAAGGACAGTCCGAACAGAAGGACTGTATATTGATAAGCCAATACCTCGAAGGCGAATCTCAAGAATTGCCTGTGACGGGGGGCAATCTGGATATGGAAGTATGCATCTTTCAGATCCAGTGAGCAAAAGCAGTCCTCTGTGCATATCTGCGAGAGGATCTGCTTTAGCGTAAGCATTCTGAACGGCCGTCTCATGAGGGTGCGATTCAGACGTCTGAGGTCGAGGATGGGTCTTAGACTGCCATCCTTCTTTGGAACGAGGAAGAAACGGCTGTAGAAGCCTGACTCGCTCTGTGTTGGGGGAACCGTATCTACGGCACCTTTGCCAACAAATTCCTCACCTCCGTACGCAAAACTTCTACGTCTTTGCTGTGAACTGAGGTGGAGACCCCGCTGAAGCGTGGTGGTCTTCAAGCGAACTGACGTGTGTAACCTCGTTCTATTATGCCCAGAACCCACTTGACACTCCGGGGATGGCTTGCCAGGCCTCGGCCCGCGTGGCAAGGGGTTGCATTGGTTCGAGCAACTGACCGTTATGACAATGGCAGGTTGTGAGGACGCTGTCAGAAAGGGCCCAGGGGTCACAACATTTTCCACTGAGAAAACGAGCCGCCAGCGAGATATAACACTCATCGTCTCAACAAGCGCAGCCTCAGCGTGGGCATGGCCCAGACGCATCCAATTTGAAGCTGTCAGTAATGATCAGTGACAGCATTCTCATTTAATCCACCTAAAAAGATCAAACCGCTCAAAAAGAGGAGTAATGATGATCTTTGTATTAACATATAGGTAGTTTAAAACGCTGCGCACATCCTCTCAGTTCTGCTCGTAGCAGACGAGGGGAGGGGCGGGGCCGTCTTCACTGAGAAACGAGCCGCCAGCGAGACATAACACTCATCGTCTCAACGAGCGCAGCCTCAGCGTGGGCGTGGCCAGGACGCATCCAAATTGAAGCTGTCAGTAATGATCACAGTGACAGCATTCTCCTTTAATCCACCTAAAAAGATCAAACCGCTCAAAAAGAGGAGTACTGATGATCTTTGTATAAACATAGGCAGTTTAAAACGCTGCGCACATCCTCTCAGTTCTGCTCGTAGCAGACGAGGGAGGGGCGGGGCCGTCTTCATTGAGAAATCGAGCTGTGAGCAAAGCAGATCCAGACGTAAACACTCGCAGAGAGAGCTGTCTGTCTCAGAGCATGCAACCTCAGCGTGGGCGTGGCCCAGGCGAGAGGCGCACTGAAATATGAAGCTGTCAGCAATATAGAATCATAGGTGACAGCTTTCTGCTCCGATTTGCTCAGAAGGATAGAGCCGCTCGATAAGGCGAGAGGCGCAGATCCTCACATAACACTGATCAAAGACTGCACAGAGTGACGAACGCGGGGCTTTGCCGGCGTTACGTCACTTAAGTCTGATCGCGCATTCACCGTTTCTTTCTCCGAGGTAACTGAGAGAAGAGAAACGTGAGAAGGGGGAGGCGGGGCGACTCCCGCGAGCGAACATGTCCATACTATTAATAATGAAAGCAGCTCGCCTCTGTGAGCGCGGCATAAGCGACGCATACACGAAAGCAAAGCCGTCAGTAATAGATGTAACAGTGCTTCGCTCTGATCTGCCAGGGAGGATTAAAGCCGCTCGTGTAACGAGTGCATCTGATCCTCGCGAGTAACACGCTGGCAAATCAATAAAGCTTGCACAATATGTGTCGGCATGAGAATGCTCGTGCATGATTGCTCAGCTCACAACTCGCTGCTGCTTCCTCCGAGATTACTGGGAGGAGAGAGACATGAGAGCTGGAGCGCCTTCTGCGAGCGGACCGGGCTTTCGTAGTGAACGCAGTCCGTCTCCCTAGCAACACACACACACAAACAAATGCGAGCTTGTCAGATCAAAGGAAACGGTGTAACTGCTCTTCTCTCTTTTGAGAAACTGCTTGCTACACGTGTTAATAAGGGAGGGGTCCGCCAACCAATCTTAATATAGTACCTTAAAAGACTTCAATAAGTAAACATGAATGCATAACCACTAAAGATGCCAGGCA
Source organism: Garra rufa (assembly GCF_049309525.1). Taxonomy (NCBI): domain Eukaryota; kingdom Metazoa; phylum Chordata; class Actinopteri; order Cypriniformes; family Cyprinidae; genus Garra; species Garra rufa. The sequence continues at coordinate 20,295,312 of NC_133381.1, forward strand.
AAGAGCAGGTTACCAAATCATTAAGTTGAACACAAAAAAAACCCACACAAACATCAAACACCCAAACAACCTCAGGAAGATTCAATTCTACAAAATAAGTCAGGATCATCTTTCTATAAATGTCTCTTGATACTCATCAAAGACGAATGTAATATGTTGATGATGCTGATGATGATGAAGAGGCTTGAGTCGAAAAAGAGTCCAAGAAGCAACCACGATGTCCAAATTTCACCAGTTCATATGTGCTCCCAAAGATAGGTCGAATCCAGCAGCAGGCCCAATTGCTGATATATCTCCATATGTGCTCTGTCAGTATACTAGTGGTTTACATCTACCAACAAATGAAGAGTCCTTCTAGAATACAACATACAAGCAGAGCATTAGCAGGCTTTCCAGCACATTCACGTCAATTCAGACCAATTACCATCCATAGCTCTGGACAACCTGATAACTGAATACATAATATCAAACAAAAGCAAACACTTACATAGATTGAGCGTGAAACATTATAGTTTCTCAACCTGGACTCTTCATAATGAAGCAAAACATGGGAAGACTACCATGCTTCTTCCCATGCACCAAACAATTCTCTCCCTCTACTACTACACCTGCCTATATCTAAAGGAGGCATCCTGATTAGAGCCCCTAGGGGACGGTAGTGGAACTACAACCCCACTCAAACCAAAAGTGACAGAACTATGGGCTGTTACATATCCCCCTCTTCAGTAAAAGACTGGCCATGGCCATGGCAAGCCTTAAGATTTTGTACATGATATGTATCAACATTGTCTGGATCAGACAAGAGGGAGACAGAGTAATTAACAGGACCTAGACGCCTAACAACCTTTGCAGGGCCTTTCCATTTAGCTGAAAGTTTAGCTGTCAAACCTTCCTCTGCTCTGGATAAAGGATGAGCCCGTACCCAAACCACATCACCAACTTGGAATTGAGTTCGTCTACGACGCTGGTCATAGTACTTTTTCTGCTTGGCTTGGGCTCGCTCTACATTTTCCTTTACCAGGTTGATAAACTCTTTTTGTCTATCAAGTGTAGTATAAATAGGGTTATTGGGATTCGGAGGTTGTTGAAAAGCTCTTTCCATTGGTCCTTTTAGTTTACGCCCAAGTGCAACTTCTGCTGGAGTAAACCCCGTGCTCTCATGCCAGGCAGAATTAATGGCGAACCTGAATTCCGCTAACCATTTGTCCCACTGTCGATGCTGCTCTTCTACATAAGACGCTATCATGGTTTTCAGATTACGGTTTACCCGCTCTGTTAAATTTGTCTGAGGATGGTAGGCTGTAGTCAATTTTTGTACAACTCCCCACTGTTTACATATCAAATTGATAAGGTGAGAAGTAAATTGTGCCCCTCTGTCTGACACTAGATATGCTGGTGTTCCCCATCTAGTGAATATCTCTTCAACAAGAATTCTGGCTATGTGAGGTGCTTTGGCTTTTCTTAAAGGAAACATTTCCACCCATTTGGAGCAATAATCCACGATAACCAGAAGATGTTCATTCTGCTTAGCACTTCTGGGGAAAGGTCCCATGAGATCTACCCCTATCATGTAACCAGGCTCAACCACAGGTGTGCTCTGCAAATAACCAGACAACTTTGTCAGGGTGGGTTTGTACTGTTGACAAACATGGCATTCTTTGCAGTATCTCCATACATCTGTTCTTATACTAGGCCAGTATACTGTGTCCAGAAGTCTGAGAAGAGTTTTTTTCTTCCCCAGATGTCCACTAAGCGGGTTATCATGGGCATATTGCAAAAATGCCTCTCGATGAATTTCTGGGATTACCAGCTGGAGTTTTTGACCTTCCTGACTATCAGGTATACTGCGAAACAAGAAACCATTTTTAACAATGTACTGAATTCGTGCAGCATCACATGTTAATTGAGTCTCAGCTTCTGCAACCAACTCCTGGATTTTACTGTCATTACCTTGTGATATAGCAATTTGGGTAAGGTCTACTGGCATGTTGATTTGTGAAGTAGTGGTTTTGGATGCGTTTAAAAGGAAGACCATGTTAGGTACAGTATTGCAACTTTGAGCTCTAGATAAAACGTCTGGCACCACATTGCACTGTCCTTTCCGGTACCTCACTGTGAAATGGAATCCTTGCAATCGCAAAGTCCAACGGATGAGACGCGAGGAAGGCTTGGGATGTTGAAAAGCCCACGTCAAAGCAGCATGATCTGTAACCACTTCAAAAGGTCGGCCTTCCAGGTAAGGGCGCCATTTTTCTACAGCCCAGACAACGGCCAAGCATTCCTTTTCTGAAACGGAATACACTTTCTCGGCTCCTCTGAGTAATCGGGACGCATAGGCAACCACGTGCTCTTCTCCTGCCATCTCTTGCGTGAGAACAGCTCCTAAGCCAATGTCACTTGCGTCAGTCTGCACTCAGAAAGATTTGCTAAAATCAGGTGCTATGAGGACTGGAGCTTGTACCAAATCTTGCTTGATAGTGTCAAAAGCACACTGACACTGTTCAGTCCACATCCATGTAGAGTTTTTCTGCTTCAAAGCATGCAGTGG